>NC_034602.1:53649924-53670570 GCF_900095145.1 Mus pahari
CATGTATGTGTGTGTGTGTGAAAAAGAGAGAGAACTGAATGTGTGTGTAAATATTGTGTGTTGCAAAATGTATTTCTTATTTAAAACTTGAGTATATTACTTAAAAATAAAAAGCTCAAGTGTTCCTACTTTACATAGATGGAGACACATATACCCATTTAGTTGTTAGCATGGACTTTTTACTACAGTTATACAACTTAAGAATATATTCATAGTACATGTTTAACAAGTATCAGCTTCAAGAACCCAAATTTTATAGAGTTGGCAGAAACAAAACGACGTGATTGTTGTGACAATGAGAGGCATCGTTGACCCCAGTATTCTTATACTTAAAAAAAAAAAAAAAAAAAAAAAGAAAAGAAAAATGTAGCTAGATTGGTATAAAAAATAGAAAGTGTATAAAATTCATTGGAAGTTTTCTCAAAGGAGGTAGTAAGATTTCTTTCAAAAATTAAATTTCTAACAGAGTATGGAGAATTTTCTTTATTTTTAGTTCAAAATCTGTTACGAAGGAATAGTTCCAGGGACGAGAAATATAAATGGCAGCACCAGACACCCCCAAACACTGCAGACTCCTAACAGCTCCAGGGATAGCAGTTGTCTCTTCGCCTACAGATTTCAATCATTCCGCCACTCTAGTCTCACACCATCTGAGGACAACCCGTCAATATAACTGATAACAAGCACACTTCTACATTGTGGAGGGGAGTGTTAATAGTGAACATATTCAAAATACCATTTATCCCCAAAGACACCTGACATCCCAGAGTTGAGAAATATGATTTTCCTTCACAAGACTTGCATTGTGAAATATTGTTGATCCTTTAGTTTTTTGATTGCAATTTGAGTGATAAATAGCAGAATCTATAGGTAAGCATCTAGAGGTGAAGGGTGTACTGTTCAATAGTTCATGGAGTAAATTCAACCCTTTGTCCTGGCATCTCCTTTCAAAAATAATAACCATGTAGAATATTCAGTTAGTATTATGACAATATCACATATGCTATAAATATAGAAAATTGATATTAGTGGTGTATAGATTCTTATTGTGATATTAATAGCAATTCACAGCTTTAAGAAGTAGAAGTGGAACAGAAGAGTAGAAATGGTTTGTAAGAAAGAGACAAGAGTGTGCTCTTAAGATCACTATGTCACAAAGAAAAATCCCAGATGGACCAGGAACAAAAAAAATATAACATTCCCTTTGTGCTTTTACCCATATAGGTGTTGAAGGTGTAATGAGCCTGGGAACAATACTGAACTGTGCAAAAATCAGTAAGCAAATACCAATCATGCACTGGAAATGGACCAAAAACTTTTTGATACCTAAATGTTTGAAATTCAATTACATGTTTGTACATGACTCAAACATGTTCTCTAGCAACCTCATAATGTACGTATATTGAGAGAAATTCCCACAAGACTCATTGAAAGACTCATTGATACGATTCCTGTTTAAAGAGAATCGTATCCTGTCTGGAAGCAGACGGCTGGACCAGCTCCAGCATCAACAATCTCTTCCCATCTCACTTTAACTATAGTTGTTTGGGTTTTGTTTTACTTTGTTATACTTATCTTACTGATTTGTGTGTGTGTGTGTGTGTGTGTGTGTGTGTGTGTGTGTGTGTGTGTGTGTGTGTGTGTGTGTGTGACTTGATCACCATGGACTATAAATGAAATTTGTAAGCTTCATACATTAAAGAGAAATATCCTTGATCTTATCTGAATCATATATAAAATTCTTAAAAGAATATTTCTTTTTAATGTCTGTGGCCATTTTAATACTCTATTAGTAAGGTTAAGCTTTAAGAATTTACTGATTTGGGGCTTGTGAAATGGCTCCGTATATTCATTTCTGGCTGAGGACATGAGTTTAGATTCCCAGGACTCACATCAAGCTGAATATGGTAGCTTATGTCTGAAATCCCAGCTCTTTTGTGGGGAGCTTAGAGGCAGAGACTGCAGAATCCCCAAAAGCTTTCAAGCCAGCTAACACTCGCTGCTAGTACACAGCACAGAAGTACAGGAAATCCTGCCTCAAACAAGATAGAAGGTAAAGACCAACACTCAAGATTGTCATGTGGCTTCCATACATTCATGCTCACATGGACAAACATAAACTCACAAAGATACACAGATGTATAACACACACACACACACACACACACACACAGAGAGAGAGAGAGAGAAAGAGAGAGAGAGAGAGAGAGAGAGAGAGAGAGAGAGAGAGAGAGAGAGAGATTTTCAATTTGTAGATAATTTTATACAATGATAGCAACATCAATTAGAAATGAGTTAATAATAAAGTGGGAATCACTGGAATTGTACCACTTTAATCTTCCTATAAAACTCATTTAGTTTTCTCAATTAAAACTTGAATATAAAGAACTTGCAAATAAAAAATATCATGGAGACTCAAAGTCTCTACCACTTACGTTTGGAGTTGCAAGAAATCTCCAAGGCAGTAGTCATTACGACCCTAATGAACTGAGACTTTATATATCAGGGAGCAAATTATTCAAAATCTGTCTGGTTTTGGACTTTGAATCTTCTACAAGGGACAGTGTAAAGAATTGGTTCACAGTCTGTGGTCAACTGGGAGCTGATGGAATATAGAGTGTAAAATTATATTAAATCACTGTGGATATTAAGAAAAATGGGGATTCGTACCCCCTTCTTTCTTTCTTCTTTGCAGCCACACTAGGGCTGCCAATATCTTTCTTTTTTATTAATTATTTTATTTGTTTACATTTCAAATGCTGCCCCCCTTCCTGATCTCCCCTCCCATGAAGCCCCCATCTCATCCTCCTCCCCTTTGCCTCTAAGAGGATGCTCACCCATCCACCTACTACTAACATCCCCCTTCTTTGGGACATCAAGCCTCCATAGGACCAAGGACCTCCCTTCCCACTGATGCCAGAAAAGGCAGTCTTCTACTAGATATGTTTCCCGGGAGCCATGGAGAGGCCCAAGTATACTTTTTGGTTGGTGGTTTAGTCCCCGGTAGTTCTGAGGGGGTCCGGTTAGTTGATACTGTTGTTTTTATTTTTTTTTCCCTACGGGATTGCTATTCCCTTTAGCTTCTTTCATCTTTCCTCTAACTCTTCCATAGGGATCCCCCGGCTCAGTCCAAATGTTGACTCGAAGTATCTGCATCTGTCTTAGGTGCGGGCAGAGTGGCAGAGCCTCTCAGAAGACAGTCATGCCAGGCTTCTCTTGAAAGCACATCTTGGAATCCTCAATAGTTTTGGGGTTTGGTGTCTGCAAACAGGATGGATTGCGAAGTGGGGAGGTCTCTGGATGGCCTTTCCTTCAGTCTCAGCTCCATTTTTGTCCCTGAATTTCCTTTAGACATGAACAATTTTTAGTTAAAATTTCTGAGATGCCCCCACTCCTATATATTACTATTCATTCTCCTGGCCCTCTGGACTTTTCTCCTGTGTCTCTGGATACCTGATCCTGCCCCTCTTTCCCCCTCCCCCTCTCCCACCCAGGCTCCTCCCTCTTTCTGCCTCCAGGGACTATTTCTTCCCCCTTCTACCTGGGATTGAAGCATCTACACTTTTGGCTTCCCTTCTTGTTTAGTGTCATATGGTCCCAGTTTGGGCAGGTAATGGGAAGGTTATGACCTGGGAGCCTGGTTATGACTGGCATCCTGGGAATCAGGCTGTCTCTGCGTGTGGGCGGGTGGGCTGAAGCACTTGGTCTGCCCGAGGCTGAGTTTTGGACCAGAAAGGAGATGTGTATTTCTTCCAGGGGACACTTTCCCCTTGGTTTTCATTTTCTTAATGATATCTAATACGTTGAAGATGTATGGAAATGATTAAATTACTAAAGTTATATTAAGGAATACTTCCTACTGGGGAGAAGCAAAAATAATGGACAAAGTAATAGGAATAAGCAGCCCAGAGCAGGAAAAGCAATGGCAACTTATGCCCAGGTCTCCTGTTCCCTTTCTGCTGTCACTACTTGCTCTCAACATTCATTTGGTCATGTAAACCCAGTCCCCTCCCCACCCTCTTCTTATGAGCTGCTAATGCAGAGTAGTTTGAAGCTGTGTCTGCCTAAGCTGCCATTCCTAAGTCTCTCAACTCCCTAGGCTACTTGGTCAGCTCTAGGTTCTGGGAAAGACTCTGTTTAAGAAAATAAGACTGAAAGCAATAGATGGGGACATCTGTCATTGAGCTCTGGCTTCTGGATGCACACATACAACATGTTCCCCTATAAGCAACTACACAATACATTTACTTAATGCAACATGTTCCCCTATAAGCAACTACACAATACATTTACTTAGCGTATGCACATAACTCCCTGCCCCTCCCAAACAATAGTAATTGCGACTTCATCACAGACAAGAAAAAAAATTTAAGAGTAACTGCTTTCGGGCACGTGCACTATGAAGGAAGTGGCACAGCAGTATTTCAAGGTGACTTAAACATTGATTATGAAGTCACAGAGAAAGGCAAAGGAAAATTTCTCCTCGTACTCTGAGATAGATTAGCAGGCGATAAAGGTATATCTATCCTTTCATATCCTGCTTTTAGTACTGGAGCATCTCAGGAGGATGGTTGCTCAATCACTCCCTGAGATTTAGGAACTCATACACCCTACTTCTAAGGATGAAGTGAATCAGTCAAATATAGGCCTGTGGTATAGGTAGTAAGTGATTGTTTATGGAAGAATTTAACATGATCCCAATGTAGACGGCAGCCTGACAAGGTTACCTTTAGCTCTGGAGGAGACAGGTTAAGGGAGTGGGAAGAGAGGAGCTTCACTAAACACCAAAGGTGGCTTATGATGCAGATGATTCTCCCTGCCATATCTTCTCCCAAGCATGAATGAAAGTTCAGTCTGTGAATGGGGAACACCTGTGTGCTCTTTTCAGCCCTTGCCTTGATTCTTCTCGTGATTGTTAAGTGAGATTTCTAAAGGAGGGCTTTTAAGACAATCACATTTCTTTGACCTAAAGTTTCTTCAGTCAGATTAGGATGCTTCTGAGGCAGCCCTTCCCAGGGCTCAGAGGGATAAACAAGGAAATTCAGAGAGACTTTGAGTCCCAAAGCAACTTCTAAAGCTTTCTAGCTTCCTTTCATCAAAGAACTCAGTGTGTCAAAGTGTCACACTTGGGACATTGTTTTATGAGCCTAAAATAGAAAGATAGAGTAAAAGAAAGAAAATAAAAAAAAAAACCCACATCAATAAGTATTTATAAAGATAACAGATATAACATCACTACTAATTTCCTTAAATTAGGATGCCCTATACAGGGGAATGTTAAAACAGATATTATCATGTGTATTTAAAAAAATCAAGGAGGAGCTGGGGAGATACCAGCATGAGGACATAAGCTCAAATTTTCAGGAGCTACAGAAAAGTTGGGTGCTGCACCATGTTCTCATAACCTCAGAGCTGGGGAAAGCTGAGGCAGATAACAGGATCTAATTGGCTGAATTTAGGAGCATCACAGTTGGGATGACAGATTGTCTCAGTAAAACGAAAGTGGAATGCAATAGAGAACAGGCATGTAAATTTGATTTCTAGCATCTACACACACATATGTACATATGTATCCATATATATGGATACATATGTACTCACACTCAGCATACACACATTCTAAATCAGTCCTTTATCATCCCAGTTTCTCTTCAGCAGGTTAGGAAGATCCTCTCTCAAAATTAAAGAATAAAAACAAAAGAACAGGAATGAATACACTATCTAGAGGTAAAGTCATTACCTATCTTGCCCAAGGAGCCAGATAGAGTCTGGAAGACAGCTGGAGTCAGGGTGGGGCCAGGGTTAACAAATAAATGTATATACTCTCCAGTGAATCCATAGTGAATCTGGAGATGCAGATGAAAATAATAAAAAAAAGTGGTGACAGATACGCAATGTTACTCAAAAGAAAGCTAAAGGAAAAGATTAAATAAAAGAAATTTCAAGAAGAAAGGAATTACTGAAGTAAAGATGCCAGTTCCCTCAAGGGGCCTTTAAATCCCCGTGTAACTAACAATAGAGCATCAAAACGTGGGAAGTAAAAACTAAGAATGTCACGGAGAACTAGACAGAGACACCACTAACAGATAAGCATGTCAACATCCCTCCTTTAACAACTGGGATCACATGTACAATGAAGACAAAGTGCCACAGCCATACTGAACCTCTTGAAAAAGACAACATTTATAGAACACTCCATCTACAGCAGTATATACTGTTCTCATAACCACATAGAACATTCATCAATGAAGGCAACCTTCTAGTCCATGCAGCAGCATCTTTTCCAAATATAAAGCAACAAAATCATACAAAGTGTGCCCTTAGAACACAATTACATCAACAACAGAAACACAGCTGGAAGATATCCTGGCACACTCCCAACAAATGTGGATCAAGATGAATTCAGAACTATTTTGGTGTAAATATTTTTAAAGAGATATACCTAACCGAAGTTTGCAGGATTCATTAAAAGCATGAATTTTAGAAGGAATGAGTCCTAAATCAGTTACCTAAGCTTGTATTTCAGAAAATTGGATAAAGAAAAGCAATTTAAGATAAAAGTAAGGAAAGCAAACTAAATGACACAAAAGTGGCCCAGAAATTAACAAAACTCGCTGAAAGAGAAAGATAAAGAACAACTATACACTAAAGGCACTAAATCAATAATGCATTACAAATTGATAAGTCTACACAAATAGGCCCTTAGAGTCCCAAGTTTACTTTAGGACTTCCTGTTTTTACTGTACATTATATGAGTTTTGACAGCTATATGGCATGTGTTAGAACATACACATTATTTTCTCTGCCCATAAACCTATGTGCTTCACTCATACCTTCCTTTGTCTCTCAAGCCCTAGACAACACTGATCTTATTGCCTTAATTTTTTGCTGCTGTTCATTAATTTATTTATTTATTTTCCATCATGATTAGTGCTTCTCTCCCTCTTCTCCTCCCAGTCCCTCTCACTCATCTCCCTTCCTCCTATGTCCCCTCTGTTTTTCCTGAGAGAAGGGTAGACCTCCCATGGATAACAACCCTCCTTGGCAAATCAAATGGAACATTTCCCAGCTATTAAAAACCATGAAACTCAGGCAAATGAATAGACCTAGAAAGGATTGTCTTGAATGAGGTAACCCAGTCCCAGAAAGACAAACATAGTATCTACTCACTTATAAGTGGATATACGTCACAGCATAACCATGTTACAATCTACAAATCCAAAGAAGCTAAGTAATAAGTAGGGACCAAAGGAGGATGCTTGAATAACACTGAGAAGGGGAAATAAAATAGACATCTGGGGAAGATGAATGGAGGTAAGTGGGTGGAAGAGGGAGTGAGGAGGGAAAAAGGAGACAAATGATTTTATTGATTTTAAGGATAAGGCCACACAAATAAGAAATTTTATTTTTCACTTCACAGAATAATAGCCACTACTTGGTTTATGATGAGCTACTGGAGGTCCACTTTGGCTTTCCAAGGTTGGTTGACTTCATTTAATAATATTCACTTAAAGTTTCCCAAGTCATTTCATGATTTACCACTCCATTTCTTTTTAGGGCTTAACAGTAGTCTATCATCATAATGTTTCAGACCTTATCCTTTCATGTAACTAAAGGCACATGTTTGTTGCTTTCAAGCTTGGACAATTATAAATCTCGTGTTGTAAGTATTTATAATTTTTAAATCAGGTAGGTGCCAAAGAACACACCTGCTAAATCATGTGGTTAGAATGTATATTCTACTTTGTATAAACCTGCCAAATTGTCTTCCAAAGTAGCTATACCACTTTATGCTGCAAATGTTGGAGATTTTCAATTTCTTGTTAAAATATCCCCGATGTACTTCCAAGTTATATGACAGCCAGCCAAGTGATGGTACTGTATCAACAGAGATAACACTACCCAGCCAATAATGTCTCATCTCCTTTGTGCATACTAATACAATTAAAACATTATAGACAGAGAGATCTTTCAATAGCCCAAACACAATGCCAATATACGCCAAAGCATAGTTCGGCAACTTTAATGCTCATGGATATTCTACTCTGTCCTAACAATCTTCTGCAAGACAATATAGCCACTTTATTGAGCCAGTGACATAGCCTGCCAAACTATACTACCTCCACATCCAAATGTGTACATGTGATGACCCTGTCTACCTGGATGTTACATAGGCTAGCTGGCCAGCTAGAGGAAAGCACCCACAAATTCATGAGCCAGATCAAGCAGTAATTTAAATAGGATGCAAACCTACTTGAATCTCGTCATTTAGCTGATGGCCTACTATGCTTATTAGGGTCCACATGCAACAATTTGGCATCCAGATGATAGTCCCTGTCTTAGGGTTTCATTGCTCTGAACAGACACCATGACCAAAGCAACTCTTATAAGCACAACATTTAATTGGGGCTGGCTTACAGGTTCAGAGGTTCAGTCCATCATCATCATGGTAGGAGCATGGCAGCATCTAGGCAGAAATGGTACAGGAAGAGCTGACAGTTCTACATCTTGCTCTAAAGGCACCTGGGAGAAGACTGACTGACATCCTGGAAGCTAGGAGGAATGTTTCAAAGCCCACCTCCACAGCATCACACTTCATCCACCAAGGCCAAACTTCCTAATAAAGTCACTCCCTTGGCCAAGAATATCCAAACCACCACAATTCCTTCAGCATATTGGAACTAGATTATCAATCACAGATACCTGCAGCCTAGTCCAGTGACACAAACTCAGATGTCAAAAAGAAGCACTATGGCTAGGTAAACTGCAAAGCGGCCACACTACTGAGACACCATAGTGTCACAGCTTGTATTTACCTACCCCAGATCATAAATCCTAGCCAAGGAAGAACACCTCACCACACCGAAGAGGAAAAAGGCAAATTTTAGACCAGACTTATACATAACAAATTAGGGTAAGGATAAATATGAAAACAACAAGAAGTGTAATCATTTTAAAAACACAATGATATTCCAGTAACAGACATGAAAGGAAAAATAATGTGTTAAATATCTAAAACATAATTTAAAGAATGATATGAAGGAAGTTCAGGAAGATACAAAAAAAGTGAAAGCCATTTGGTAAAAATCAAGGTAATCCATTATTTGAATTAGAAATGCCTGAGATAGCATAAAGAAAAAAATTTCTACTGAGTTCAATGAATGTAAAAGATTATAGGTAAAAGCTACAGCAACAATATACACAACAAGGAAGCATTTCTGAACTTGTAGACAGATCTTTTGGATTAGCCAAGTCAGAGGAGGAAAAAATGAAAAAGAGTAGAGAAAGCTTTGGGGACTTAAATGACACCATTAAGCTAACAAATACTCACATTATAAGAGTCCAGAGGGAGAGGAGATGGATAAAGGCACAGAACTATATACAATGAAAAGGCAGCTGAGAACTTTCCAAGTCTTGGAAGGAAGATAGATTCCCAGATCCAGGAAGCACAGAGTCCCAAAGAGGCCCTCACAACCGCACATTATGTTCAAACTGTCAAAATTTAAAGACAAAGAGACAATCCTAAAAAGATTATGAGAAAATGTCAATCACATATAAGAGATCTAGATCAACAATAAATTTCTCAACAGAAACCACTTAGGGAAGAAAACTATAATGTACTGATAATATATTGACTGGGCACAAAGGGAAGCCAAAAGCAAATCAAATGTCTCAACAAGAGTATTGCTCACAATGAAGACATCTTTCAAAACTCTGGCCTCAAAAATCATAAACTAGCCTTACAAAACTGCTTAGGCGCATCTCAAACTATGCTCAAAAGGTCAATTGCTACCATAGAAGAAACATGCAAAGGCATGCATCTCACTAGAAAGACCCTTATGCAAGGAATGGTATCCAAGTCTATCACCACAGTAAACTGACAGGTCACAATAATGGATGAGTGAAAACAGGTACAAAGGATGAATGAAGCCTGAAGAACCAATGACTGAAATGAGAACAGGTGGTTACCTGTTCAATAACTTTTAATGTAAATTAATTAAATCCCCTATGTCGATATATGGATTGGTTCAGTGGCAAAAGAGACAAGACTTAACTAAAATGCTGTCAAATGATTGCTTTTTAATGCATTTGTCTTTTCAAGAGAGTAAAAACCTGCATAAAAAAAGAAGAAACTCAGAGGATTATGCAGCATCATGTTGAAAATAGAATCATTTTTTAATTAAGAAAAGAACCTAATGTATTAATATCTCATCCCATATTCCCTATGTCTCTATTTCTTTTGGTTTTTCTGTCTTTGTCTCTATCTCTCTGTCTCTCTATCTCTCTATCTGTCTGTCTCTGTCTCTCTCCCTCTTTCACACACACACACACACACACACACACACACACACACACACACACACACAGAGTTTACCTTGGAAACTATTTTCCTCTTTTGACCCAGTGAATAATTTATTGGGCAGCACTCATCCCAGGGGTCACGTACTCCAACAGGATTTCCTGACACACGGGTGTGGATTTTAAGTGACTCTGCAACATCTTATGTCCTTGAACAGTAATTTATTTGTGTTTATCTCTCCCTCTAGTCTGAGCCTGTCATTTGTTTTGTACCTCCATAATTAAAAGGAGTTCTGATACATAATAGACTGCCAAAAGGTGTTTAATGAACTTACTTGAACTGAACTAACTAGTAATTCTACTCTGGCAGTAGCAGGCTTAGATTGGAGCTATTCGCCCTCACACCTACCCTCTTTAGACCGTAAGAGTTAATAAATCAATTTGATACCTGAACACTAAATTCAAAGAAAGTGTAACGTAGGCCCCTGGCATTTTCATGTTACTATTAAATTCACTCTCTCTTTACAACTAAGTATCTCTACCATTGCTTTTAGATGGTAAAATAGAGTTAAAAGGAATAATAATTTTGAAGTGATTTCTGAATCCAATTCTGAAGCCCTCCCCTATGAATCTTAACATCTTTAAAATACAAATTACAATTAGGTGTGAAAAAATATGTGGCTGGTTATTTCTAAGATAGTCTGCCTTAACTGTGAAAGTTTGTAGGTATTTATATTGTGCTTACTAGTTTGTCATTGGCCCCAACTATCGAAAAATGCCCTATCCTATATGAACTGCAGGCATTTCTCTCCTGTATTGTTCATCTGCTACCAGAAAGAAACTCCTGTGCCAGATATAACTTCTGGATAAAGGTTTAAAGCTGTGATAACTTCAGGCTTATGTAATGTTAATGTGTTTCTATTTTATTTTCCAATATTCTTTGAATTAAATATTAATTTTAGCAAAGAGTTACCAATGTAGCATAAAATATAGCTTTTTACAAATAAAAGCATTAACAATAACTGAAGAAAGCTGAATATTGTGCCAAAAAGAGATTTTAATAACAGTGTCATGGTCACAAAAGCCTACTGTTTAAAATTTAATTTTTAGTTTGAAAATGTTATGGGCAGCACCAGGAGTGCACAAAATATATTCTCTCATTATCAGAGCTGATTCTCAGAACATAAATACCGAATACTCCAAAGAAGGACAAAGAATGCTTTGAAACCCAGAAGAAATGTGAAAATGTGCACAGCTGTCTCCCACTAAAATTTTTCTGAGTAAAAATGCTCATGAAAAAAAAAATGAACAGAAACATTGTTATGTTGATCAGAATGATGTATCACAATATCTCTTTATGGGTCTTGTGTTTAATAACTATTTATTTAAGAAAGAAAAAATGTGATAATACTTTAAGTTAGCAAAATGACCTTAGAATGTTTCTTTTTAGGATACTTATTTCCCTATTCAGTATTCTTTAGTTGTCTAATGTTAACCTGAGACCAGACTAGGTAATGCATACAAAGCATAGTTTCTAGCCTTTAAGAGTCCTTATGTAGCTGGGTTCCAGTAAAGAGCACAAACAAAGCTCAAATTCAAAGACAATGCATGCTGTGGAGCTAGTATATGGTTATCTGTGAAGATAATGGTGATTTAACTCAAGACTTTGACATACAGTCCATATGTAGACTATGATCTATCAAGCATCCCCAACAAATATATCAAGTGGTACCTAGACAGAGCTGAGATACTCATCCTTAACTGAGGCTTGCCATGGACTTTGATATGGGATAAAGACTCTCTCATTCATATGGCTTATCTTTATCCTTGCCCCAGACTGGGTAGTTTAGTAATCTACACATATAAAAATTAACTTATGGCACATTATACTGATGTGAGAAATTTTTATCCATGTAAGTCCAAATTATATCTGATTGAATAAAACTGATTATGTTTCTGTCGATATCCAGGAGGTTTTACAGTTTGCATTCATTTATAAATTTATTGCAGCATTCCTTATCTGAATATAAATGTGTGGCTGGCTGTTCAAGTTATCTTACATACAAGTTCTCATATCTCACCGATTCTTTTATTCATTAATGAGTCAAATAAATCTTTGACATCTGTTCATTTTATATTTGCGTGTGAGTCATGAATTTATTTCTCCCTCCCTTTCTTATTTTAAATTGCCTTTTCACAGTGGAATAAAGAAATCTTAAATCAGACCAAGTATCTGTATTCTATTTTACTTATATTTCAAGACAGTGACTCGGAATCCACACAGGGTTCACAGATTTTTATTGGTGGAACTTATTGGCATTTACTCCTTTTGAAACTGAGAATGATGATCTGAAAGCAAGAGTTCCAAGAAAAGTATGCCTTGGTTAGTGGAAAGATGTGGGGTGAAAAAAAATCATGTGACAGATACTTAGAGAGACAGTTTAAGATGGAGAGAAATATTCACTCTGATCAAAGTGCCCTCCAGGACACAATGCATCTTTCTAGAACTTCACTGCATCATTGAAACACATGGTGACTATAATTTCTAGAAGCATTTAAGGTGTCTTCATTTTTTGTCACAGCAATACCACTCTTGCAAATAAAGTCAAAGTCTTACTATTTAAATTAAATCATTTTAAGTCATATATATATATATATACTTTGCATGTTCTTTGAACTAAAGGCAATGTTCTCATTTACCAGCTTGTCAGCAATATGGTATAAAATAGTTATGGATGTGTATAGATAGAGATATATGTAGCAAGGCCTTAAAATGTAAGATCTAACAATTTCCCAAGCCATATACAAGTTAGAAAGCACTTGGCCAAGAATGTATTAAATGGTTATAAAATCTCATGCTGCACAAGATGTATAAAAAATAAAAGCGTTAGAAAAGCCTCTTTTAAATACAGTCAGAACAAAGAAAGGATAACAGTTCGAGGTGATTCCTTCACACCTTTGCCTCTTACATTGGTTCTGCCTTCTCTTCTGCCATATACCCTGGCCCTAGGTTGAATGGATGGCGGATGACATAGAGGTTTTGTTCAGGGCTGAGTGCTCAAAAATCACTTTATTCTCAACATTTTTTGTTTTTTTACCAATTTTAAATCTCTGTACTATCTATTACCCAATGCAAAAAGAATATTCTCTGACCAAGAATGAGCACATACCTTTATTGTACAGGTATAAATAGAAATATTCAGAAGGAATTGTAACCATATTCCATTTAGCAAAACACCAATAATACGTCCCACTCCAGGGCCTGTAATGTCACCAGGTTTAGGCTTCTGATCAGCTTAACATTATCAGGCATGTAATTCCTGATCCATTTGGGACAGTGAACTTCAAATTGATTCAGAAAGGACTTTGTTACTCCTAAAACTGCCTACTTTCCTAAGGTATATTTTCTTTCCTGTCAAGTATTCCTGAGGTATTCTTTTTAATTTAGAAGAACTCTTTTTTATTAGATATTTTCTTTATTTACATTTCAAATGTAACCCTTTTCCCAGTTTCCCCTCCAAAATCCCTCTATCCCTTCTCCCCTCCCCCCACCCTGCTCACCAACCCAACTACTCCGGCTTCCTGAACCTGGCAGTACCCCTATACTGGGGCATAGAGCCTTCACAGGGCCAATGTCATCTACTCCCATTGATGAACAACTAGGCCATCCTCTGCTACACATGCAGCTAGAGCCATGAGTCCCATCATTTGTTTTCTTTGGTTGGTGGTTTAGTTCCAGGGAGCTCTGGAGGGTACTGGTTAGTTCATATTGTTGATCCTCCTATGGGGCTGCAAACCCCTTTTGCTCCTTAGGTCCTTTCTCTAGCTCCTTCATTGGGGACCCTGTGCTCCGTCCAATGGATGGCTATGAGCATGCACTTCTGTATTTGTCAGGCACAGAAAGAGCCTCTCCAGAGAAAGCTATATCAGGCCCCTGTCAGTAAGCTCTTGTTGGAATTCACAATAGTGTCTGGTTTTGGTGGTTGTCTATAGGATGGATCCCCAGATAGGGCAGTCTCTGGATGGTCATTCCTTCAGGCTCTGCTTCACACTTTGTCTCTGTAACTCCTTCCATGAATATTTTGTTTCCATTTCTAATAAAGACCAAAGTATAGACACTTTTGTCTTCCTTCTTCTTGAGTTTCATGTATTTTGCAAATTGTATCTTGGATATTCTAAATTCCTGTGCTAATATCCACTTATCAGTGAGTGCATATCATATGTGTTCTTTTGTGACTGGATTACCTCATTCAGGATGATATCCTCCAGATTTATCCATTTGTCTAAGAATTTCATAAATTCATTGTTTTTAATAGCTGAGTAGTACTCCATTGTGTAAATGTACCACGGACCACATTTTCTGTATCCATTCCTCTGTTGAGGGACATCTGGGTTCTTTCCAGGTTCTAGATATTATAAATAAGGTTGCTATGATCATAGTGGAACATGTGTCCTTATTATATGTTGGATCTTCTGGGTATTTGCCCAAGAGTGGTATTGCTGGATCCTCCAGTAATATTAGATCCAATTTTCTGAGGAACCACCAAACTGAGTTCCAGAGTGGTTGTAATAGCTTGCAATCCCACCAGAAGTGGAGGAGTGCTCCTCTTTCTCTACATCCTTGTCAGCATCTGCTGTCACCTGAGTTTTTGATTTTAGCCATTCTGAGTGGTGTGAGGTGGAATCTCAGGGTTGTTTTGATTTGCATTTCCCTGATGACTAAGGATGTTGAACATTATTTTAGGTGCTTCTCGGCCATTCGATATTCCTCAGTTGAGAATTCTTTGTTGAGTTCTGTACCCCATTTTCTAATAGGGTTATTTGGTTCTCTGGAGTCTATGAGGAGACAGTGGTCTGTCTTTTTCCCTTTACCAGAAATTTTTTTCTGAATAGTAATCTTGTCACCTTGCTGTCATACAATCATGTCTCCATTAAGGTTCAGTTCTATTCTATGGGCCAAAAATTATATAAGAGAGAAATTTCAAAGGAGTTAAAGAATAAAAATATAAATCTGTAAGTAGCCTCCTTTAACCAGGAGGAGGTAACTATTCCTCCATGGACCTCAACAAGAACACTGTTTTCTCTGCTTTCTCCAATTTGCCTAACCTCTGGCTATGCTTTCATGGATTACTTAAATTTTAAGGAGCATAATTGTGATGTTCTCCCCCTTTCCCTCATTTGGCTTTAAATTGCATGAAAGAATTATATTTCCCCCCTTGTTTTTTAACTTATCACTTTTTTTTTTTTTTTTTTTTACTTCCCAGGATATGTTATCCTGGAGACAGAATGGGAGGCCTGTGCTCATTACGATGGAGAGATTCATTCTGAGGGATGCTCCAGTATGCTGATTTCTACACTACTTAGCAAAACAATTAAAATAAAATCAAAATACGCATACACACACAGTTCTTAATGAGCAGAATAGTGTTAACATGTTGAAGTAACATAAGAAGAAAGAGAGGACAAGATACACATAAGAAAAGAGAGAGATGCAGCAAATATACCCAGGGAGCACTGACTGAAAGAATCCAGAGGGAGAAAATTAGGTCATGAAAATTGATAACCAGAACTATAATCCTGCCCAAATTTCTGGACTAAATGTTGTTTGTGAACTCACTCAGTTGTTGTTCTCAATTGTTTATTATATCTATATCTATATACCTATATCTATATCTATATCTGGAAATCAAAATCATATATGATACCTAGAATACCTAGAGATGCCTGACATATTGATATCTTTCCAACATTTCTCAATCATTTTCTAAATATTATGAGTTATTGAAACTTTTTTTATAGCATAACAGACCTTTCAACAGTAACTTGGGGCAAAGAAATATATGAATAAAAGAGACTTTAAATATTACAAAATGACAAGAAAGAAATATTTGGCAATAGGAATATGTCTTGATGAAGTTTCTAAAGAAATCCAACAAATGATAAGACAGTGTTTAAACTCTTAGGCATGGAATCAACATTATCTCACAAAGCGATAATACAAAATCATTTCCCTCTCTTTGAAATAAATGTCTTGTTTTTATTTCCTCTTTACCCTGGAGGAAGAGAAGTTAGCTATTTAAAATCTTTTGTTTATGATACAAGGATGGGGAAGGAGTTCAGAAGCTGTTTTGGTGTCTTTCCTTACGAACAGACTTCACTATCTATACAAAACCAGATTGTGTAAGACTACAGTGAGCATAAAAGTTATAGACTGTCCAATCCTGGGCATTTAATTTAATTTGATAATGTTTCCAGAGGAGATCTCATACTGTCCAATGATTCATTGTCCAGATTCTTTGTGTCTGGAAAACAAAATTAAATAAAGCGTGGAGTGGTAGATGTACTGGAATATTGGGATATCTTTAAGAATATCTGAAAGATACTCTTAAAACCTTGACTACCATGGGTGTGTGATCCAGGGTCTTAGAAACTCCTTAACTTCTAAAGCCACACTAACACAGTGGCTCTTAGTTCTTGTTACTGGTTTGACCACAGAGGACGAGTTTCAGGAATAAGTTATTTGTCATAATCTAAGGGAAAGAATAAACAGAGAGCCCCTGCATAGCAGAGGTGGTCCACAGAAGTGATATATTGTCAAGGTGTTAGTCTGATGGCTTTTCTAAATGACTTCTGGAAGGAATTGGATGAGGCCTGAAGTAGAGATTAAGCAGGTCAGTCTAATGAAGTGGACAAGTGACCCCTGAGCTTTAGCTACATATACATATAGAGTCTCTAAACCAGAGGTTCTCAATTTGTGGGTCACAGTCTCTTTGTGGCCTGAAAGAGCCTTTTACAGGAGTCACACAGAACCATCAGGAAACACAGATATTTATACTATGATTCATAATAGTAATGAAAGTAAAAGTTACAAAGCAACAGTGGAAATAAGTTTATGGTTGGTGTCACCACAAATGAGGAAGTGAATTTCAGGGTTGCAGTGTTAGGAAGGTTGAGAGCCGCTGCTTTAGGCAGACATGATCACTTAGGAGATAACAAAGAACAAGCAACTAGAACTAAAGTATGTTTTCCAAACTGTTGCTCTGAGCTCCTTCCTCAACTAGACAAGAGTTGATCTCTACTGCTCTTGAGCAACAAAGAATGGATTTATTAAATGAGACAGTAAAACAAAGAATATATTCAGCAGAAGGGAACTTATTTGAGTGACCATGTGACTCAGGTATCCTGAGAACTCCTTTGGACTTCATTTCATGAGTGCAAACAGAGGAAGTGGCTAATTCATAGAGGCCAGAATATAATGGATCCTTACTTTGACTGACAGATAGGTTATCATATAGCTTAGATACTTGTGCATGAGTCGGCCATCCTAAATTTTTAAGAATATATGTGCCCAAGATGCGTGCACATGAGATGATAAATTGTTACTTTATTCCTAAAATATTTCTTCAAAACCAGACTTTGGCTCATAAACTCTTGGCTTGAGCTGGCCTTGTTCATTGCTGCTGTGAACAGAAAGCACTGTGCTACTAACTATTCACACATAAGTTGTTGTTCTAATGAAAAGGGATGGCCAAGGAGATGTTGCTTGCCTGTCTTGATAACAGGTGACAGTAAAAATACTGCACCTTATACTGCAGCTCATTAGACCAGAGATACCTTCCAAAAATTATGGTTGATGCCATTGAAGTTCTCACATTTTTCTGGCAGCATTTGGATAACTTTCGTGGCCTTAAAAATTTACAACCATCAATCCTTACTTATTTCTTAGGAAGCTAAGTGGCTCCTTAATATGTGTAGACAAATATGAACCAGCAAATGTAACATTACATTATTTATTACAAAAAATAGATAAATAAGTCTAATAATACAATGAAATATGTAGATTTCCATGATACATACCTATGTGCACCAATTTTAGAAGTTTATTTTGGAAAAACAAAAAGGTGAAAGTTGACTATTTCACTCTTAACGATCTTGCTGTAAATGGGAAATTGATAGTTCAACAAAGGTTATGCATTGATTCAGAGAGCCAGAAATATAGGTATTGCTAGCTTTATATTATTTACTAATTCCTTCATTTAATTGAAGGATTTTTTTCTGTAAACAAATTATTAACAGTTATAGTATTGGATAAAAGGAATGAATATTCTATTCTTTTTGCTGTGGCAGGAAATTAAGGGCTAGATAAAGCATCACTAGACCAATGACATTTAAAAGAAGTCAGACAGCAGAAGACCAGACCCTCTCCCCGATCAGGGTACATGGAATAAGCAGCAGGCAGGAGAAAAGCCTTCAGTAGGTAACGTGAGAGAGGAAGTACTAGGTAAATGAGCGAATGCAGGTTATGAGTGTTTCAGCACAGCAGTTTGGGGTGTGCATCTTTTCTTGACTCACTAGTCCATTCATATTCTCATAAGTGTCTTTCCTTTCACAATAAACTGTCCCTGTTTCTCTTTGTTTTTTTTTTTTTCTTTTTTTTTCTCATGAATTTCTTTTTTTTTTCCTCCAATTTTTATTAGGTATTTACTTCATTTACATTTTAAATGCTATCCTCAAAGTCCCCTATACCCTCATCCTTCCCCTACCCACCCAGTCACCCTTCTTGGCCCTGGTGTTCCCCTGTTCTGGGGCATATAAAATTTGCAAGACCAAGTGGCCTCTCTTCCCAATGATGGCTGACTAGACCATCTTCTGCTACATATGCAGTAGAGACACAAGCTCTGGGGGTGCTGGTTAGTTCATATTGTTGTTCCACCTATAGGGTTGCAGACCCTTTCAGCTCCTTGGGTACTTTCTCTAGCTCCTCTATTGGGGGCCCTGTGTTCCATCCAATAGCTGACTGTGAGCATCCACATCTGTGTTTGCCAGGCACTGGCATAGCCTCACAAGAGACAGCTATATCAGGGTCCTTTCAACAAAATCTTGCTGGTGTATGCAATAGTATCTGCATTTGGTGGCTGATTATGGGATGGACCCCTGGGTGGGGCAGTTTTTGGATGGTCCATCCTTTCGTCTCAGCTCCAAACTTTGTCTCTGTAACCCCTTCCATGAGAGTTTTGTTCCCAATTCTAAGAAGGGGCGAAGTGTCCACATTTTGGTCTTTCTTTTTCTTGAGTTTCATGTGTTTTACAAATTGTATCTTGGGTATTCTAGGTTTCATGGCTAATATCCACTTACATGGTTTATGTATCAGAGTAATTGTGGTTTCATAGAATGAATTGTTTCTATTTTGTGGAGTAGTTTGAGAAGACCTGGAATTAGGTCTTCTTTGAAGGTTTGATAGAACTCGGCAATAAACCCACCTGGTCCTGGGCTTTTTTTGGTTGGGAGACTATTAATGACAGCTTCTATTTCTTTAGGTGATACAGGACTGTTTAGGTCATTGATCTGATCCTGATTTAACTTTGGTATCTGGTATCTGTCTAGAAATTTGTCCATTTCATCCAGATTTTCCAGTTTTGTTGAGTATAGCCTTTTGTAGTAAGACCTGATGATGCTTTGGTTTTCCTCGGGATCTGTTGTTATGTCTCCCTTTTCGTTTCTGATTTTGTTAATTAGGATGCTGTTTCTGTGCCCTCTAGTGAGTCTGGCTAAGGGTTTATCTATCTTGTTGATTTTCTCAAAGAACCAGCTCCTGGTTTGGTTGATTCTTTGAATAGTTCTTTTTGTTTCCACTTGGTTGATTTCACCCCTGAATTTGATTATATCCTGCCCTCTACTCCTCTTGGGTGAATTTGCTTCCTTTTGTTCTAGAGCTTTTAGGTGTGCTGTCAAGCTGCTAGTGTATGCTCTCTCTAGTTTCTTTTTGGAGGCACTCAGAGCTATGAGTTTTCCTCTCACGAATGCTTTCATTGTGTCCCATAAGTTTGGGTATGTTGTGGCTTCATTTTCATTAAACTCTAAAAAGTTTTAATTTCTTTCTTTATTTCTTCCTTGACCAAGGAACCATTGAGAAGAGTGTTGTTCAGTTTCCAAGTGGATGTTGGCTTTATATTATTTATGTTGTTATTAAAGATCAGCCTTAGACCATGGTGGTCTGATAGGATGCATGGGACAATTTGAATATTTTTGAATCTGTTGAGACTTGTTTTGTGACCAATTATATGGTCAGTTTTGGAGAAGGTACCATGAGGTTCTGAGAAGAAGGAATATCCCTTTGTTTTAGGATAAAATGTTCTATAGATATCTGTTAAATTCATTTGTTTCATAAATTCTGTTAGTGTCCATGTGTCTATGTTTAGTTTCTGTTTCCAGGATCTGTCCATTGATGAGAGTGGGGTGTTGAAGTCTCCCACTATTATTGTGTGAGGAACAATGTGTGCTTTAAGCTTTACTAAAGTTTCTTTAATGAATGTGGATGCCCTTGCATTTGGAGCATAGATATTTAGA
>NC_034602.1:53673185-53713445 GCF_900095145.1 Mus pahari
CAGTCGGTGCTCTTAACCACTGAGCCATCCCTCCAGCCCGTTGCTTCTGTTCTTATGCTTGCCTCCTGCCATCTGATTATCTCTAGTGCTTGCTGCCCTCAATATATCTGATTGGAGCCTGTCCTTCCTACAATCCCAGTTGATTCAAGACTTCTCACCTGAGATTTTGGGTGTGTCTGAGTTCTTGGCAGTCAAGCTTTTCTGAGACACTCAAATACTAGTGTGACCCAGCTCCTGCTATCCTGGGATCCTGTTGTCCTAAGATCCTGGGCGTGTTACAGTGTGTGGAAGTGGTGTCCTTTGAGGACCATGGAGTTGTCTGGTCTGTTTGAAACCAAGGTAAACCTGAACTGATTAAAAGGAACCTGAGCCTCTGGTCAGGAAAGGCTCTGGTGTCCTTGTTCCTGCTTTCACAGGCCTGTCACTATTGGATTGGAGCAGCTGTTGTTTTCCACTCACCAGTGATCCTATGATCACTTGAGCAGTCTGCTGGGGACCATGGGGGTGTCCGCTGAATCCACGCCCTAGGTGACCCTGTGCTGGTGCAGACCGGAAGGGCCCTGTTTCTCTTTCTAACCATGTACCCCTAGTGTGTTCATCTGTCCTGAGACACAACAACCTAACAATTTCAGAGGATGCCCTCCAAACTCAGGTCTACACTAGTAAACATATTTTTCCCTCGGTATATAAGATATTAAATAAAAATACATTAAACACTTTTTTTGAAAACAGAGCACTTCTTGAAAACAAGTAAAACAAAGCGATAAATCAATAGACCGTGTTATGCTTCTCGTGAAGAATACAGACATTGTTTTACTTGAATGGGAATTCCTTCCATTGAAGGGGCAGAATTTGTTTCTCAGGATTCCATCATGTTTGTAGTGACAACCTCTCTTCTTTCTTTTACTTACACTATCTAACTGTCTCTGTCTTAAATATTCATAGGAATTCCTGACTGCAATGGGCCCTAAAGGCTAACTCCATACCATAGCTTTCCAAGTGAATCAGTAGTAGACTGGAGAACTGCAGAGCTTTACCCCCAGTTCACAGAAACCTAAAGCCATAGTGAATGCTAGGACACCTCTATTTACCTGGATGCATATGACACATCTATATAACCTGTTGCTTATTTGTCATAGAAACCCATATCCCATGTGTCAACCATGGGAATAACATTGTCTTAATATGCTTTGTAACATACAAGGACAAATTAAGTCTAACACAAAACATTGATCAAAGTTGTACATGTTGATACAATTTGCAGTTTAAAAAATATGAACGAAACCTATTATTGTCCTTGGAGACAGTGATTCTGAGAAGAATAAATGGGTGGGGTGGTGAAAGCTCATGAGGGGAGTTAGCTGGGAATTTCTTTGGACGATTAACAAGCTAAACATACAGAAGACTATCCAGGAAGCAAATCTCCAAATGAAAAAGGATGGTTCTCTCTCTCTCTCTCTCTCTCTCTCTCGCACACACACACACACACACACACACACACACACACACACACACGCATGAGTATGTATACTTGAATAGACACTGTTTTCTCGTGAGTCAAGATTCAACTAGAATGCCCTTAAAATCAGATTTTCTGAGGCAGTAAGCACACTGGGTTTCATAGTGCAAGATTTTTGCCTGTTCTGTTAATTAGAGGTTCTAGTTCAAGCCACCCAACCCATTTCTGAAGAACTTTGGAAAGGTCGATGTGGCCTAACCATGGCTATGTGTCTTCCGTGAGTCCCAGATAAAGCTTATTAGTGTGCTTATTGTGAAACAAACAAACAAACAAACAAAAAACAGGTTTAGAAGACAGAATATACTTTTGAGCTATCTAATTATAGAGAGATGGAATATTATATAGGATCATTCTTTGAAAATAAAGGGATAACCATAAATTGATCTTGTTGACATAAGTATTTATTGACATAAAACTCCAGTTTTGAAAACTTCATACTATACAAAATGCCTCTAAGTTTTCTGATAAATGTGAATAGAAACTTCCTAATACATTCAAATTAGCAAAGACTAGATTGACAACCAAGTTCAAAAATTCCTGAAATTATATGATAAATATGTCAAGTCTGAAACATGTCTCTTTTTTAATTAATTTATCATTCATTCATTCATTCATTCACTCTTTCATTTTCCATCCCGATGGCAGCCCCATTCCTCCATCCCTTCTTCCAGTCCTCCCCTCACATACCTCCTCCCCCCATATCCCCTCTCTTTTTCCTCTGATAAGGAGGAAAGTTCCTCTGGGTACCAACCCACCCTGGCACATCAAGTCACTGCAGGACTAGGCTCATCTTCTCCTACTGAGGTCAGACAAGGCACTTCAGGTAGCAGAACAGGATCCACAGGGAGGCAACAGTCAGGGAAAACCCTCTCTCCAGTTCTTGGGGGACTGGCATAAAGACCAAATGATACATCTGCTACATGCATGCAGGGGGCCTAGGTTTAGCTCATGTATGCTCTTTGGTGTCCTTTGGGAGCCAGGGCCCAGGCTCCAAAGGGTCCAGGTTACTTGACACTTTTTGTCTTCTTGGAAGTACATGCATTTTAAAATAAAGAAAGCATATTTTCTTTGAAACCCTCTTCATCAAAATGTATTGATTATATGTAAATAACTACTTGTTTTTAAGTAATAACGTCTCATTAAATACTGTACTAATCAAAAATTTGGAACTGCTGTTTCAGGAATAGATGTTCACAGCCTGCAGACTATCTTCACACTTCTCCTACTGCCTTCAGTGCCACAGTTTTTACATTTTCTTGGTTTATATTATCATTTGACTTTTCAGTATTTACAGCATCTCTCCCACTGTTTTTGAAAATGTAATATTTAGAAATGTGCCATGTTTATCTACACTTGGCCATTTCATTGTTTTCTGCTTATGTGATTCTCTTGTAGTTAATAATACATTTCCTTTGTTCTGACTGTGGATAAAGTGAGAAAAGAAAACAAGCCAGGCCCATTAGTCAGTGACACCCAGCACATATATCAGGCTCATCTGCATAGTAATCAATGCTAACTAATGCCTAATTGTTTTTTAGTTTTAATTGATCATTGAATTCTAAACTTTAAAACTGTAGAACAACATCAGGAATAAGAAAAAGGAAAAAGAAGATAGCAACAAAAAAGGAAGGAAGGCAGGGAGCGAAGACAAGGAATGTAGGGAAAGGGGCCATTACAGGCACAGGGAAAGCAGACATGAGAGAAGCAGGAGAATATGAAGACATAGAATGAGGTGGAGGGAGAATAAAAGCAAGCGAAGAAGAAGTAAGAAATATCAGGGAATGGAGGAACTGAAAACTGAGGAATTCTATTTAGAGGGAATGAACTGCTTATGCTTTCTAGAAATCAGAATTATGGAAACTAGTACTTCCCAGCCAGCATTTGTGAGATTCTTGACAGTAAGGCAAGGAAGGTATCCTTTGTGATCAACGCTGTAATCACGTTCATCACACAATTACTGCACAAAATTGCATCAGTTGTACAAAAGAATACAACTCGGTTTCCAAAATATTGTCTTCCAAATGTATTCTGATGCTTGTGTAATTACATTTACTTATGAATACAGTACAACATCTGATTATGAGAAAGCTTCTGCATCAGTTTGTGACCCAGCATCCTTATCTATAAACACAATGCTTACTGACATCTACCTGTAAGTATTAAGTGTCACAAAAGGATCATTATTTGCATAAAATTCTTATTAGCCAAGTTATCTCAAAAATAAATTAATAATAAGTAAATCTGCTACTATTTGCATATATTTATCTGTCTGGTCAATTTTAAAACATTATAAAAAGACATATTTTTCAGATTTGCCATAAGCAAATTCTAAGAGTTTGTGTGCCTGTTTGTTTTCTTGTTTACTTGTTTTAAAAAGATGAAGAAGGGGAGATAGGAGATTACTTCAGGTCAACTGGAGAATTGAGACAGGAAAAAAGAAGGAAACCAAAATAGAATATGTAAATGAGACGGTTGCAATTCTGTCCTAGGGACTTCTAAAAGACAATAGAACACATTGTAGACTATTGCCCCCAAGGAAAACTACAATAAAGTATTATTTTTTTCTTTTTTAATCATCATAGTTATTACAATAACTGATTTTTAGGTAATTTGTGTATTTTTGAATCTAAAATGTTCATTCGTATTTCTTTTTTCTTTTTTGTTTTGTTTCTTGTTCATCTTTTGTTCGTTTCCTTGTTTATAAGTTCTTCGTGAATTAAAGCAAAGAAAAAAAAATAAATAAAACCTCTCTTTGTGGAAGTTGTGCTGTGTTCCACAGAAAACCTTTTGTCCATACTTCTTTGCTTGCAGATACTCATTGCAATGACTCGTTGGTCTGGTATGAGCCCTCTGACTTTGTCCCTCTATCAATACTGGATCCTGACTGGGACTCCTCTTGGACAACCTGCCATCGCCTTGTATCATGGAGATCCTGCAGCTTGGGCTCTGTATCAACACCCTCCACCCCTCAATGCATTCAAACAGTTGATCGATCGATGGGGTAGATGTTGGGGCTGGCCAATATAAAGCCCTCAATTTGGGCCTGAGAGGCATCTGAGCTGCTCAGCCTGCCAGCTCTACTGCTGGCTCCTCCTCGGGGCCAGCCCACCAGCAACACCCCTGGAACTAAGGTCCGCTCTACCCTGTTGTTCAGGCGAGGTGCAGGGCCCACTCTCCTGAATGTTGCAGCTGGTAAGGGATATGACCAGTTCTCTTACTTTCGTGACTTTGGAGCCAGCTCTCCAGCCTGCTGTAGATGGTGAGGGACAAGGAGGGGAGGAAGTCATCTCTCTGTCCTCCATACCACCACCCAGCAGACAAGAAGCAGGGCTGGCTCACTCATATTGCAACCCCTACATCCAGGGCCCACTCTACCTTGCTGTCCACGTGAGGTGCACGGCCTGCTTTCCTGAGTGCTGCAGAAGGTGGAAGGCAGACAGCTCTCCTGTTCTGATGACCTTGCAGGCATCTCTCCCGCCTGCCTTAGGTGGCAAGGTCCAAGGTTGCTCATCTCTCCGTTGCCCATTTCCCATCAGGATGGACAAGTGGCTGGTGGGGTCAGCACTCCTACGTTCATACCCTCTGGTCAGCTTGCCCTCTTCCCTATGAACAAGGATAGCTGTGCTGGAGTGCCCAGCTGAGATACAAGGTCTGCTTTCCCTCGTGTGCAGCTGATGAGGGGCAGGGACAGCTCTCTGGCTTTTATGACGTCAGGACCAGGTCTTATTCCTACAGTAGGTACCTCTCCCTTGGCCATGGTACCATATGCAAGATGAATGAGAAGACCAGATGTCCAAAGCTCTTAGCCTCAGGGCTACCTCACTTGCTCTCCAGAGTATTGTACCTGGCTAGGACAGGGGGAGTGTTTCTGCTCTCAGTTCCCAAGACCACCTCACCATGGCCAGGTGAGGAGTGGGGCCAGTTCTGTACAGCCCTCAGACATCAACCTGTCCCCAGTAGACAGTCCAGACCAGGGACATCCTCTTGGCCTTTGATTGTAACAGACCACTGATGCTGCTAGGCCAAGGAGTCAGAAGTAGCAAGCCCCATGGCAGCACAGGACAGCACAGGCCTCCACCATGGTCCTGGATGGTATCACCGGCTGGCTACTCACATCAGGCTGTTCCTTGGGTCTCCAGCTCTCCCTCTCTTTGTTGTGCCTATCCTTCTGTTTCTCCTCCTCTTCCATTTCTCCACCACTTACCTGCTCCTCTTAGTGGCCCCGGGATCTCTAAGTGTCTGAGGTTATCTCAGGAGTGGTTTCAGTAGTGCTTTGACCTGTGCATATACTATAACACTGGAAATGGATAGTGACCATTCTCTCCAGTCCCGTATGGTGTCAGACTGGTGGTCATCTCAGGCTAACTTCCTGTCCAGGTCCCATAGTGCTGGTTGCCTCAGGCTTGCTCCCTGCTCAAGTGACCCTTCGGAATGGTTGTCTGGTTCATTCCAGCCTGGCCCAGGGCAAGCAGTCCCAGTCAGTTGTCTTCTAGTCATTGGGTTACTCCCATACTGGGAGCCTGTTCATGCCTGCCTGGTGACAGATTGGTGGTTGTCTCAGTCTGGCTTTTGTCAGGGAATGTTAGACTTCGAATTACTCAGATGTTCATAGGTCAGATCATTGCATGTAAACAAATCCTCTCTCCGCTCTGCCAGCCACTGATGTATTTGTGATACAGCAGCCATACCTAGAATGCTTCTAGGGGCAGGGGAAATATTATTCTAACGACTCCAATCTGTCTTTGACCTGGTAGATCATAACTCTTTGTATTTTCATGCTGCCACACAGATGTAACATTCAGACATCCATGCTGGAAAAGGAGAACTGTAGAAAGCTTTGCTTTAGGAGGACAAAGATGTTAACAGAAAAAGTGAAAACCCAAGAGACTGTAGGTGACGTGGGAAGTGGCTAGTGAGCCACTGCTGAGAGCAAGCTGTGATGGTCACTTCTGGTGGATACTGGTGACAGCACTCTGGAAGGGTAAACTTCACAGACATTGAAAGGTAAAGGTTTCATTTTAAGAGATTCACATACAATAAATATTTCTTCTCATACTAGCTATGATATTTTAGTAGAAATAAACTTAGAGATGAACTTTATCTTTTTTTATCATTATGATCAGACCACAGTTAAAATGTTGACCTAGATAATCCTATATATGAAGTATACATTCATTTATATTTGCTTGAAAATCATATTACTTTAATACAGGATTTAATACAGGATTTTCCTTTTGAAAGTTCTAGGGCTGTTTTTTTTTTTTTCTATAGAAATGGCTTTAAGCTGTGAACTGTGTTCTCAAAGGCTGTCATTCTCAGCCTCATGAGTTTGCAGCCAAGAACAGGGCACACATTCCCTAATTGCACTGGATCACAATAGAGCTGAAAGGTACCCACCTCAAAGTATGCATATATGTGTGTATATATGTATATATATTATTGCTCTTTCACTGGGTAATTATATTTATGGAACTTTTATTTATAAAATTTTATTTCAAAAGGATATAGTGTCAGAGATCACCTGTTTATCATGTCTCATGATTACAGTATTTTTTGTGCTTACCATAATCTTGCATTGTTTTGCTTAGCATGGCCCTGGAAGCAATATCCTTAGTATATATGCATATATAATATATGTACACATTATATATGTGTGCATATATGCATACTGTATGTAATCATATATGTGTATATATATAAAGAGATATAGATAGATATGGATGTAGATATAAATATAGATATAGATATAGATATAGATGTATATAATGTGAGTATGTTTGTGTGCATATACATGCCATATAGTCTATGTATGCAATAGAAAAGTAATTGCCACCCTCTAGATCTGTGTAACTATACTATATGATGCTAGTGTTTCAAGGATATTACCTAACAATACATTTCTCTGAACAAATCCCTGCAGTTAAGCAATACATGCCTATAATTTGATAGGATGGGAGACATTTTTCAGGGCTTGAATACATAAATTTACTCCTTGGAAGGCATTGCCTAGTGCTGGCAATAATTATAGTCATCGTATTTGAGCTTTAATGACTGAAAACATCCCAGCATGGAGTTCCCAGCTGTTGTCTCTTTCTCTTTCATTCTTATTATTTTATCAAATTAGACCAAGAGAGAAAGTTAAAGGTCATATCTGATTGGCAGTAATGGAGTATGGTAAGCCATTCTCCATTAAGTGTAAATCAATTTAGGGTGCCCTAACAGTATAACCATAGACTTGGTGTACTACAAACAGAAGGTTTGGGGGGTTTATTGTTTGTTTGTTTTGTTTTGTTTCTTTGTTTTTGTCTTTTTGTAGTTTTGTGGGGTAAGAAATTCAGTATCATGGCACTGACAAATTGTGTGTCTGATGAAAGTCTATTTCACAGTTCATAGATGGAGCTTTCTTGCTGTGTGGGAAAGGCAAAGGAGCTCTCACAAGACTATTTTAAAGGATACATCTCATTCATAAAGACTCTGTTCTCAGGGAGCAGTCATCTTCCAAGTGTTTCATGTGTAATACAATTAATTACTTCAGCTATGTTTGAGTGAAGAACATATTCCGGTATAACAGTAGAGGCATTCCAGGTTTTTTGCTGCTTTGTTCACAGAGTTCTCATGTCAGTGTATACTAGTAAATTAAGTCATTATCGATTCTCTCTTAGTGCCATTGATCCAGAGGTAAACGCTGCTTAACTGTAATGTATGCAAGCACCATTATTCTCCTTCAGCCCTCTGGTACCACTGAAATCTAGAGAAAATCTCCAGCACTAGCATTCAGAAAGGCTGGAGTTAGAGCCTACTCACTGCCATTTATTGTTATCGGGTTTTTAACCTGTGAGCAGAAGTAAAAATAACTATAGGAGAGTGTCTTAGTCAGGGTTCGTATTCCTGCACAAACATCATGACCAAGAAGCAAGTTGGGGAGGAGAAGGTTTATTAGGCTTACATTTCCATACTGCTGTTCATCACCAAGGTAGTCAGGACTGGAACTCAAGCAGGGCAGGAAGCAGGAGCTGATGCAGAAGCCATGGAGGGATGTTCTTTACAGGCTTGCCTCTGCTGGCTTGCTCAGCCTGCTCTCTTATAGAACCCAAGACTACCAGCCCAGAGATGGCACCATCCCCAAGGGGACCTCCCAACTTGATCACTAATTGAGAAAATGCCTTACAGCTGGATCTCGTGGAGGCATTTCCCCAACCGAAGCTCCTTTCTCTGTGATAACTCCAGCTGTGTCAAGTTGACACAAAACTACCCAGTACAGAGCGTCAACAGCATCACAGCTTAGGTGTTCCAGGGAGTGAACACACTCTTCTCTCTTCAGTGTTTCCTTACAACTAGTACTGTGCTTCCTGTGGAGTCAGCACTTTGTGAGCATATATTGACAGGGCTTCATTTGTTTATTTGGATGGTTTTTGAGATTGTAGTTTATTTATAGTATTTTCTCTTCACTTTCCAATCTCAAAATCCTCCCATGTATTCCTCTCCACTCTCCTTCAAATTCAAGCCTTTTCTTGGCTTCAATTGTTATTTCATGGATATATGCTTTTATATATATATATATAAATTCGTAAATATATCCTCACTAACATGACAACATGACTAGCCAAATGTCATGGATGGCAAGGATAACACCAGCAGACATGTCAAACTGGGTGGAGAAAAGCCCATGAGGCCTTAAACTGACTCAAAGAATTACAGAAAGTGAGTAAACCTGGGATCAGGAGAGGGGTCCTCCCCAGGGAAGAACACATACATTGCTTATTAACAGTACTCTACTGTATTGAACTGCACTCTACTATGCA
Source organism: Mus pahari (assembly GCF_900095145.1). Lineage (NCBI taxonomy): Eukaryota > Metazoa > Chordata > Mammalia > Rodentia > Muridae > Mus > Mus pahari. Next base: position 53,682,507 of record NC_034602.1, read on the forward strand.
AAAGTAAGATCTAATTAAACTATATTTCATGTTATCCTTACTCCATGTTAATGTTCTCTCTCTCTCTCTCTCTCTCTCTCTCTCTCTCTCTCTCTCTCTCTCTTTCTCTTTCTTTCTCTTTCTCTCTTTCCTCTTTCTCTCTATCCTTTTCTGTTTTCAAGATTCTTTAAATCCATGCCAATGACTGTCTTACAGAAATGTCAGATTAACTGCTTAAAATTACCTAAGAAACTTTCAAAAGTGCAAATTACATGAAATGGCCCACTGTAGTGAAATGAACAAACACATCATTATTTCTTCATATTGAATGGACTGATGATACAGAGAGAAATCTGTATAGATACAGATACAGTCATAACACAGAATCTCCACTCACACTAACAATGAAAGAATAATAGTTAAATTTCATATAAGCATGTACTGTGTCTTAGTGCTGTTTCTCTCATTCACCCAGGACCCGTAAAGATAGTCAAGTTTGCCAGCCCTCTGCAGGAAACATCTAAAGATTTTCATGTAACAAACTTTGGAATAAAAGGAAGAGATGTATCTTATCTTACAGAAAACATTTGAAATGAAATTTCCTCACTATTATTTCTCTTCCATATTGTTATTAACTCAATATTCATCACAGTGTAAACAGGCATATTAGAACCAGTAGCAGTGGCAACATTTTGAAAAATGTAAACCTTTCAGACATTTGTCCTCCCTTTCTCTGAGACAATTGTTTTTGTTTTGTTTTGTTTTGTTTTTAAGATAGTCTGCCTTGGACTTCCAATAGAAGGAGGAAAACATCAACAACCCACAAAACTCCCAATCAAAAACTTGTCCTGCCTACAAGATGTGCCGGGTTAAAGATGGAGCAGAGACTGACAGACTGGCTGACCAATGACTGGCTCAACTTGAGACCCATCCCATGGGAAAGAGCCAACTCCTGACACTATTATTGATACTCTGCTATACTTGCAGATAGGAGCTTAATATAACTATCATCTGAGAGACATTATGCAGCATCAGATGGAAACAGAGGCAGAAACCCATGGCCAAACATCAGGCAGAGCTCCAGAACTTTTGTGGAAGAGTGAGGGATAAAATTGAGCAAGCCAGACAGGTCAAGGATACCACAAGAAGACCTACAAAGTCAACTAACCTGGGCCCATGGCAGCTCACAGAGACAGAACCACCAAACAAAGAGCATTCAGGGGCTGGATCTCGGCCCATACATATTTGTAGCAGATATGAAACTGGGTCTTCATGCAGGTACCCTAATAATTGGAGCAGGAACTGCCTATGACTCTGTTGCCTACCACTGAAACCGACTGTAAAATTGAGTCACAGTAGATGAGATCCTTAGTCCTGCTGGTATTAGATGTCCCAGGGTGGTACCCAAGCGGTCTTTCCCTTCTCTGAGGAGAAGAGGAAATAAATGGGGGAAAATTTTTTAAGGATGGGACTGAGAGAAGAGGAGAGAGGGGGGTGTGATTGGGATTCAATGTAAATAAAAATTATGGAGAGAGAGAGAGAGAGAGAGAGAGAGAGAGAGAGAGAGAGATCTTACCTTGATGCTGATCAAGCCTCCAAACTTTGTTCTCCACTGAAATATCAGAATCTGTTTCCTAACAATGTAACTTCATAAATTAGTTTCTTATTAGATAAAAAGAAATGTATTAATTCAGTGCGATAACAAATGCTACATTTCTGATAACAAGGCGTCAAATAATAGTCATTATATATATCCTATGACACTATGTGATGAAACTACTCAGTAAAAAAAAAAAAAAAAAAAAAGACAAGAGGGATAGGCACATAGCTCAGTTAGTTGAGTGCTGACTGTGCAAACATAAGGACCAGAGTTCAGATCTACAACACACATCCTAAATAATTCTTAAGTCGAGCATTGTCTTAAATATCTGTAACTCCTTGTAGAAGGGGGAAGATGGACAGTTACATGCAGCTTGCTGACTATCCAGGCTAGGCAATTGGTGAGGATCATTCAGTAGAAATGCCTGACTCAAAAGACAAGGTGGAAATTGACAACAGGATCTTCATGACTCCTAGCAACAGCAGGGTATCTGAGAGGAGTTTAGTATTGATGTCTTAAAGCAGACAAAGTGACTCATGGCAATGCAGATTTGCAAGTAAAGCTCTTTGGGCAAAAGGGTATGCTATGCAACACACTGTATCAACCTCCAGCCCCCACATACACACAAACACATATACATTTCTACGTGCATACAAATGAGTACATATGCAACACACACAGAAGCTCACACAATCCCCTCCCCACCCCACCCCATCCCCACTCCACACAGAAGTAAACACAGTTCTTTTTTGCATGGACTTTCATTTGAAAAGCATAGCCAATTTCTAATTCAAATAGTTAAGTAAATAACTTCTATTGTTAAGAAAGGAAAAACAAGAGTATATATTTTCTCTAACCTTCCTTTTTGACACCATGGCACTTTTGTAAAACGTTCTTCTTATCAAAGGTGTGGGTTCCAGTTTGCATCTCTTTTCTCTCTAGAATCATTATACCGCATCAAGTTTATAAATGCCCTTCTTTCTTTCAATAAAATTATCTCTTGTATATAAATTTGAGTACATTCTTGGTTTTACAACAGAATAGTTCATAGGTAACTCAGGAAGATACACTTGATAGACTAATATAAATATTGTACTGTATTCCAAAAATAATCAAAAGTGTTATAGAGTATATTTTCAGCATTAGAAAGGGAACTTAGAAACTTGTACATTCTGGGACAAGTACTGTATGTCTGAGTGACAATTCCAGCCCAGGGACATAAATTTACTACATATCTGAAATTATTATTCCTTGAAATAAGATTTTGAAATGCTATTTCTAGATGCTATAATTCTAAGGAAATGATCCAAAAAGGCACTTCTGCATGTTTATTCACATAAAAGTACACATGGCATGAGGTGGAATCTGGTACACTGGCATGTTCAAGCTATAAAACTTAAATCTCACTGTCTAAACCAGATCTTTCTAGGTATGCTCAAATATAAAACACAGTGACACCTCATAAACTTTTCAATTAATTATCATGTGCTCATAAAAAGCCATCTTTTTTCATTATACAATACGACCTAAAGTCTCGGTTACTGTTCTGACATAACTGAGGTTCAATAGGTCCCAAAAGCCCAACGAAGAGTTCTCTTATGGACAGAAAAGAGTCCTTCCTGAAAGCTGACCCTACTTCTCCCTATGTTGGACAGAGAGTCAAGCTGATCTTGTGAGCATGGAAGAGAGGTCCCTGCCCAGTCACCTGAGCAGCAAGGGAGATTTGGCCCTAGTGATGTGGATGAGGAAGAACTGGCAGGTCTGACCAACTCAGCTACCATGCAGACTAAGGGCTTTTAGCTGGGCCACCCCAACATTTACCAAACATCTATGAGCTGCTAGAGCACATGAAGGGACTGGTCCTGCTGACTAAAGTTGCAGGGTCTCCATGACTCACAGCAGGGGATCTTGAGAGGAGTTTAGTATTGATGTCTTGAAGCAGACCAAGTGACTCATTGCAATGCACATTTGTAAGTAAAACTCTTTGGGCAAAAGGGTATGCTGTGCAACACATTGTGACACACAGCAGCTTCCTTATCAAGATTTATATTTTTACTTTTAGGGGGTAGATTATAATGGTGAAGACTGGATCTGGAAGGTTGTAGAAATGAATGTGATTGGAGTGTATAAAGTGAAACTCAAACGGAGTCAGTTAAAAGATTAATTCAAGCCATTTTCAACTCAGCAGGTTTCACTTCCTTGCCAGACAAGATGTTATGCAAATACAACAGCATCCACCTGAAGGAATATGGTCCAACACCTTATTCTTCTGACTCTGGAACTTGCTGACACAGGAGTTATTTCTTCCAATCCTATACAGTGTAGGGTGTCTTCCTCAAAGGACTGTGAGTATAGGTCACTGGTAAACTGCCATGGGACCCATTCATCTGGTGCCATGTGTTAATTGCCAACCGATGTTTTGAATAGGGTGGGGAATTCTTTCACTAAACAAGATAAACAAAAGAGGAAGAAAACACCAGCTGGGAACACTCACACAAAACTGTCATAGACTTAGTCTAAATGTAAAGCATAGAACTCAAGTCTGACAAGTCCCCTGCTGCCTTTTGCCTGATACACATGAATGTGGCTGCTGAAGAGCACATGCAGAGTGAATGCTTGCCTCAGGAGTAATGCCTTGCTGATCAATTTCATCCTGGCTTTGCAGTAGTCCTCCACATCGGTGACCAAAACAATCACAGCTGCTTACCCATAGTCACTTTTTCTTCCTTTGCCTTTTGGGACCTATCAAGGCTGTGCATATTCTTAAGAGGCCTTCGTTCCAGAAATGCTCTGCTATCTGTGCCAAAAGCAATCACCTTAAAAAGAAAAATCCAAAACTTGGTACTTATTAGGAGTCTGGATTTTCTATCCTCAAGGTCATTTAATTTCATGGCTTAATTATTTTCCTTCCTTCCTTCCACCTAACTCAGACTGATGGTATGCTGAAGGTAAATTATTGGTTCCCCCCTCTGCAGAATGCCCTGAGCTCCCTGTGAAAATGTTTTAACTCTTTTACAGTTACCAACTCCAAATTTCAGTAAACAAACATTTGCTAGACTGTCCCACTTTTAAACAAACTCTAATTCCAGGAGGACCCAGCTAAACGAATTTGCATAGCCAAATGTGTGACTCCTCTCACTACTACACAGAGCATATGGGAGGTTACTCAACTAAAGCACCAAAAGAAATAGTCATGGATCCATTCTGTTACAGATGGAGAAACAAAGGTAGTATGGTCTGCTGATTAAAGTGTCTATAGCCAAGATCAGATAGCCCAATAGGAGGAGGATGTCAGACACTGATGTAATTTAATTTTTCAAGTGGCCCCAATTTCGAAAAGAAAAACAAAAAAGGCATGTGTAGTGTTAATATTCTCTGTTGCTTAACCAAGTTTATACCAAAGCTTATTGTTTCATATTTCGTCAATATTTAAATATCCCTTATTTATACTGTGTTCAAAATTTAGTTTATATGTATGACTCTTTGTTGTTGTTGTTGTTGTTGTTTTAAAACAGGTTTTATTTGTGTAACCCTGGATGTCCTGAAACTAGCTCTGTAGATCAGCCTGGCTTCCAACTCAAAGAGCTCCACCTGTCTCTGCCTATTAAGTGCTGGGATTAAAGGCATGCACCCCCACCCCCACCAGGCATACTTCTAGCATATCTTAATCTGGAGCAGAGCCATTTTAACTCTTCAGTAGGCACACTAGGCTGGCAGCAGTTGGGCTACTCAATAGAATGCTAGAATGGGACTACAAAATCTCTCACTCCAGAACTGTTCTCTTTGACAAAGTAACCATGTGCAGTTTTCCAATACTCTTTTTATTTCATTTCCTTACATACACAGAGAACAAGGTGACAATGTCCCTAGGTCAAACCATTTGTCTTTAAGAACAGAGAACAAGCAGCATCGGGTATACTGAACAGTAGGATTTAGTGAATGTTCTTAATGCTCATCTCTGGAAAGGAAGCAGGTTCACAGCAGCCTCACTCCCTTAGTTTTAAGTCCTACTCCCTTCCTTCCTTGTGTGAGAATAGAACTCGTTGGTGTTAGGTTATCTTTGGGGGAAATTCAGGTGACATGAATGCTTTCCTTTTAGCATATCAAATTTTCCAAATAAGTAGATTTTTTAATAAAAAATGTGCTATTGCCACTCCAATTATGACTTGTTTTCTTGTGTATCTGTCTTTACCTTGTTCAGTTTTTCATGATACAATCTGTATGTGACATCTTTTGATGATCCCTTCCCTCATTTTTTTAAATATTGCATATGACCATGTGACCTTGGTCAAGTGGCTTAAGCTCGCTAACACATAGTTTACATACCAGAAAAAAATGGGATGAGGAATCCTGAAGTTAGGTTCTTTGCATTGTCCATTGATGACATCTATAAAAAAAATGGCAGCTGCTAGTGTAAGGATTTAAAGAAATTTAACATTAAAACCTTTTACATTTAACATTAAAACCTTTTGCACTTAACATTGCCTATAGAGAGAGAAGGGTGGTGAGAAACCACTCAAATCAACTGTTCTGCATTGGAATCTAGGATTTTACAGTAACATTTTGTGCAGATAAAAATAGACATATGCATCGAGAGACATGAGCACAGAGACATATGCACATAGAAAGAACAGATTGTCAAAGAAGCTTAGATTTAAGAATAGTAGAGAACATCAAAATTAGAAAAAAATCAATGTCTGTTCATACTTGGCAGCTGAATATGACAGTATTCTAGAATGTTGTTCATTTCCAAGGTCATACTGAAACTACTGGTTAAAAACAGAAAGACAAACCGTGATAACAATTTAGGTTTTATTCTACTCACAAAAAAATGGCTCTGAGGAAGAAAACTGAAGGAACATGCCTCTTGGATTTTTGCTGACTATGCAACATTCATTGAAGTTAGCTTCTAATATGACATTTAATTTGGGATTGTTTCATTTCAAAGATTTTGAAGAATAAATATGAGATAAAGCTAGTAAGAAACAAATATGAAAAGATGATTATTTTCCAAGCTAAAAGATATTTGATTTGGCAGAGATGAAGCAAGCACTTGAACAAAATCTTTATTGTAAAAATTTGTATTTTCAATATCTAAAAATGTCAATGAAATAATTAAATATACTGAAATTGCCATTTTTACAATGCATTGTAAACTATTCAATTGTTTTTTAACATGGCTGAATCGAAACTTTACCTTCCTACATATGTCACTGGAATCCATGAAAATTTCAGAAAGTGTTACCATGAGAGACTAGAAGACAAATCAAAATTTAAAAATATATAATGTTCCTCTTTTAAAGCAGCATTTCAACTACTATAACCCCTAATGTACATAACTTAAAATAGCATTTTTGTAAAACAAGAAAAGATCTTTAAAATGGTTGGCATAAAAATACCTACATTTTTATTAAAATTTATCAATTGTCTTAGTCAGGGTTTCTATTCCTGCCAAACATCATGACCAAGAAGCAAGTTGGGGAGGAAAGGGTTTATTTGGCTTACATTTCTATACTGCTGTTGATCACCAAAGGATGCAGGACTGGAACTCAAGTAGGTCAGAAAGCAGGAGCTGATGCAGAAGCCATGGAGGGATGTTCTTTACTGGCTTGCCTCCCCTGGCTTGCTCAGCCTGCTCTCTTATAGAANCCNAGACTACCANCCCAGAGATGGTCCCACCCACAAGGGGCCTCTCCCCCTTGTGACTAATTGAGGAAATGCCCCACAGCTGGATCTTATGGGGGAATTTCCCCAACTAAAGCTCCTTTCTCTGTGATAACTCCAGCTGTGTCAAGTTGACACAAAGCTAGCCAGTACATCAATATAATTTATGAGTAAAGCAGATAACCCTGTGATAATGGCAAAAGTAATTTTGCCTGAGTATTTGTATTTATTACTTGATTCTATTTAGGATTAGAACAAACCTTATTTTCAAATATTTGACTTCAGAATTATCATTCAAATGGAAATATATATTCTTAGACAAAATGATTTTGCAGAAGACCTGTAATTTTCTTAAATAATAGTCATATATTAGCAAAAAATGGGTATGTATCATGATATCCTCATAATAAGGTAAAATAATGTGAAAGTCTGTTATTCTTTATGTTTCTAACATATTTAGAAATTTCTACAGCCAATTGTTTTTTATAACAGTCATATATTTCTCATAAAAGTATGGACAGGAAACCAAAGCAAAGGTAATAAATCAAAAACTGTTGTTTCATTATTTCACATATTTTTGTTTAACCTAAGATATGTGCTATATGTATAAGGATATAAATTTAAAATGCCAGCCCTTTATAAAAAATTGTTTTCAAGGGCCAATGATACATATTATAGCACAATAATAGAGAATTGTCTAAGGTATGCAAGACCCTTGCTTCACAACCACACACTAAAAACTAGAAACACAGATTGACCAAAGTAGATGCTTTTCTTGACATAAACAAACATGTCATATTGTCTATGGACTAACAACCATCTTCATAAAAATTCTTCATTGGGAAAGAAAAATACTAACAAAAATTTAAAATATATTATCAGAGACTCAGTGATCAATTTTATTACTACATTTATTGATTTAATCATTTATGGAGACAATGTAATGATGTGCATGTGGGGGTCAGAGTCCTGAGTGAGGGTTTCAGATTTTGCCTTTCATTCTATGAGTCCCAGGATTGAACTCAGGTCATCAGGCTTGGAGGCAAGCATCTTTATCCACTGAGCCAACTCACTGGCCCTCAACTGTAGGTTGAAGGTGGCAGAAGGAAGGCTCAGAAGGTGGGAAGCAGAGGTTGAGGATAAGGTGGCTTAAGAAATACTGCACTGCATTCGGCATAACACAGGAAAGATATAAGGCAACTAGAGAGAGAAGAAGGAAGAAAGCGAAAGGAGATACATCCATCTATCTCTCTCTCTCTCTCTCTCTCTCTCTCTCTCACACACACACACACACACACACAGAGAGAGAGAGAGAGAGAGAGAGAGAGAGAGAGAGAGAGAGAGAGAGAGAGAGAGACAGAGACAGAGACAGAGACAGAGACAGAGACAGAGACACAGAGAGAGAGAGACAGAGAGAGACAGAGTGACAGAGACAGAGAGAGACAAAGACAGAGAGAAACAGACAGAAAGAGAGAGAATTGTGAAGTATGTGAAATACGTGAAGGTGAAGAATGGCTATTTCTTCCACACTAATTAAAAACAGTATTCTACATTTTCAAAAAGCCCAGTGAAGTGGATGTGGAAGAAAACTAGACTCACATGAAGATATATTGCTATAGAAAAATAGACCTTCCCAGTGAGAAATCACTCTGCTCACTTAGGAGTTAATCAAGTAAAAGCTCTTTTAAAAATAGCATGTGTCTGTCTCTGGCTAGTGGCCATAGAGAAGCTCATCCTGAGTAGGATTTGCTGACTTTTCTACACTTTAGACTTAGGCATTCCACATACCCAGCCATCCTTCAATCTCTTTCAGGTCCTGGCCCCAGGTTACACTATGAACAATTTAAGCAGAGAAACAGCAGACTCAAAAACTGTGGTCACATGGGTGGATGGGAGACTTACCCAGCAATGGTATCAGCAGGATTGTTTCTTAAGACCACCAGTGCTGTTCTTTTGAATAGATGTTACCCAGGTTTGCCCTGCCCACTTGGCAGTATTGTGCTTTTCCTGATAAGAACGCAGGAGATTTAATGGCACACCAAGACTTTTAAATGGCTTTGACCCCATACTGCCTCTCTGAGCTGTGTGTATATTTTCTAATATGTGGGTGGGCCTAATGGCAGGTTGTAAGCCAGGCCTTATTCCTTCTGATTTGTGAATCTAATTACAGGAAAATTTGATTAGACAAATACTGTTATAGCTTTCTCAGCTATCCTAAATACCCAAGCCTATGGAGAACTTTCCCATTCAATCCACTACATGGTGTATGCTCTATACCCACAGAAGACCTAAATGCTAAAGAAATAACAGGGGCTTAAAAGTTAGAAAATAGTGCAACCTTAACTCTTGTTTTACATTGTTGTCAATTTCTGTTGGTTTGCTTAATCAGTAAGAGAACTACCTGGTATCTTTGCAGGTGCCTCATAGCTTGTACATAATCTCCTCATGTATGACCTGTCTCTCACATATATTAGAATTTCATATCCTTATCATCCTACTTTGTCATTTGGGTTTTTTTTGGTTACCAAACTTCACATGGAAAACATTTTACTCTTTGTTTAAATGAGCTTTGCTTTCAACTATTTGCTAATTTTAGTCAGAAAAAGATTAAAATTTCGGCAATACATTGTATGCTCTGATATATAAAATAAATAGTACCCTGTCCATATGAATTGAATATGAATTATATATTTTACAATATGTCATGTACCTACAGCAAATTAATACCGTTACATTTTAGGACCAACTCCTTGGTGTTATCACTTCTCAGTTATACCTGACTTGAAACCAAAGCCCTAAGAATAAAATAATAAAGGTCACAGTATTTAAAATATAGGTATTAAGGGACTCAATAATGAGTCGCCAGATTCATCTTCAAACTGTTGATCCCTCATTCTTTATGCATCAATTCAATTTTCTAACTGGATCATGACTCTGAAGCTCAGGTTTATTTTGACCTCATCCAGCTGTTGCTCCACCCCCTTATCAAGACCATGGACGCTTGTTTCCTAGATGCTTGCTCAGTGTTGACTCCTGGGTCTTCCAAGGATATGTAACTTTGTTAAATGAATAATGATTGAAAAATGATCATTTCTGTACCATTATCCCGAATGATACATTGTATGGAATTGTTTATCATCTAACCTATTATGGATTCAAAGGAACTTTGACACATCAATAAACCCATATTAGTTCTTGAATAAATACATGATGGCAGTGTCTCCTCTGTTTAAGGGTTTAGGATATATTTAAGAGAATAATGCCTGCAAGTTAGTAAATGTTAGGCCCAACTTTATCTAATTGAGAAGTTATTGAGACTTAGCCTAATAAAACATGCCTAGACAATAGACTAAAATGATTTTGAGATTAGCACTGTCCCATTATTTTTGCTATGTGCCTGGAAAATTATTCAAAACTTACAGAAAGAAAAGTAAGTTCCTATTAATGATGCACCTCTCATACTAAAGACAAATGGACAGCCACCAATAGATTACCTATTGTGGAACTTCTCTGGTGGTTTAAGCAGGTGTGGTGTGTGTGTGTGTGTGTGTGTGTGTGTGTGTGTGTGTGTGTGTGTCTGTGTGTGTCTGTGTGTGTCTGTGTGTGTGTGTCTGTGTATNGTGGTTTAAGCAGGTGTGGTGTGTGTGTGTGTGTGTGTGTGTGTGTGTGTGTGTGTGTGTGTGTGTGTGTGTGTCTGTGTGTGTCTGTGTGTGTCTGTGTGTGTGTGTCTGTGTATACATGTTAGGGGAATGCATGTTTACTGTTTGTGCTTGTATGTGGAGGCCTGAGAAAAACCTCAGATACTATCCTTCAGGAACTTCCCTACATTTGTTACTTAAAATGTGATATCTGGCTCTCATGGAACTCATCCATTAGGCTACATGGCCAGATAATCCCAGAAGTCTACTTCTTTATTCTCCAGTGCTGAGAGTACACAGTGCACCATCAAACTAGACTTTGTTAATGTGAGGTTGGGGGATTGAAATCAAGCTTCACATTTACAATGCAACTGCTTTACAGATCTCCAGCCCTCTGGCACATTTTTGGAAGTATAATACCTGGCATGTTATTTAGAAATTGCTTATTTCTCACTCCTATAATTTTCTTCAATGAACAAAAAATGTATTAAATAATATGTATACACAACAGCCTTAGTTGTATGGCATTTAAGAGAGGAAAATATAAAAGTAATTTGCATTAAATAATGCAAAACAAAGACAAGAACAACCCAGGAAGCAAAAGCAGAATGCAGAGTAAGAATAGAATTGGCATCAAAAAGCTGTAGCTATGGATGATAGGAAAACACCCTTTGAAGGAGAGAGAATTCCAGGAAATATTTAAATTACCCAACTTGCCATTTTATAAGAGCTATAGAAATTGGTGTGTGTGTGTGTGTGTGTGTGTGTGTGTGATATGTGCATGTGTGAAGTGTGTGATATATGTGTATGTGGTATGTGTGTGCATGTGTGGTGTGTGTGTGCATGTGTTGTGTGTGTGTGTGTGTGTGTGTGTGTGTGTGTGTGTTGAAACCCATCACTTCATATATGCTTACACAAAAACATATCATTCGGCCATATCCTTAGATATTTGCACATATTTTAGTGATTTTACTTGTGAGTTTATCATTTTCTCTATGAACAGTTTCTAAATTTTTTGACTTCGGGAAAAATGAGAATGACCTCCAAAAGGTCATACATTTGAATACTTGGTCCCCAGTTATGGAACTGTTTAGGAAGGTTTAGAGGCAGTGGCTTTGTTGGTGAAGGTGTATCACTGGTGGTAGGTTTTGGGTTTTTAAAAGAGTATGTCATTTTATTTATTTATTTATTTATTTATTTATTTATTTATTTATATGAGTTATTTTCTTTATTTAGATTTCAAATGTTATCCCCTTTCCTGGTTTCCCTTTGAGAAACCTCATATACCCTCCCCACCTCCCCCTGCTCACCAACCCACCCACTCCTGCTTCCTGGCCCTGGCATTGCCCTACACTGGGGCATAGAGGCTTCACAGGACCAAGGGCCTCTCTTCCCATTGATGATTGACAAGGTCACCCTCTACTACATATGCAGCTAGAGCCATGTTGGTAGTTTAGTCCCTGGGAGCTCTGGGGGTACTGTTCATATTGTTCATATTAGTTCATATTGTTGTTCCTCCTTTGGGACTGCAAACCCCTTCAGCTCCTTGGGTCCTTTCTCTAATTCCTCCATTGGGGATCCTGTGTTCAGTCCAATGGTTGGCTGTGAGCATTCACCTCTGTATTTGTCAAAGTCTGGCAGAGCCTCTCAGAAGACAGCTCTATCAGGCTCCTGTCAGCAAGCACTTGTTGGCATCCACAATAGTGTCTGTGTTTGGTGACTGTATATGAGATGGATCCCCAGGTGGGGCAGTCTATGGATGGCCTTTCCTTCAGTCTCTGCTCCACTTTTTGTCTCTGTAACTCCTACCATTTTGAATTAGTCCCTGCCTCCTACTTCCAAACACCGAGATGAGCCCTTATCTAATCCTTAAGTTGCAGGGCAGCACAGAGGTTGCCATGTAACCCTCTAATGAATGGGAGGGCTCATGCTCTGACTCTATAATTCAATCAAACACTAATTTAGAAATTGCTTTGATCTAGGTATTTTAACCCAGCAATAGAAAATTATATAAGTCACTACTTATATACAGGCAGAAGCCATGCCTATCAAAGCACCTGGTACAAATATGTAACTTAAAAACATTCATTGAATGATGACTTATTTATTCCCAGATATGGTGAACAGAACCATACATATCTCTGAACATATCTGTGAACCTGAATCTGTGAACATGAGATTCTCATGTTTTCTCATGAAGAACAAGAGAGTACACAGCTATTGTAGGCAATGACTCTCAAATTGTGTGTGGTCTCGGATTAGAAACAGAACAAGAAGCCATCTGAAATGCAATGTTTTGAGCCACAAGGATAGAGAAATTCTTAATGTGGCCCCTAGAATCAGTATCTTCACAATGGTTCATGGGGGTTCTGATTCACAGTTATATCTTAGAACCACTGCTCAAAGCATAACATGAGATAGTGTAGACTAGCCATAGACAAGTCTGTACATGGTGAAACAATATATTATATGCAAGAAGTTACTCATTGTATGAAATAAATTTTTCTAAAATTATTACTCACTGTGGAACAAAGCAAAAGTATTTTATACTTTTTTCACTTAATATTAACTCTCTGGCTACATAAGCTCTGTTTTTGCCATAATTCTAACAGAAAAAAAATTATTAACCTAATACTGAGTTTATTCACTGACAAATGTTAGGCATCTTTTTTCTCATAAGAAAATCATTTTATACATTTATGATCTTGCTAAATCTACTTACATTTAATTATATTAGTACAACACTGGAGCTAAAAATGCAGCAATAACTCCATGGAAACTAGTGTTTCATTTTCGTAGTTAAAATAATGAGCCACTTTTTTTTTGTTTTGTTTTGTCTTTTGTTTTGTTTTGTAGAGTTCTTCGAATCAAACTGCTTGAGTTACTTACAAACTGAACTGCCTGTTTACAGGAGTCCAAGGATTTTTCTCATGGCCAAGGAAGAAGTCGCTATGTTAAGAAAAAAATCATCAGAAGGACATTAATAAGAAAGAGGTCATAGGTAATATAAGTAAAGTCAGAGAGGAGTTAGATTGGTGACTTCTCCTGTCACCAAAGGTTCTAACAAGGACATCAGTATTCTTATGAGCTACTTCAACGGAATAAAAAACTTTCCTGAGCTTGACTCAACAATTTCCCTTCTGTGCTGCTCTAAGTCTTATTCTTTGACTCACCTCAAGTCATACTTCCTGCATGTATTATGACTATATTAATATATATTATTTTATGAAGCAAACATAGGAGCAAGAAAGAAACAGATAAGTATTAAAATATCTCTAATTCTTCGGTTTGCCGAAAAATTTTTCCTCAAAACAGATGCTCTAAGCTTCTTGTACCAACAAGTAGAAAATCTGAGAAATCTGAAACTTTTCTGACTTGCTCTCACTGTCACTGTGACAGAGCCTAGTTAAACAACTTTAGGAGGGGAAGGTTCATTTAGTCTCATGGTTTAGGAAGATGTGTTCAACCATGGCAAAAAGAAGCTTTGTGGAGTTCACGGGAGCAAAAGCACGATGTAGAGACTTTAAAGTAGTGACCCAGAAGAAATGAAATTGCAGCTACCAGCTACAGCCCCCACCCCCACAAATGTTCCACTGCTTCTCAACACAGTGCCATCATCAGCTTAAGACCCAGCATTCGAAATATGAGCCCCTGGAAGACTTTTCAGACTGAAGCCAGTGTGGGTGAAGCTACTGCGGGTATGGCACATGACCTCACTACAGTTCACCAAAATCACTAAACCACTAAAATCAGACAGTGCCTCTTTAAAAGCTATCTCATATTCATTAGTGCATCCACTGAGTGGTGCTGAACAATGACTATTAAGCTGAAGTTAGTTATCTCATTGATGAAAATGTCAAGAGATGTGAAAAGAATCACGATCTTTAAAATAATAACACTAAATTTAAGCTATAAAATAATGAAAGCTAGTGTTCTCCAATTGTCTATTGTTTGGATAGATTTTCTTTTATGAACCTTGCATTCCCCTTCATTACAATAACCTTTCCATTAAGAAACTTAACTTATTGTTTTTTATAACAAACTTAATTTTCCAATTAGACATCATTTAAATAATATTTTTTTCAATGTGGTGCCTTCTGATTTTTAAATCTAGTATGAATGTGTTCATTTTCATATATAGATGACAAATAAAAAACTTCTCATCTTTAATGCCATTAAGGTTACAGGAAAACATGATTCATCCACCACAATTTTAATAATTATAAGTGATATTTTGACCTTGGTTACAGTTTATTTTTCTAATTCTGTCTTGAGTCCTCTCTGTAGAGAATAGCTGTAAATGACATCTCTTCTCTAACAGTTCTAGGTAGTTTGGTGGATATTCATAATAGGTCTGTTACTGGATAGTTTTGTGATTAGGTTGCCAGGTTTGTATGGGTTTGTGCAGTGGCCAGATAGTCTTGTGCTGTGGAATTTGTTTATATGGGAAAAGGCTCTAAGCTTTTGTCTAAGCTGTGTTCATTCTATCTTTGCTAATGTAGCTATACTCCAAAAAAAAAAAAAAAATCAAAAGCATTTGATGCTTAGTCTATATTGTCACCTTGACAATATTGAGAATCACTTAAAAGAGATATATCTGACCATGTATGTGAGAAACATTTTTACAGAGATTTCAGCTGATATTGAAAGATCCAACCCCTAATCCCAAATATAATAATAGAGCTATTTCATGGCCCAAGGCCCCACATTAAATAGAGAAAGACAGGTAGAGACTCTGCTTCCTGGATGTGGACACAACTGGCCAGCTGTTTCATGCTCTTGGTATCCTCTCAGACCTAAATACAAAATAAACTCTTCCTTTCTGAAGTATCACTCGTCAAGTATTTTGTTATCAACCATTCCAGAGAATATTAATAAGAGGAAACTTTAGAGACAGTGTTTTAATGAGACATAGTGGGGGAAAACAAAAAAAGCATTAACAAAATTATCCCTGAGAGAAGAGGGGAAAGACAAGAGAGGTTATTGACAAACACCAAAGAAAAAGGCTCAAGGGCATTAGGCTCACCAACATGTAGCAAGCCAGATTACATGTGGAGTATCCAAAGATTTTACTCAAGTGTATTTCTCATGACAAATTCTAGTAAGTATATTTAAGGAAAGCAGACATTTTCTTGAGTAACCTGTTGAATGATAAGTGGTCAGACATAGCTTATCTGTGAAACCTATATTAGTTGTATGACAGCTAAAGAAGTCACCAGGAAGTTGTATCTATGTGCTCCAAAAATTGGTGCCAAAGGGAAGCAGGTTTATGATTCACACAGACATAGACATTGACCACCCTGAGGACCTGGGTGAAGGTACAGTCCAGAAAACCATGTTAACGATGCCCAAGCTCTGCTTCTCCTGTAGAAAAGCCTGTGTTCAAGTTGATGACAAGGGAATGTATGCAAAGACGGACTACAAAAAAGGAAGTTAAAAGAACATTTCATCTTCTTTTTCTGAGATATTTGTGTTTAAAAAATGGAAACAATGTTATATACTTTATACACCGAAATAGAAATATATCATCAAAGACAATAGTGTTGAGGCACTTGGTGGATGGTGGCAGAAGGTAGTAAGGGTGGATGTGATAAAATACTTCATATACATGAAGGAAATTTTTAAAGAATAACAAAACATGCTTCCTATTTGCCAAAACTACAAAATAAAAAGTAGCACAAGAGTTAAGGATAGATATGTAAGTAGACAAGTCAAGGCTTTTCATAAGAGTATTATGAAACTGTGATAGATAATATAAGAGAAAAATAAATCAAAATTTAAAAAGAAACTTACAAAGAAGATACTCCTCTAAAAAAAACAAATACTGGTTGCCACATTTAGAAAAGCTAGAGTTAACTTTTTGAAACACACCTGAGGGATATCTGTAAAGAATGAGCTAGATTAAATGAGCTTAAATGTGAAGTCACACCTGAAGTATGGAAAACACCATTCCACAAGTTGTTTCTGACCTGTGTAAAATGAAGCAATCAAGCCAAGCACAGGCTAAGCTCATAACATCACTGAGCTACCTCATGGCCTATTCATTGTGACCAGCTGGCCTCCTGCTTATGCCCCCCCCCCCCCGTCCTCCCTGTCATGATGGAATGTAGTCCTGAAAAATGTAACCCAGAATAAAACCTCCCTTCTTTACAATAAAAAAAAAAACTTAATTAATAAAGCATATGCGTAAATATAAAAAAATATCTGGCAAATGTCCGTAAGTTTTTTGGAAAATCTATTTTAAATTTAAAGATAAAAGCACTGTCTGGAGTGGTGATATTTGAAGGCAAACCTGAACACTGAAAGCGGCAAGTGAGGTAATGTAGAATGGTAATGCAGAACAGGGCTTCTCACCCTGTGAGTAACAACCCCAAGGATCTTCACACAGGGGTCAAAACTCTGATAGTCTTCATATTGAGACTGAGAAATCTCCTAGATATTTACAAGAGGCAAGTTTTTGACTCATACTTGTTTATTATAGAACACCTATGTTTGGGCTACTTATATTTTTTCTTTGAATGAGGTTTTACACCAAGTCTATTTTTATTGCAATAATTGTGTTTGGGAAAACAGTGGTGAAATCCATAGACAGTTAGAATTATGCAGATTTATAGTTTGTGATTGTATTTTTACTATTTTGTATTATTATTTATAAGTAATATGCTATTTTGTATTTATTATTATAAGCAGTGACAGCAAGGGCCATTGGGAAAAGAAATTAAGAATGTGGTTAACGGAAAAGTATGAAATTCAAGTATTGTAAGCAGGCAACAACAACAACAACAACAACAAAACCAATCTGTAGTTAATGAATTTGCATTGATTAGTTTCTCCTTACTGGTAGAAATTTAATAAAGAAATTTTCAAAAGAGAAATGAGCAAACAAAATAAATTACATTAATTGGGCTTTATTTTCATTATAAATAAAATATTCAATAACTAATCTTAAATGGTAAAAATATTTTGCAGAAAAAAATTCAGTCTAAAGGATAGATCAGACAGCATGGGTTTAGACTCATAGTTCAGCTGGTAAATTAATAAAATGAAGGTGCTGAAACCTTGTTATATTGCTGCAGTGAACAGGGACCTGGATTCCAGGAGAAAAAGAAAGCAAGACCATGCATCTTGTATAATATTCCCTCTCGGGTAAGATTAGTTGATAACACAAGAGAATTTTCCCTGGCTTTACCAGACAGGAACTTGATCCATCTTTCAGCCATGGCAATTTTTCTACCATATTCAGCAACAGTGGCTTCGGAGGTGCATTCTTAACTCATTTCCTATTCATCAATCTCAAAGAGACACGCTGGAAACAGCAAAATGCAAATCTCTTTATAAAGGAATTAACCTGGTTCTTTTCATTTGTCTTCTACAGAACTGTACAATGTCATCCTCGACTGAACTTGGGTAACAAAGGTTTGTCATTTTGGAGTGCTCAAAGGGCAAGATCTTTAAGAGAGATGGCCTCTTTTGATAAAAATATATCAACATAAGAAACTGCTTCTTTCTCTCATTTACTTGCCGTAGTTTTTTTAATGAATATTTTCCCATAATGTAGACAGGAAGCTTATGTCATCAATTTAGGTAAATTTTGCATCCACTAAGTATATATCTTTGAGTTTCTTAATTTTCATTTTGTCAAAATAGATAAGAAGATGTCATATAATTGTATAGTCTCAATTTTTCCATAAAATCTCCCTATTAATATGCAAATTTTAACCTTTCACCTGATATTAACCCAAAATCCTGTACCATAAAATTTAATTAAAGAAACATACTTCATAGAAAGGAGCAATGTTCTAAAAGATTGCGTTTGATTTACCTCATCTATTTTTATCATTTGACATTTAAAATTTTTCCTAAGAAAACCATAGGGGGCGGGGAATGCTCAACTCTATGGTTGAACTGTATGTAGCCTGAAAAAAATTAATCAAAAAAAAATTCCAATGTCATTAATATATCTGTTTTCTTTTTCTCTTTACATTTCAATACAGTTTAATACTTTTATTCAACATGTATTAAAACAAATGTGATAAGCGAAAAAGTAATTGTTTATATTTTATGATATGACTTACAAGTTAGAATTACATTGTCCTCTAATATATCTTTAAATTTCTCTCCCTATTCAGCTTAATACTTTTATTTGAATCGTTAATTGTTTGTTCTTTTTTTCTGCTGTAATTTTCTTTTTCTTTTTTTAATTGAATATTTTTATGTATTTACATTTCAAATGTTATTCCCTTTCCTGGTTTCCCCTCCAGAACACCCCTATTCCATCCTGCCTCCCCCTGCTTCTCTAAGGGTGTTCCCCTACCCACCCACCCACCCACTCACTTCCACCTCACTACACTGGCATTCCCCTACACTGGGGAATCTAGTCTTCACAAGACCAAAGGCCTTTCCTCCCATTGATACCCCACAAGACCATCCTCTGCTGCATATATGGCTGGAGCCATGAGTACCTCCATGTGTACTCCTTGGTTGGTGGTTTAGTCCCTGGGAGCTCTGGGGGATCTGGTTGGTTCATATTGTTGCTCTTCCTATGGGATTGCAAATCCCTTCAGCTCCTTTAGGCCTTTCTCTTTCCATTGAGGTCCCCATGCTCTGTCCAATGGTTGGTTGTGAGCATCCACCTCTGTATTTGTCAGGCTCTGGCAGAGTCTCTCAGGAGACAGCTTTAACAGGCTCCTGTCAGCAAACACTTCTTGGCACCCGCAGTAGAATCTGGGTTTGGTGTCTCTATGGATGGATCCTCAGGTGGGGCAGTCTCTGGATGGCCTTTCCTTCAGTCTCTGCTCCACAATTCATCCCCATATTTCCTTTAGACAGAAGCCATTTTGGTTTTAAAATTTGGAGAGGAGTGAGTGGTCTCTCCCCAAACCGAGGGCTTTGTTTAACCTCTAAATATGGTCTCTACAGGTTCTCCCTCCCCTTTGTTGGGCATTTTAGCTAATCTCATCCCTGTTGGGTCCTGGGAACCTCTTGCTTTCCAGGCATCTGGGACTTTTTGGTGGCTAACCCTAATTCCCTATCCCCCACTGCTACACACCTCTGTTAAATTCCTGACCTCTGTATATCATCCCTGTTTCCTCCCATGCCTAATCTCACCCCCTTTTTCTCCTCCCCCTCCTCTCTTCCTCCCAAGTCCCTGCCACTTTCTACCTCCTGTGAGCATTTTGTTCCCCCTTCTAAGAAGTAATGAAGCATCCACATTTTATTCTTCCTTCTTCTTGAGCTTCATGGCCTATAAATTGTGTCTTGGGTATTCCAAGCTTTAGGACTAATAACCACTTATCATTGACTGCATAGTTTAATAAATATATAATACTATAAACCGGCCTTAAACTTACCTACAAATAACACATAGTTATCAATTACTAAGTGACTTTTCTCTCCCCAAAATTTCAACTATTTTTCAAAGAAATAAAGTACAACACAAAATGAAATAATTTGAACAAAATGAAAATACAAGTATAAACACTAGACAAAATACTAAACTTAACTCATAAATGAAGACAATCAATATATTACACTATAGTGTCTTACACATTTGCCACATTTTAATTACAATGTTGACTACCAACTATTTAACAGAGAACAGAGGCAGAAACTCCCCACAGTCTGTATTTGAAATCTCTAATAAAATAGACACTGTGTCAACTACCCAGGGCAATCCAAATAATTTTAAATGTTGTCAGCATAATAATGCCTCCCAAAATTCTTCAGGGAAAAAAAAAAGCCTGTATGCTAAGACCCCTGTTGGCCATTAAGGACAAGTGTTAACTCACAGAAGGGTTAGCAAGCTAAGGAACAAACATGGGTGTGATCTAAAGGGAGAGCCATGTTCATCTACCTGATGTGGAAACTGGGTACTCAACTTATACAGGCATTCAGGTCCATTACACAAGAACTCTGAATCTAACTTAACAGAAAACCATATTATTTAGTCTCTAAATTTTAGAAGAAGGTAGGACGTTTGTGCTGCTCTGCTTCTTAGGAAACTGATAGCCATAGTGATGAATACTTTGTAATTATCTGTTGCCTGTCAGCCACTCCCTCAACACATAATGGGCACCTACTCTGGGCTTGACAGTGTAATGAAATTCTATGGGTTAAAAATTAAGATATTGACCATTGTCTTGCACACTGTCAATCCTGGAACTTGCGAGTTAGAGGCAAATGGATCTCTATGAATTAAAGTCAGTCTGGTCTACATAGCAAGATCGGATCCAGCCAGGGCTATATGGAGAACTCTTGTCAAAGAGAAAGAAAGAAGCTCAAAGCCATATGGGTAGTAAATACTGAGGCTAATGAAGAAAGTCAGAATTCATTGGCTGTAAATTCTGAATAGAATTCGAAATGAAGTACTCTCTGTAGAAAAATGCAGTATTGTAAAATGTTTCTTAAATCTCATAAAATGCATATATTTGCAAAAGAAGAAAAGTATACTTTGGAATTATTTTTATATGCTTGAGAAAAGCTGATGTCTATGGATGAGAACTGGCAGTCATTACACCTATCACTTGCAAGGAGAAACTGAATTATTTAGCAAATATTAAAGAAAATGGCTTTTACTATCTATTTTATAATAATAATATGTAGTAAGTATACAGATAAACTATATTAACTTATTTTACATGTATCTCATAATGTATTATTAAAATTCATTCTTCAAACCTTTATATGACAGAATAGTATAAAATAAAATTGGTGTTACATTAACAAAAAATTAATAAACTGTCTAAATATAAAAGAAGAATGTCAAAGTGCAATGTAGAAAGTTGGTATTTATAGGTACTTCAATTTTGGCTCCAAATGTTTAGTCCACTTTGAATATAGTTATATGTGACATAACTTGAGCAAAGAGATTTTGAGAATATAAATTTAGGATTACTTACTGTTGGTAACTTGAGGGAAGAGCATCCAGGATTATATAGATAGTCCTTTAATCCAAAAAATAATTTGTCCTCGTGGGGAAGACAAGAGAGGAAGAACAAACATTGCCAGTCGATGATGGTGGAAATCAGCCTTTTTGCCATCCCCACAGGCCAATGTCCTGAGCCATTAGAAAATTTGAAGAGCAGTGAAAAATGTCTCCTTGGTTCCATGGAGAGAGCAAAGTCTTGCCAATCTTGATTTAAGGCCTCTGTGATAGAATGAATTTCTGTTGTTTAAAGCTATCAAATCTAAGGTTAATTTCTTTGAGCAGCCCAAGGCTAGCATAGTACCTGTCTACAAAAATATTTCAGTATTCGGATAAAAGGTCAATTTCCACTTGCAAGTGAGTCTCAATAAAAATGAAATTGTTTTAGTGGCCAGAAATATTCTGTTTTATTAGTGAGCAAAAAATAAATCAATGCTGGAATGAGAAAAAGGAATATTTTTATATAAGGGCATATGGATAAAATATACCTATTATGTAATTGAAAATGTAATAATGAAATTATGGAACTTATCTTACTGGGAATAATAACTTTTAAAAGACTTATCTTAAGACAAATAATTTTCTACTTACTGAGAGTATTATATACTACTCATAAGGGTCCATAAGATGGTAAGTGTATTAAAGATATTCAAAACAAGATTCTACATGTTAAGCCAGGCGTGGTGGTACATGCCTTTAATCCCAGCACTCGGGAGGCAAAGGCAGACAGATTTCTGAGTTCAAGGCCAGCCTGGTCTACAAAGTGAGTTCCAGGACAGCCAGGGCTATACAGAGAAACCCTGTCTCAAAAAAACAAAAACAAAAACAAAACAGAACAAACAACAAACAAAACAAAACAAAACAAACAAACAAAAAGATTCTACATGTTTGGGCCATACCTGTTAAGTACTAAACAGCTATAGGAACCTTAGGAAGCCATGGCAAATGTCAGAGAAAGTAAAATGAAGCATTCATTTATGTGCACACTACCATACTTCAACTTTTTTTCTATCCCAGCAGTCTATTGGAAGTACCAGACACATTCAGGCCAGGTCCTTTTCCACACATCACTTTCTCCAAGGACAATCTTCTGTAGAGATATTTTATAGGTAGACAGACCAGTACTATAACCAATCCTACATCTCTTAATAAAATCAAATTCACAAACAATGTGTTACCATACCACTAGTGATTCTGTAGAGAGGTGAAAATGGTCTAATTATTGTTATCATCCTCATTATTTTTATTCCTAAAATTTTCTAGACTCTGTCATCAAATTAGTTGTCTAGTGTGCAGCATCTCTGAGACTCCTTGTAGCTTTTTAGTGAATGGTTGATAAAGGCTTATTTCTTAGCCATAAAGTAAGAACAATCTTCAAAGAAAAAATATTTCTCTGTATAATGTAGGATTTGTTAAATATACATGGTGTACATTATATAGCGTATAATATATTTTAACAACTGAACTATGTAATCACTTTGCAGAGTAAATGTTAATGTATGTGTATGTGTGTATTTTACATACACTGCATATATGTATGTATTTATATAAAATATATATTATATGGAATTATAACATGAAAATAAAGTATGGAATTTTATAGAAAAATCAACATGCTCACGTTACTTAGTGGTCTAACCCTACTGTTACTTAGCATTCTTTCCAGAATTGTCCTGACCAATTTCATACAACTGCAAAGAACCACCAAGTGCTTGGGGTGGGGTTTCCATATTATATAAATTTTTTTCTCAGTGTATTATTTCTCTGTTCAAGCTTACTTCATAAGTAAAATGACACTCATATCCACACTGAAGCTTCAGTATGCTTGGAAGTGAAACAGCAAGTTTCATCCTGTTGCCATCTCTGAACCTCCTCATTGGATTCATGTGAGTGTTAAAAGTTTTCCAAGTTGTGTGATGTAATGATTGCTCTTATATTTCAAGTAAACTCATTCATATACATAGAATAGTAGTTTACCTTTCACCTGATTAAGATAATCATTAGTACTGCCCCCCCCAAAATTTCAAGCTTGCTGTTTTCTAGGATGCACGATATGCTTTTTATAAGAGAAGATCCATTTCACTATTACTGCCAAATGACTTGACTATAACAGACTTCTGATAGGCAATGTATTAGAGAGCCTTCAGAATGAGGGCAACTCAGGAGGCTCGATAGCAGTGCTTCTCAACTTGTGGGCAACGACCCCTTTAGTAATCAAATGATCCTTTCATAGGGGTCCCATACCACGTACCATGCATATCAGATATTTTTATTACAATTAGTAACATTAGCAAAATTACAGTTATAAAGTATCAACGAAATCAATTTTATGGTTGGTCATCACCACGTTAGAATGTATTAACCAATCACAACATTAGATCTTTTGTTGAGAACCACTGCTCTAGAGGGTGCAAAACTGAAATAATGAACATATATATATATTTATATATCTGTATATCAACAAAAACTTTAAGAATCCAGTATAAAGGTGGATCTTCTAACATCAAAATATCTAAATTAAAATTGGTCCTTCCCACTCAAATGATTTAATTAAGATAAATTAATCACATGTATATCCAGAAGCTTGGATTTTAGTTTATTCCCCATGCAGACAAGTTGACGATCAAGAACAGCCATAACATACCAAACTTATGGTCATGCATTATAAGTAGAAATGAATATACATTTTAGCTTGCCATGGAGATTTGTTCTGTTAATTTGCTCATATATGTGTATGTAGTCAACATTAAAGACTCTTCATATCCTACAGAGATATCTGACTTTCATTCACTATGAGTTATGTAAAGATTTGATACCCAATTCAATATTTCTAAAATATATTCCATTGTATGACTACAGAAAATAAGATTATCTGCTAGCACATCGTGGCTCTGTGAATTCCCTCCACAAGTAATCTTTCCCTCAAAATCTGGTTTCCATATTAAGTTTTTCAGTTCTGTCTTAGCAGGAAAACATTTAAACACACCCACAAAGCCCACTATATATAGGATTTTAATGTCAATTACCACGAATTATCTTTTAAAAAAATTCTCCTTACTTTCTGATCCCTGCTTCCCCTCCCAGTCACACCCTTCAAGAATCGTCCGCCCCCCCATCCCCCTCCCCTTCTGCCTGAGAAGGTGGAGGGCTTCCCTGGGATTTCCCCTTCTTGGTATATCATATCTATGTGGGGCTAGGTACATCCTCTCTCACTGAGGCCAGACAAGGCAGCCTAACTTAAGTACATATCCCACAGACAGGCAACAGCTTTTGGGATAGCTTGTGCTCCAGTTATTTGGAATTTACAAGCTGCACATCTGCTACATATGTGCGGGTGGGCCTAGGTCCAGCCTGTGTATGTACTTTTGTTGGTGGTTCAGTTTTTGAGAGCCCCAAGAGTTTGAGACATAAAACCATGCCAGGAAGTTTGGTAAGGTAGAGTAGGTTGAGTCTGGAGGCTCAGTGATCACACACCTGAGGCTTGGGCCACTCCCTGCCCCCTGCCAGATTCCTGGCCTAAAACATGTGCCACATTATTCACATAAAGAAACTTGTCCTATGTCACATAGGCCCAAAGCAATTACCTTACCTTCCCAGACATTCCTCCCTGCAAAAGATATTTAATCTCAGGTCTACCCTGAGAGAAAGGGGCATGGTATGTTATATGCATCCATTTTCCACTGAGAGCAATCAATAAACTGTTTGGAACTAGGGACTGTCTGGACAGGATAAATTTTTGTTTCAAATGTTTTGTGGGTGGTTTGGTGACCCTATTGCTCTACTGGGGTTTCTACTTAGCTACAGGATTTGGCCCTTTTTGGTTCCACGTCCCCAATGCTGTGAGACAAAGCTAATGTCACCTCTATTGGTTCCTGGGCTACTCCTTTATCCCAGGTCGCTGGCATGTCCTTGAGATGCCTTCTCACCTCCCCATGCCTGTCAGTTGCAGATTTCCATTCATTCTCATGACCATCTCGTGGCCATCTTTCCTGTCTCTCCTCACACCTGATACTGAACCCTCCCCCATTCTGCTCCTCATCGCCTCTGCCCCTATAACTATTTTATCCTCCCTTCTAAGTGAGATTCAAGCATCTTTGTCTGGGCCTTCATTCTTGTTAACTTCTTTGGGTCTGTGAAATACAGCATGAGTATCCTGTATTTTATGGCTAATAACTTATAAGTGATTACATACCATGGATGTCCTTTGGGGTCTGGGTTACCTCACACAGGATAATATTCTCAAGTTCCATCCATGTGCCTGTAATATTCATGGTGTCTTTGGTTCAAATAGCTGAATAGTATTCCATTGTGTAGATGTACTATATTTTCTTTATCCATTCTTCAGTTGAAGGACATATATAGGTTTTTTCCAGTTTCTGGCTGTTACAAATAAAGTTTCTATGAGATAGCTGAGCAAGTGTCCTGGCAGGATGGTGGAGTATCATTTGATTATATGGCCAGGAGTCTTGAGGTAGAACTATTCTCAGTTTCCTGAGAAACAGCCAAATTGATTTCCGAAGTGGTTGTACAATTCCCACTCCCACCAGGAATGGAGGAATGTCCCCCTTTTTCCACATGCTCACCAGCATGTGCAATCACTTGTGTTTTTGATCTTATCCATTTCAATGAGTATAAGATGGAACCTCAGAGTTGTTTTGAGTTGCATTTCCCTGATGACTAAAGACTTTGAATATTTATTTAAGTGCTTCGTGGCCATTCTAGATTCCTCTGTTGAAAATTCTCTGTTTAGCTCTACACAATCATTTTTAAATTGGGCTATTTGTGTTGTTGGTATCTAACTTCTTGAGTTCTCTACACTTTTTGGATACTAGCCTCTGATAGATATATATGACAAGAACTTCAAGCCACTGAAGAACAAAATTGAGAAGGATGTCAGAAGATGGAAACATCTCCCATTCTCATAGATCAATAGAATTAACATAGTGATATGGTTATTTTATCAAAAGCAATTTACAGGTTCAGTGCAATTTCCATCAAAATTCCAAAAAAAAATCTTTACAGACCTTCACAGAGAAATTCTCAACTTCATATGGAAAAACCAGGAATCATTTTAGTATAATTAAGAAGACTACGTAACATTTTCAAACATACAGTTACTGTCTGTCTTATATCAAGACTACTTTAATAGTTATTACTATCACATACTTTTAGTTGTACCATAACTTCATATACCTTTTTTGACTGAGAGATGTATTTCAGAGTTTTTAAAAATTTTAACTATGATATATTGGTGTGATATTGAGTTATATTGAAGACAAAGGTGCTGAATTTCACCCTTCCAAGGTGAAAACGTCATGAGCATCATGTTTAGAATATCCCTAAATAAACTAAGCCAAGAAAATTGAACATACTACTGATTTTATAAATTATACAACTATACTCCAATTTTCATGAGTTGTAGACATTCTGTATTAGGTGTATCAGTCATTCTAAAATATCCAAAAGATGGTTTAGTGAATCTACATGAAATATACCCAGAGTAAACTTTCAAGACATCATTATTAAACATTTTAAACATTTTATGTAGGATGCATATGTTGCCAGTTTTAAAAATGGAGAGTTGGATTACTATAGTTCAAATATTATAAATTTCAATATTTAAGTCATTTTTAGTAAAAGATATCACAGTTTTCATTCAAAATTTTTCTTTAGATTAAAAAGTAACAAACTATTAGTCTTGGGATCTCATGGATGACACCTTTGTCTTAGACTGTTATAATATTTACTAACATAGAAAACCTGACACTTTTTCATAGCAAAGCATGTTGCCCAGGTGTCGGTCATGCTATCTTTTTAAAGCTGATCTTTTTCCATCTATCTTGGTGTTTAGTAATTCTTGCTTTTTCATATGCATTTAAATGAATCTCTCTCTCGCTCTCTCTCCTCTCTCTCTCTCTCTCTCTCTCTCTCTCTCTCTCTCTCTCTCTCTCTCTCNTATGCATTTAAATGAATCTCTCTCTCGCTCTCTCTTCTCTCTCTCTCTCTCTCTCTCTCTCTCTCTCTCTCTCTCTCTCTCTCTCTCTCTCTGCCTGGTTTTTCCCAGTAAACTTTGATTAGGCTGGCATAAACCCATGAAGTGTAGAAGAGAAGGACAGGTGGTCCATACTAAGTTCTCATCAATTCATATTATTTTTTCAAAATGGCCAGCTCCAGAGATCAGAGACCCATTTCAAAGGATGCCCTCCCCTGCGTCCTTTGGCAGTCTCAAGCTGCTCTCCCAGCTCCTCTCCAAACATAGGAGATACCAGAGCTGCATAACAGAGCAGATGGCAAGTAACTCATGTTCTGGATGCTCACACCTCTTTGGAGATTTTTCCCTCTCATCATAACCCTGGAACTGTCTTGTGGGGGACACAGAAAGCTCTGCAAACCTCATGGTATACATTCCAACCTTGAATAAATCAGTAACATACTGTAGTAATGTCTTGCATTACCAAATTTTATGCAAAATATGTTAAAAATAAAAAATAGAACAAAGTTATAATATAGTTTTATGACTATAAGCATTTTAATGCAACAAAATGTGTTTGCATGTGTTAGACTTTAAGAGTATCCGTACCTACATGTTGTATTATGTCTTAGGAACATTTATAGTCTAATGACACTTTCTCCATAATGATATTATTAGTAATTTTGTTTTTATTTGGGGGATGATATTATCAATATCATTTGTCTCTTCTCTACTGTCCTTCCAAATCATATTATTTTAATTATCTATCAGTATTAGATTTTACGGGACAGAAAAGGTTTACAGGACATGAAAACTATTTAAGAAGATTTTCTTTAGGCAAGATTAAGTTATTTTGAACATGTACTGTTTCATAATTTAAAAAACAGTCTGCTCAGGCTGGAGAGATGGCTCAGAGGTTAAGAGCACTGACTGCGCTCCTGGAGGTCCTGAGTTCAATTCCTAGCATCCACATGGTGGCTCACAACCATCCGTAATGGGATCAGATGCCCTCTTCTGGTATGTGTCTGAAGAAAGGAATAGCAAACTGTACTCATATACATAAAATAAATAAATAAAAAACAGTCTGCTCAAAATATTAGCACTATAGACAATAATATGAATGATGGTGAAAATTCAGTTTTATAGATTTTGAAAAGTTTTTCAAGCAATAGCTCTAAAAAAACTCTATGTGAGTGTGTTAGTGTGTTTGTATCTGTGCATTTGTGAATGTGAGTGTATACATGAGCATGTGTTTGAGGGTGTGAGTGTGTGTGTGTCTGTGGTTTAAGGTTACAGTGGAGTTATTAGTTTTAATAGTCACATTTGCATAGCTATGCCAAAAATACTTATGGAACACCTTAAGTGACAATTAAATTTCATGGTTTCAGATATTCAGTCCATGGTCACTTGTGTCCAATGATCTGAGCCTATATGATGGCAATACAATATGATAGGGGCTGTCTATGGCAGAGGCTGTTGTCTTATGGCACACAAGAAGCAGAAGAAAATCATAACAGTAAAAAGTTTGGAAAAGACATAGCCCTCAAGGACACAGCCCCAGTAATCTACTACTTTCACCTAAAACTCACCCTCTATAGTATCACCAGTCCCCAATAGTGTGTTCTATTTAGTCCACAGAATGAAATGAACTATTAGTTTGTTGGAAAAAACTCATGACCTAGTAGGTTCACAGATACTTTCAAATGGGTGCTTTTAATTATTCCTTAATTCAATCAAGTTCTTAGTCAAAATTAACTATCACATTATATATATATATATATATATATATATATATATATATATGCATAAGAACTACCAAAAGCCAAAAGTAAGGCAAAACTATACTTAATAAATTTATTCATTAATGTTTGCAGGGCACAATAATGCAAATATTCATAAATAGAGTAGTAGAAAGGACCTTGTGCATAAGGTAAATTGCTGGCTTTTTTCAATTTCAGTTTCCCAATTTTTCTCTTTTAAAATTTTATTTTCACACAATACGTTTGATCACGTTTCTTGCATCCTGAACTCCTCCCATGTCTTCTTAAGCTTCCTACCTACCCAATTTTATGTTCTTTCTCCATCTTATTCTCAAAAACCCATAAAGTGAAAATAACAAAATAAGACAAAACAAGCAAACAAAAACAAAAATGAAACAACCCATACAACCAGACCAAACCAAACCAAACAAATCAAAGAGTTCATTTTGTACTAGCTAACTTCTGCACATGGGGCCTGCCCTGCAGTGTGATTGGTACATCCAATGTCACTTGAGTGAGGAGACTGATTTCCCCTGTACCAGCAGGTTTGACTTAAGAATAGCTTCTTTGCTAGTGGTTGGACCCTATGCCCAATTACCTTTCTTAGTGTGCTGATTTA
This sequence comes from Mus pahari, assembly GCF_900095145.1. NCBI lineage: Eukaryota > Metazoa > Chordata > Mammalia > Rodentia > Muridae > Mus > Mus pahari. Next base: position 53,712,662 of record NC_034602.1, read on the forward strand.
GTCCCAGAAGAGGTTGGCAGCTAAAAAATCCCTAAATTGCATGGGTTTTGCTGTATAACAACCATTTCTGAAATAAATTCTTTGAACATCTATTATTTGTCCACAGCACAGTGGGCAAGCCATTGGACTAGGCTCATATGCATGAGCTTTCTGTTAATATTTCTCAGTGTTGTTCATGCAGTTGTAGTTACCTGATGACTTGAAGGGAACACAATGATCCAAATGGGCCTCAGATGTCTGGAAATTGGCTATGACATAGTCTCTTTCTTCTTCACATGCTCATAAGTCAATAACCTTACTCAGTGGTATATTCTCATCAGACAAAGACAGAATAGAGGATAGTGAACTCCCAAATTCACACAGGATCCACGTTTTGAAATCAACACAATATAATTTCACCAAATTCTATTGCTCAAAATTTTCTGATAAGGTAGGTACAAATTTCCTGAGCAGAAAAAAATAGTCTATCTCTCAAAGGAAAATGTTTCAAATTTGTGCACAAGCTTCTTTTTTTTAAATAAATGATCATTATATATTAATATTTTTAAGTTCCTGCTACACGGTTGCTTTCTTTTTTTTCTGGGAAGTATTTTCTTTTTCTATTATTATTATTTTCTTTATTTACATTTCAAATGCTATCCCGAAAGTTCCCTATACCCCCCTGCCCCTGCTCCCCTACCCACCCACTCCCACTTCTTGGCCCAGGCCTTCCCATGTGCTGGGTCATATAAAGTTTGCAAGACCAAGGGGCCTCTATTCCCAGTGATGGCCGATTAGGCCATCT
>NC_034602.1:53715075-53725507 GCF_900095145.1 Mus pahari
TCTCTCTCTCTCTCTCTCTCTCTCTCTCTCTCTCTCTCTCTCTCTCTCTCTCTCTGTGTGTGTGTGTGTGTGTGTGTGTGTGTGTGTGTGTGTTTCATCTTAGGATCCAAGAGAACTAGGGCAGTGACTGGTAGCATGGTCAGCCCAGAATGCTAAAATAGAATATGTGCAAATCTATGTCCAGCCTTTTGAAATATAACATACATGGTATTAGTTATTGTTTTGTTGATATGACCATTATCTGACCAGAAGTACTGGAAAAAAGCAAGGATTATTTTGGATTACCTGTTAAGAAGAAATATAATCCATCATGATACAGAAGGCAGGATGTGGCAGGAGTATGTGGTGAGTAGTAACACTTCTGCCACAGACAGGAAGGGCAGAAGGCAGGAAGTTGTGCCAGGCTATGAAACCTCAAGTCTCCCTGCTGTGATCTACCTCTTCCAGGAGGGTTCTAGCTCCTAAAGTTTGTACAAATCAACAAACTTGGTCCCACCATCAGGGAACCAAGTGTTCAAACACATAAGGGTTTCACATTCAAACCCATTATATCTAAAACATTTGGTTCAAGTGTTATCCATATTCAATGTGTGTGTGTATTCTCCACAGTTGTTCCATTAGAGTTCCTACTGACTTGAAATCTTTCAGCATTATAAAAATTTAAATAAAATATTAACTAGGTTATATTTGAATAGACTATCTCCGCAAATGTATAAAATCTAATTAGTACTAATAGTTTTGAAAAAAAGAGTTAGAGAATAGAGGAAAATATGTGATAAAGAATCTTTCTTTGGTCCTGTCATTTGATAGTGTTTTGAATTTTTATAACATGATCATTGTTGCTTTTAAAAATATATTATTTCTTCTTAATGATCACACCTTACTTAAAACTGTGAGATAAATCCCACAACCCCTTGGTCATTGTTCAGTTTGAGTTAGTTGGATGATCCTTATTACATATTCTTTGAAAGACCTCTGCCTGTCACCCTCATTCAATAAAAAACTTTAGGCTGCCTCTTCATTCCATTTATGGTACACTTTTTTTGACCTTCTCTAGGGCTGCTAGAAATTTCTATTCTCATAAGAGTCTGACAAGGCCACATTCATTCTGCCCTTTTGCTCTCATTGTCATTTAAAGGTCAGGCTGTGTCAATGCCATGCTCATTTGTTTTACCATGTGCTATTCAGAATCACATAAGTCTGAAATGCCTGAAGCCCAGGACAGAAGGCAGCAGTTAAAAACTTAGAGGGAAAAATGCATACTTTTTATAAAATTTAATTTCAAATATATATAACATATACCCACACACATATATTTCATGCAGTGTTGAAGTTAAAATGACAACTTGATATTCAGTTCTTATGAAATTATTGGTGCATCTTAAATAAGATAAATTGTTCATTTGCATATTTAACAAATACAGCAGGAACCTGTTTGCCAAGCATTTTCCTTGGTATTTGTGCGACATGATTGAGCAAGTTGAACATTTTTTTCCTTTATTTAATGCATCTTATACATTGTTAACAAGAGAAAAATCACTACAGCATTAAATGTTGCAGAGTGTGATGAACAATACAGAGAAAACAAATGCAGGATGGTGAAGATAAGAGTGTGATCTTCAGGGAGGATATACCTCACTGCACCTAAGCAATAACCAATCATATGATTATAGAGAATTAATTTAAGGAAGAATTTGAAGAAGATATGATACACCAAGAGTTTAAGAGATGATATTTTTAAATCAGTGTGTCACATTTTATACAGCATTGAGTGTGATCATACAAATAATAAGTTTATCTTTAAAAAATGAGTTTCTTCCATCTTAAAAGATTGACTTTTTGTCCTCCATTGGATATTTGAAAAAGATGTATTATATAGCGCTGGCTGGACTGCAATTTGTTATGCAGAACATGCTATCTTTGAACTGGCTATAATTCACCTGTCTCCATCCCTCTTACACTAAGATTTCAAGGTATATCATTGTGGCTGGCCTGTTAACTCTTTGTAAAGGCTCTGGCAATCATATTGAATGAGAGCTTCTGAGAGGAAGAGTAGAGTGTGGAAAGTAAATGGTTAAACTAAAAATATAATGATAGCTGGGCGGTGGTGGCGCACGCCTTTAATCCCAGCATTTGGGAAGCAGAGACAGGTGGATTTCTTAGTTCGAGGCCAGCCTGGTCTACAAAGTGAGTTCCAGAACAGCCAGGACTATACAGAGAAACTCTGTCTTGAAAAAAACAAAAATAAAAAAAAAAAATCAAAAAATAAAAATGAAATAAAAATGAAATAAAATAAAAAATATAATGATGAGGCCAGAGATGATAAATCAAGAAGAAAGATGATTGGAGGTAGAAGAAAATGTGTGTGGGGGGGAGGGGTATATAATTACTTTGATTTTTTTTTCTAGTAGAATTTTTAAAGGAAAGTCAGTTTTGATAAGACTAAAGGTTTTAGACTACAGTCCACATATGAGACAAACATCATGTAATAACTGATCTTCAGAATCTACATGATCTCACACAGTATAAGTTATCCAGTTCCATCCATTTACTTTTAAATTTTATAATTAAAATTTTAAGCTGAATAGAAATATACCTTGCATATGTGATACAAATTTATTAGTCTCTCGTCTGTTAATGGATATCTAGGTTGACTCCATTCCCTAGCTACTGTGGATAAAATAGCAACAAAAATGAATAATCACATATCTGTGTAGCAGGGTATAGAGTCCTTTGGGTATATGCCCATTACTGATATAGCTGAGCCTACACATTGCTATACATCATGGCTGCACAAATTTATAATCCCACTAACAATGAATAAGGATGCTTCTTTTTCCACAGTCATACAAACATATTTTTCTATTTGATTACTTTATAACAATAAATTTGACTTTGTGATATGGAGTTTCGAAGTAGTATTTGCATTTGGAGGAAGGCTGAGTATGTCCAAAGTTTGTTTAAAAACTTTATCAGCAACTAATATATCTTGTTTTGAGACATCTCAGTTCAGTTCCAGACAGACAGACAGACAGACAGACACACACACACACACACACACACACACACACACACACACACACACACACATACATGTTTAGTATTTTAGTTAGGTGACACAGTCCCAAAGTGGTAAACTATAATTCTCTCTTATGTATGAATTCTACCTTCAAAGCTTTAGTTTTATGTGTCTTCTTCAGAACATGTATAGAATGAAGGAAACCAAAAATGGCCATTGCAAGGGGATGTCTTAGGGAGGGGACATAGTACAACACAGGTAAATAGAAGTAGAAGAGGGAATAATGGTGGTAGAAAGGCTTAATCAGGGATCAGGGGAGAGGGGATGGAAGTGAAGGGGAAAGGGAAAAGTGAGCCAAAATTAAGGGCATATTGATAAAGCTATATGAAAGCTCATCATTTTGTAAGCCTATTAGAAATACATGTTTCAAATAATAGAAGGAAGATATGGGTGAATAATGATGGTACTCCTAGAATCTGTTGTTTATCAAAAAAACCTCACAGTATAAAGTATGGAGTACTTCATTGTGAGTTTTTGGTCAGGGAAGCCCCACAGGCCCTCTAAAGAACAGAGGCTATTGGCCTTGGTGTCTTGGTTCTTCATGAAAACTAGATGATAATGTCCTGTTTCTGAAGGCACCGTATCTCTTGCCTTCAAGACACAGAGAATGAAAACTGGGACTGAGAAGGATTCTATCTCCTCACTAGCTAGCTTTGTGATGGCCAAAGGGGCTATATAGGCTGCTGGGGGAAGGGTCATCACATTAATAATCTCAACCAGCTGGAACCCCAGAAACTGCAATTCCAAAGCAAAGGGTTCCTACTGGTCAAATAGTGTCATTACTATTTTGAAGGTGACCAACTGCTCTGTGATTGAAGTTGAGGTTTGAAATAAATCAGAGAATATATGATTGGTTCAGGAAACCCTGGTCAAAACCCCATGTCTGGGAGGTTACAGACCCTAGCTGAACTACTATTATTTAGCTAAATTCATATGGTGCCATGTAACAGTCTAGTTGATTATATTTATACTCATAGACAGAAGCTACTCTTACTCTTAAGTAAATGTTTCTTTTTTGCAGCGTTAAGTGTTAAATGAAGAAACTCCTGGATGCTCAGAGACTAATGAGTGTTCAACCCTTAACAAGACACTTACAACAGCACCTCTATTGCTTGAGTAACACTGAAGAAGAACTGGACAGAATGTGGGGACAAGAAATATGGGGAGATTTCAAACAGGGTTTGAAATACTATGTCCAGGACATGGCATAGGCATTGAAAACATGATACCAATGCAAATGCAGTTGTTTTTTCTGGATCTGTATAAGATTGAGTCTGTCAACAGCCAATCATGAGACAGAAAGGGGACCATGACAATCATTTCTGCTTGGTGAACTACTGGCATGTGATGAACTGGATTCAGTTGGTTAGCCTACCAGACTCCCGTGAGTACTTTCAAACCCACAGTCCCATAGATGGTTCTAAATAAAATGAGAGGAGCATATCCTGGGGGAAAAAAAAAAAACGGTAAAAATATATGAAGTGGACCTTAATGTAGACCCAATATAATAAAGAGACTCACAAGAAAATAAAGACAAAACAATCTAAATCAAATATGAGAATCACAGGACCACTTATTAAATGCCTCAAGATGTACTGTGGAAAGATGTCCTTTCTTAAGAAAGCCACAGAATGCATTGCCTTTAGAGGATGCAGAGAGACCTGCATCACTGTCAGGCCTCTTTTTCTATAATTCTTTCAAATTGTGTTTAGCACAGTGCAATGGGTTCTTATACTCCAGGATTCACCCAGGATAGCACAGTGCAATGTGTCCTTATACTCCAGGGTTCATCCAGGATAGTTTCCCTAATGCTCTGCTTTGTTATCTATGTTTCTTTGGCCAGATCAAATATAACGTCACTCATTGAGCTAGACAATAAACTTAAAATGTCCAAGTTAGGCCATCCATGATCAGTCAAAGGGTTTTCTGTCAGCCAAAAAAAAAAAAATACTGAAAAACAATGCCAAGGGAAAATAAAATTTCACCGGAGTACCCTTCTGTGGGATGAAATGGATGAGTAGAATGATGTATTTGTAACAATGTATAACATTGAAGATTTCTATCATGTCCTATCAACTGCTGTAGCTCGCAAAGAGAAAAATACCATTACACCATCAGCAGCATCTTGTTGGTTTATAGCAGGGGGTTAAAGCTCACACAGCTCCTCAGATGTTGTGAGCATCTGTAGCGAAGGCAGCTGGTGAAATGGCAGACCACAGAGAAGCACAGTAGAATTCATTTCACCCACGTGAAATAGAGATGCAGACTAAATGTTTGTTATGAATATATATTATCTGATTTGCATCTCACTATACCACATGTTAGTGTTTTTCTCAACTGACGTTGCCTGATCAGGACAATTTTACATTCACTGAAGATAGACAATAAATGTTACAAATGTACATAGCATAATGATGTAGAGACCTCATCAGTAGAGACATTAGCGTTCAGAAATAAGCAAGACAGCAAGAAAAAGATTATGAGAAATTAATTAGAAAGTATTAACTAGAAAGAATTCATCTTAAAATGAATTTCCAGAACTAATATTAAGATAAGGAAAGACACTGATTTAAAGTAGTTTCAGTTTTAAAATGAAAGATGAGGATTGAGATAGCTTATTCAGACTCAGGTTCCCTCTTCAGAACCCATGTAAAAGCCAGGCATGTTGGCATACGCTCAGATCTCAGTGCTTGGGAAATGGAGACAGTTAGACATTCTCAGGGTCTCACTGCTTAATCAATAGATGGGCTAAGTAGTTCTTGACTTGAAAGAGTATGTGCAAAGCACCCGATGAGTAGCCCCTGAAGCAGATGCCTTCCACCCACACTACAAACATGTACATGCGTGACCAATAAGCACACACAGTCAGGTCTGCAAACACACGAATACACATATACACATATACACACTTAAATAAAAGATAAACCTTTAATTCTTTCAGGAGAAAAGGCATGCTGGCCTATGGAAGTCACATAAGCAGTGGGGACAGGCACAACTCTTTCACAGAAGAAAGGTAAATACTTAGGTTGGAATGTGTTTGTTTTCCCTCTGTGAATTATAATTCCTTGAAGAATGTTTGGTAAGTAACCATCCTATTAAAATTTACTTTTTGTAATTATCTCAGGGCCTCTAAAGACTGCAAGGTGAACAGAATAGATATGAGCTAGTCATTACTTCCAAAAGTTGTCTAACTGTCCAGCATTCATGAACAAATAATATATTTATTAAGAATAGTGATAAATATAGAATTAAGCATTGGTTATTGATACTTTCCTATTATAGCATAAGATCTAACCAATGCTATTTTGGTCCAGATAAACTTTATTACTGAGAGTCTACTGAGGTAGGTATAAAAAAAGAAAATGCTAAATGAGTGATGCATTGGAGAAATGTTACTAGTTGCTTTGTAGCAGTCACAACAAAATTTTTGAGTTGTATTTTATTTTATTATTTGAAAAATGTACTGATCACTGGATGAACTAAATCACATTAGATAGTAAAATATGAAAAAAAATATTAAAAAATATGAGCTTTTATTTGGCTTCCATTCTGTTTTTACCAAAACTTATGTATTTTCTACCACTCCCAAATCAAAACAGGATGTATTAGTAAATGCCTTTTAGAATAATTTTGTATCTATTAAGAACTACTAGCTTGTCAATGTGGAAGATGAGATAAATGCCTTATATGACCATACATCTATATGTCTATATGGCTGTGTCTATCTCTCTACATTTGTTTGTTATAATCTGTCCATCTAATCTATTTATCATCTATCTATATATCTATCATCTATTATCTATACTTATGAATCTGTTATCTATGTCTATCTATCAATCATTTATGTACCGTCTATCAGTCTAACTATTTAGAATTTCATGGCCTATGTCATGCATAGACTAGTTTATCCCAATAATACACATCAACATTTTACAAACCTTTATCTTTGTCTTAAACTTGGTTGAATTATAATGACTAGCAAAATCGGCTTCCTGTAATTATAGATAAAATTAACTTCGTGCTACTCTTTGAAAAGAGATAATGTACAAAGACAATTTTCCTCTCATCTGTAAGGTAACTGGTATTTTCAATAGTGTCATTATATTTAGGACAAATCAAGTCAGAGAATTCAGTAAGCCTCTCAATAATGAAGACTGTTGAAAGACTTACTTAGCAATCACATATTCAGTCTGGAGGGGGTATTGGAGATCATTTCATAATCAAAAAGAATTATTAAATGGCAAGTAGGTTCTTGTTTTTGCCTATTGCATTCTGGGAATATTTTGAGAATTTTTACATTTGCGTGTGTTATTTTTTTAAAAAAGAAATGGTATAGGAATATTTTAAAACTTATTAGGGAAACAGCTATTGACATGTGAGGATAAGTGCTCACCATATGGATTCTAACATTTTAATTATTTTGTTCTTTTTTCTTTTTAAAGCAACTCTTAGTGGTAATAATTTTTCAACTAATTAAAGACCAGCTGCTACTTAGCAAGCTAGACACCCAATTAGGAATCTGAAACCTGTTAAGCAACCTTTACTGCCAGCCAGCTAACTGAAGCACCTCCTGTCGCTGGCATAGATCTGATTATTTTTTGTTTTGTTAAATGCATGTTGTTGTCACACACACTGGGTCTGCAAAAATGTTGTTCATACTGAGAAGTTAAATAATCGGACATCTTGTTCAAGCATGACTTCCATCCTTGGTTGAAGTGGGGATCTCTAGCAGGGTCCTTCATCTATTGTTGTAAGCATGGCTATAGAGAATTATATTTTACAGGAAAAATCAAACTCAAAATAAAGAAGGTAACCACCCACAACAGATAAATGTTATTTTGTAACTGACAGTGAGAACATTATGTGTGAGATGCCTTTCAGATACAGAGGGGAAATGACAATGAGGATAATTACATTTCTACTTACGATGAAGAAGATTGGTTTGAAATGTTTAGGGCACTTATTATTTTCTTCTGAAAGCTTATTTTAAGTCATGAAGAGGTTTCCAAGAAAATTATATTAAAATAAAATTTAAAACGCTACTTTTATTTTATGTGTGTTGTTGTAAGTTTTCCTCTGAGAAAATTCAAAATAACTTTTCTTCAGAAGACAAGCAAAATATTTAAATCTTCCTGGAGAAAATAGTACATTAAGCATTGAGTCCTACATGAAATATAGTTCCTGAGAAGCTCTTTCTCAAGTGTTTTAAATGGTGTTGACACCAAGGAGTAAGTAAATAGAATTGCAATCTAGAGAGAATTGATTATGCATGAAAAATTGAGAGATTTCTTAATTTATAAGAACAATTCAAAAATTGTGTCTCATGATTGTTCAATGCCTGGGGAATCCTTGTCTCTCAGGAACCTTAGAAACTGGCACGGGGAACTGTCACATTTCTGGTGGTATCCCAATGACCTGGAAAAACTGAAGCTATTGACAAGAGAGCTAAAGACTCTAAACAAGAGGTGTGTATACCTCCTCCTACTGCTTTGTTTAGGATGGCAGTTTTCTATAGCCTTATTCCAAGCACAGTAGGGGCTCAATAAACGTTGTTGATTGGCTGTCATTACATCTGCTATGAATAACAATGACTCTGACAGGCTTGGCAGCTCTCCAAAAGAATAAGGATATCTCCATGAGTATCCTGAGCTGCCAGGGTGCCAGTGGGAGGTGAGATTGGCTTCACAAGACTGGAGTGAGTATGTTTGGGAAAGAGCTGATGCAAGGTGTCAATCTAGAGTATACTGCCATTCTGGGTACCAGTATCAGCCCTGTTTGTGATGTGAATTATGCCTCAGTCCTGGGAAAGATACTGTGGGCAGGCAGTGCTTTCTTGAGCTAAAAATTTTTCTCCTCTCTACTAACTATATTGCTCACAGTAGAAACTGAAATTGTCTTGTCAGGTGTGCCATAGGGAAGGCGACAGCAATCAGAAGTCAACTCGTATTTCATAGTTCTTCATATCTCTCTAATGCTGCCATAACAATTTTCTAGAAGACAGGCCAGATTATGTCACAACTCTTCTTGAGCAATTGTATAGTCTTCTACTGACTAAAAGATCATGTTCAGGAGGTTCGGCATAGCATATTAAGCCTTCAGAAGGTTGATCTTTCCCTTTTTCTTAATCTTCATCTGACACAGTACCATGGAAAATAATAAATCACTTAAATCATTTACACTTTTGTAAGTAGTTTTCCACACACTTTATGTATTTTTTAGTTTGTTACTAAAGTAACTATGTACCAAGTAAGCACAGTTGGTGCTTTCCTAATCTTAAAATCTGACATACCCAAGATTTCAAACATTCAAAATTTGTGAACACTAATCACACCATATGCAGGAAATTCTCCACTTGATTTTATGTGATGGTTTTCAGGGAAAACATAATAACTATGTAAAATTATCTTCATGCTACATGTTTAATGTCTATATGAAACACAAATTAACTTCATGTATAGACTTAGGTCCTATCCCTGAGATAACTCATTATGTAAAAGCAAATATTTCAAAATCTAAAAAAACTTTGAAATTTGAAACATTACTGTCTCAGTCAGGTTTTCTATTCCTGTACAAACATCATGAACAAGAAGCAAGTTTGGGAGGAAAGGGCTTATTCAGCTTACATTTTCCACATTGCTATTTACCACCAAAGGAAGTCAGGACTGGAACTCAAGCAGGTCAGGAAGCAGGAGCTGATGCAGAAGCCATGAAGAGATGTTTCTTACTGGCTTGCTTCTACTGGCTTGCTCAACTTGCTTTCTTAAAGAACCCAAGACTACCAGCCTGGAGATGGTACCACCCACAAGGGGCACTCCCCCATGATCAGTAATTGAGAAAATGCCTTACAGCTGGATCTCATGGTGGCACTTCCCCAACTGACGCTCTTTTCTCTGTGATATTTCCAGCCTGTGTCAAGTTGACACACAAAACCAGCCATTACAATTACTAAAGACAAACCAACTTCTTAATGTATTTTTTTTTATGTAATTGCATTTGCTTGTTGGTTTTGTTTTGATACAGGATCTCCTCTATCCCAGGCTGACCTAAAACTCATTATGTAGTCAAGGATAACATTAAAATTCTTAACTTCCTGCCTCTAGCTCCTGAGTACTGAGGTCACCATACATTAGACACAGGGCTTTGCATAGAATAGTCAAACATGCTACCAACCAAACTACACCTCAGCCCACTACTACTTTTGAAAGATGAAAAAGAAGGAGGAGGCAGACAAGGAGGAAAAGGAAGCAGATGAGGAGGAAGAAGAGGAAGAAGAAGGAAGAGGAGGAGGAAGAGGAAGAGAAGGAGGAGGAGGAAGAGGAGGAGGAGGAGGAAGAGGAGGAGGAGGAGGAAGAG
>NC_034602.1:53725562-53748289 GCF_900095145.1 Mus pahari
AAGAAGAAGAAGAAGAAGAAGAAGAAGAAGAAGAAGAAGAAGAAGAAGAAGAAGAAGAAGAAGAAGAAGAAGAAGAAGAAGAAGAAGAAGAAGAACTATGACAGTGAGAGTGAGAATCATGCAGATCATAAGCTAAGTCTCTAACCCAAGCCGGTCTAAACTAATGCTTCTAACCACCATGCTTGCTACTGAAGATCCCCAGCTAATTACAGGTCTCCTTTCATGTCTCTTCATCTGATCATACTTCTTCATGGTTAATTGGACTTAGACTTCAAGACTTCATTGAAAACATTTCCTTACAAAGCAATCCCTGGCAGTTAAAATCAGACTTTCTCACATTCCCCTTTCCATAAACACCATAGTTATGGAAAAAAATAGCAGATAAGAACTCTAATACCACCATCGACACAGCAACAATGATGAACACACTATTTAATTATTTACCATGCCACATAAAATGTATTTGGTCTTGTCAAACACTAACTTCAGTCTCTGGAGTGTGCTTCATGAATCAGGGCCTAGTAACTTCAGAGGTTTCCATTGTACATACATTGATGTCAACTTACCTATTTGTTCCCAAGCAGCAAAATTTAATTTTATATATTTTTCTTATTTTCTCTATATGACAATAGTGTTCTAAACCTTTCCTGTTGTCCTATCACCCATTCAAATTTACAGAGTTTCATTAAAATCATGTACATGGGAGGTAAAGAGTGTGACACAAACCAGCTATCAACAGTCATTTCTAATGATTACACAATATTTGCTTTATTGCAAACCTGAGGGTAGACACTTGAGAGTCTGTTTTTGAAATGTACACTTCACTGGCATGTTATTAATCTCAGGTTAGAGCACCACATTATCTTAAAACACACTATATAAGTCCTTAGCTTTTAGTCTTATCTTTAAATTTAAACAAATTTTAGGCTCATCATTAAAACTTGCATTTTGTAGTTTCAATGTTTCAAAAAAAAAAAAAAAAACCGACCCTCCCCCCTCAGACATTTGCCCATAATTAGCTTTCAGACAAGGAAATTTAATTGGTAGTTCAAGTGAATCTCAGTAGTTTTGAGGTAGACTCATGTGTTTACTCTATCGACTTTTTAAATATATGATGCTAGTATATTGTTTTCTTATTTCACTCCTTATTAACTTATTTAGGGTCTATTGTTGTTCTATTTCCTACAGACATTCTCAGGTGTCTGGTGGGTTTTGTGTGTGTGTGTGTGTGTGTGTGTGTGTGTGTGTGTGTATACATGTGTGTGTATGTGTGTGAAGTGTATGATGTTATGGTTGTGGCTTATTCAAATTCATAAATTCATATAAATTATGCATAAAATATGTAATATATTACATTTTCTAATTATTTAAAATTTAATCATTCAGTTGTGTTTATAAGGGTGGAATTGAGCAATTCTGAGATTATACAAAACACAATTTTAAAGAAAGAAGAAAATTATTGATTTTAGGTATCTAAATATCCCTAAAAGTATCCTTTCATTGTCTTTAATAAGTGCTTAGGACATTGTTTGGCTGAATGATGAAAATCCAGAAAATTGATTTGCTCTCTTATGGACCACAAGGAAGCAATGCCTTTTAAAGATTAATGATGATTCAGAAATTTTCTTTGTGTTTAGCTTTTATTTTAAGCTAATACCCATGATGTATATCTTATTATATATGATAATTATTTCATTTATGAAGGTCAATCATATGAACTTATTTGTTTCAGCTTCTTGTCTCTGGGTTCAATTCTTCCCTTATGTTCCATTAATAGCAATTTCTGACCATTCAGCATGTAGATCCCTTTTCTTGAATGCACACCGAGATTTTTCACACACAATTTAATACATCTGAGTGCTTAGCTGTCATTTCAGTTGCAGGTTGAATTTATTTTTCTACCTCCATCAATACAAAGGGTTTGATTCCATCAGCCATAACCACCTTTCTTCTGGGTACACAGCAGCTTTCAAACTGTTGTTGGCTTCCTTGAATTTACTACTGTAATTATTTCATTTTCCAGCATTATGGCTTAACTTTGGCAGCAATAGAGACCCGTATTTCAGGTGTGTAATCAGACTAACTGAGCTTGAAAGGGAAGATTAGCCCTACATGCTCTCTACCTGGTTTGATTTCCCTGAAGGAAAGCTTATTCTAGAAAATTAAAATTAGCCTCATGAAATTGAGTGGTTAGTACAGAATTAGAAAAAAAGGAAAATTAGTTCAGCATTTCAATGTTTAATTCCATCTGGATTTTAACAAACAGATTCTTTGTCAATGAGAATAGAGATGTATATGCCAGGAAATAAGCAGGTTGCTTCTGTCTGCTGATGCACAAACTCTTTTCCCAGAAATGTATGGAGTAAGATCCCCATTGATTGCCTAATAGTCTTTGTTTATCCCATATTCTATTCTATGATTCTCAATCTCTTATTCTTCTAAACCATTCTAATTAGATTCACAAATATTGTGCCCTAAAGAAAAATAGCTGTTATAAACATTTAGAGAATAATCACAACCACCTGGTTTCCGAATTTCGAGAGAGCTTCCTTTTCCCAGCCCAGGAATTGATGTGGCCAGCGACATAATTTATGTGTCCAGTAACAATGTGATCATATCACAATGTGCTCCATCCTTGCAGTGAGCACTCTTCTTTCTTTCTCTGTCATCCTTTAAGGATAATATGATAGATGCTAGACACTTGGATAATAGGAGTCAAGTGGATAACTTTAACCTTTTGGTTGACCTGATACTCCTCAGGGAGCTACTGAGATCTCAGATGGGACTCTCCCTGCCTACAGATCTTTATACCTAAGACAAATGGTCTCATTGCTCCAACCTCTTATTTTCTTCCTATCTTTTCAAAGACATGTTCCAATATAGTTATAAGCATTTGTCTCTGAAGACTATGAAGGAGCAAGGGTTAATGTAGGTTAGATCGGTACTTTAAAAGTCTCACGTTCTACAAATATCCCAAGAAGAGTTTCTCTAAACACTCTCTCTGGGAGTAAATTAACAACCACATTTCTAGAATTTCTTTAGAATCTTTTTAATGGCAATATGCCTGACCTTCCATATTGGATAAATTGTACCTTCCATGACTCACTGGGCAATAGTTATGTGTATTGTAATGTCTTTACAGAATTTCTTGACAGAACAATATAAGGAGATGCAGAAGGAGTAATTTTTTTTTAATGCAGCCACTTTTGAGATATGAATACTGACTGAAGAAGAAGGTAAAGATGAGAAGCAACACTATAAGGAAAACGTGTCTCATTTTAAAAGCTAATTGTGATGATAATTATATTCTTCTTTGGGAGTAGAGGGATGATGTTGGCTCTTACAATGGATTTGTTCAAAGAAATAAAGTAGATTGGGCTATTCAACAGCGACTGAATTGTTCATTATGTTAAGAATGGAAAGCAATCTTGTAAAATGTCATCTTTTGCATTTATTTTAATTTTCTGGGAACGTTTATGCCAACTAAATGTAAAAATTCCCCGATATCACTCCTACCTCATTAAAAAGGAAAATTACTATGCCTAAATGCCTTTGACAAATAGTCGTGTTATTTAAATAATTATCACTCTGTCTTTTTTCAGTAGAGATACAGCAAAGGAAAAATTCAAGTAAAGGGGCAAATCAAGACATTTGTCAAGCACAGGAAGATAAGGAAAAGAAAGAAATCTGAAGATTTCATTTACTGTTACAAACAGCTCACCTACATACACTGTTCCCCTTGGAAGCATCATGCCCCTGCCATGTGTGCCAGTAACACACTTATACATAGACTGATGGTAGTGAGAAGAATGAGTGAAGCCCTGCTATCTTGCTTTTGTTCCAAGGAGTTTGGGTAAATCCACACATTGCCTCCAGATTCTGCACATCTGTTACATTCTCCTGGAAAAGACATGCACCTGTCTTGAAGGTGTATCTTGAACATTAGGGTGGTGCCCACGAAATTGGCATGTCCTTGCCTGAAACTTCATTTTCACTTTGGCAGCTGGTGCAAAAGTTATCTACATAGTCCTCCTCCTCCACTGCTTTGTGTGCCTTGTGTGACTTGAACTTTTGGAAGTTGTCCTATACCTGAACCTGAAAAAAAAATTCTTGATTTCAAGCTGGATTCTTACTATACTCTCCTTCTGCTTCATTCCCATGTTTCATGATGACCATTTGTCCCCTTTTCTTAGGCAAAGGGATAGTAAATGTAGGCCTGGGACCTTTGGATTAGATCACTTCTGAGCCTCCACAAGGATGCTTGACTTGGCTGCTTGTGACCATGAAGAAAACAATCAAGATTATAGGGGGAATCCTTTCAAGAAGGGTAAGGAGTCTAGGTACAGATGAAACAGGCCAGACCAGAGGAAGGACATTACATCTTAAAGCTCATTCGTTCATTAGTTTAATAGAAGAAATCTGTGTAGGATGCATGTTATCCTTCCAGGAGATAAAATCCCAGAACAAAAACTACACTATGAAGAATATGGTAGACTTTCTCAGTTTACAAAATGTTGTTGAAGAAAGCCATTTCAAAGGCCTTATAGATGATAGAGAGCCTTTGCTTGAGAAGAAAGATAAGAAGGATATATATATATATATATATATATATATATATATATATATAAAACCATATTTCTGTTAATATTCCAGGACAAAGAAAAAGTAATGTTACACAATTAAACCTGCTTATTTGTAATATTTTCCTTTTATTTACTTTATTATTCAATACTATAAATGACCATAATATGGAGATGTGGGTTAGGGTATAGGAAAAAATTAGAACATGTAAATCTCTCAATGTAGATGTAGAACACATATGTTGCCCACATCAATTAAATATAACATTAATAAGATCTTGGGTGATTCTAAATAATGGTGCTTGTATTTTCAGCATGTAGTATATAAAAGTAATACACTTAAAAAGTCTCTCTTTCATGCATATTAATTATGTATATTTGAATGCACTAAGAATGGCTCATTAAGTGATGATTAGTCTATGATGTTTGGTGTTCTAGTAGCATTGGTGATAGGGAAGTATATTTACTACCAAAGGGAGAATGGATCATTAAAATTTTAATTTGTTTCTCAACAGTTCAATTATAATATGTTTAATGTACTGGACGTAACCTTGAGGGATTTAACACAATTATGAGACTATTCCAATCTACTTTGCTCCCTTGCATTCATTTTCTTAGAAGACTGGGTATTTGTAAGTGCTTTAAAATCACTCCGACCTCTCAAATGCTTAGAAATGTCTGATTATCACTTATTTTCTCTTTTTAGATGTTTGGTGAGAATGCTTTCAATGAAACAGAGCAGTTTTTACATGGTAGGATACTTTTGCAATACAATTCAGTAGACATCTACTTACTTATGTTGGTGAATTCAGAACTGCACTGCACTTGACATTCACGTATGCCATCATAGATATACTGCCTTCAGTGAATTCTTTTGACCACAATATTCTATGGATTGCCAGAAGCTGTTAGTGTGGGCCTGATTTGTCAACCTAACCCAGAGCCATAGATATGCACCCCACTATGTTGACGTGTCCAAAAGTTTGGATCACAGTATACAAACGAAATAACCATTATTGTGATCCATCTCTTGTTTATAACATGAAAAATACAAAAGAACACTCAGAAAACTTTATTTTTCCTCTCACATTTTGTTTATACATGTTGTGCCTGCTTATTCCTGTTATTTATACATGCTATCCCTGTTTTTCACTGAAACTGAGTTGCCTATGTCTCAATACTCTCAGAAAGCCTATTAGACCAGCATACGTGGACATTGAGTAGTTTTGGAAACTATCTTAAAAAGTTAAAACATGGTCAGATATGTTCTCATTAATGATATAAGAAGCTAAATAAAGATTGGATATGAAGAAACATGAGATACTATGGACTAATTAGCAAAAGTGCAATATGTTTAAGGATTTCATACTTGTCATTAAGGCTAATGACAAGTATAATGAGTATAATTTCATTTATTTGTGGTGAGTAGGGCTTTAAGTGAGCATTTTTTACTTATTTCATGCCATTTATTTTCATTTTTTCTTTAATTAGATGTTTTATTTACATTTCAAATGTTATCCTCTTCCCTAGTTTCCCCTCTGCAAACTTAGGTGAGCATTTTGAGAGTATCATTTCAGAACATCATTGTTTTAAAGGGATAACAAGGGTCAGGATTTTAAACCTCTGTGATCAGGTGTATATTCTATTTGCAATCTGCTTGATCTCTTACTGCACACATTTAGTCTTCATTTCACGTAATCCAGCTTTCTCTTACTCTTCTTTCTCTACTTCCTTCATTTTCTCTTTTCTTTTATCTTGGTCTGGTATAATGTTTCAACATATTTTAAGTGAAGTACTTTGATAATTAATTAAAATCAATATTTATAAATCTATGACTAAAGGTATGGATTTAGAAGCATAAACCTAAACCAAATAGTTTTATTTTCTAAGGGTTAAAACACACAAAAGTATTTCTAAATCTAAGTCAAGAATATATTTATTATAACATAGTACAATGCAATATAAAATAACATATAGTATAATTGTTAATTCTGTACCACTGTTAAGCTACCATTCTTTCTTCAGGAAATTCAATTGTCGATGTAAATATGATTATTAAAGACAATTTGAATAGGTTTTCATAAATCTATGTTAAATATTTATAAAAATAAAATATATGCATAGAGTATTCAGTTCTGATATTTTTCTTGAATTTGAGCAGTTTCTGGGCCTCTATTCTGGTGTTTGACATTAAAATACAAAACACAGGGTACATTAAACTTACGAAATTTTTTTTAAAAAATGGAAGTTAGATGCTGTACATCCAAGCAGCCATTAAACACTTAAACAGAAATAACAAACAATAAAATGTGACATTTATTAGGAAAAGCATGCATATCAGTGCTGAAGTAATTTGAATATGAATATAGAAACAATATTGCCAGGAAACACAGACATTAATAGCTTTTAATTAGAACACATCAAAAAGAAAATAGAAATGAAGGCAGCAAGTTATTGAACTTACTCATAAAGAGCAAACACTAATTTACTCAGTGCTGTTACTGTTAATGCAATTTGCAGCAGTGGACAAATCAATGTTAATTGAATTCTAAACGAAACACATGGAAGGAGTAACTTGCCTTGTTATGAACTGTGAGTACACATGAAAAGGCATCTTTGAATTACATAATGTAATTTAGTGCTGAATACATCAATTGACATTGAGAGAATAAATTAGTTATGTCCTAATTCTTCATTCTATTTCCACATTTTAAAAAATTGTGCAAGCAATTAAAGATGCAGCGAAGTTGAAAGAAATGTTTAGTTAACCAGCTGGGGTCTCCCCCCAGATTCTAGCAATGGCATTTTCTTATGCTGCCTCGACCATGCTCTCTTCCCTATTTTGTCTCTCTGTCCAAGAATTCACCTTGTTTCTACCCAACTAATGTGGGATCCAAATATCCTAACAATGCTCCCCATACTTTAGAATGCAGTTCTTTTTTATCTTAATGAATTTATTTATTTTATATCCCAACATTTTCACTTCCCTCCTCTCCTCCAGATTCATCTTCCCTCTTCTCCCCTCCAGAATGCAATTCTTTTAAAACAAAATTCACATAACATGAAATATACATAAATGGATTGTGTTTATATTATGAATTATGATATATACCTGCCCGTGCAGCACAAAATTTGATCAAGGTACTGGCTAATACCATCTACTCTAGAGAGCTATGTCATCATCATTCAAGTTAATCCTCTTGTTAGTTAGGGTATCTTTTATTATTATTAATAATCATTCCATTCATTTACATCTTAAATATTGTCCCACTCCCCAGTTACCCCTCCATGAATTCCCCCATCCCATCTGTCCTCTCCTCCCTCCCCTTTGTCTCTATGAGGGTACTCCCCCACCCAACCACCCATTCCCACCCCACAGCTCCATCATCCATCTATGCTGGGGCATCAAGCCTCCACAGGACCAAGAAAGGGCCTTCCCTCCCACTGATGTCAGACAAGACCATCCTCTAATACATATACAGCTGGAACCATAGGTCCCTCCCTATACACTAGTTAGGGTGTCTAATGCTAAGATAAAACACTAAAACCAAAAGCACTTTGGGGATGGAAGGGTTTATTTTCCTTATATTTCCACCTCACCAACCTCTACTATGAGAAACTAGGACAGGCCGCTGGTGAAGGTATAGCCTCAGCAGCAGTGAAAACACAAGACTGCAGAGGTGATGAAGAAAGGCTGAGTCTTGCCTGCTTCAGTGTCAATAAAGGAAGCTCAGGAGAAGCTATCGGTGAAGGTTCAGCTAAGTTGCAGTGGAGACCTAGCAGTTCTGCAGATTCCAGTGTCATGTGATGATCTGTAGAGCAGAGCTGGCTTGACCTCAAGAGATAAGCTATTCTTTCTGTGGATGATTGTCCAAGGTCTTTGGCAGATCCGAGTCGGACACTGAATGACTTAAGAGTGTTAAAACTTGGTTTCCCTTTGATTTGATTGTGACTGTGTCCTGGTTTTTAACTCTTGGATTAATAAAGTACTTAATCTTATAGGAGACAACATTGGATAAGGGACATTGGATATTACACAGAGACCTTGAATGGATTAAAGAGATTGAGTTTTTGAGGTGTTTCAATTTTTACAGAGTAGGGGACTTTTAAGTTTGTAATATATTGTATATTGTACCACAATTTTTACTAGTCAGGTGGCTCTAGAGAATCAGGACTACTAAAATGAATATATGTATATAGAAATGGATTTATTAGAGTGGTTTCCAGACTGAGGCCTGGGTTAGTTCAACAATAGCTGTTTCCTGGCAGAAAAGGCAAGAATCAAGTAGTTGTTCAGTCCATGCGGATGGATGTCTCATCTGGTCTTCAGTTTTCTTGGAATCCCAAACTTGTAGGGTAATGCCCCTGGCAACATCAGAGAAAAACATGCCAGAGAGAGTCAAGGAAAGCAGGCAGGAAGTACAAGGTCCCTTCTGAAGCTTCTGGAACCAGGCCTACATTGTTTGAACTGATCTCAGCATTATCTTCTGAGATCCCATAGAAGACCCCACTGATCTCTGAGCACTCTATATATTTTCCAGCCCAAATACGTCCCCAGTCCTCACACTACATGGTATGTTCTGTCACAGCAATGGCCCCTTCCTGTACCAATTTATGTCTTAGTTTGGATTTCTAATGCTGTCATAAAACATCACAACCCTAAACAACTTTGCAAGGATAGGTACTCTGTCACTTCCACATCACATTCCATTACAGAAGTTAGTCAGAAAAGTTGCTCAAGTCAGAAATTTGCAGGGAGGAACTGATGCAGAGACCATGGAGGATGTTGCTTACAGCCTTACTCTCCATGGCTTGTTCAGCCTGCTTTCCTATAACACCTAAGACCACCAGCCCAGTGGTATTCCCATGCACAAGAGGCAGGACCCTTTTACATCAATTTCTTCTCAATATGAAATAAACAGGTATAAAAAAAAGAAATAAAATAAAAAAATAAAAAAGAAACCTGAACAAAACAAACAAACAATGAGAAGAAGAGAAAACAAACAAAGAAACAGAGCGTAAGAATCATGTACAGATACAGAAAATGACACATTGAAACATACAGCAATACTACAAAGACAAAAATTTGGAAGTCATAATATATAAGCAAAACGGTCATAGGTTAAATAGGTTTAAAACAAAAATGTCCAGACAAATCATTATGAAACACCATGATGATAATGAGGAAGAAGAAGAAGGAGAAGAAGAAGGAAAAGAAGGGGGAGGGGGAAGGGGAAGGGAGAGAAGGAGAATAAGAATAAGAGGAGGAGGAGGAGGAAGAAGAAGAAGAAGAAATAATTTTGGAACTCCAAAAAAATACCATTATGTATATTATTGGCTATTTACTGTTGGGCACGGAGCCTACCCTTAAATGTGGTTTGTATATATAGTGAGACCATTGAGACTGTTTTGGAAAAAAATAATTTTTCCTTTGTGAGTATTTATTGTGGGAGACAGTTTCTAGATTAGCTATGGGAACTTGTGTCCACTACTGCAATCATCGCTGGGACCCATGAGGCTCAGACCTATGCAGGGCCTACGTATGCTCCCACAGTCTCTGTGAGTTCATATGCGCATCAGCTCTGTTGTGTCAGTAAGACCTTGTTTCTTTGGTGTCTTTCATCACCATTATCTCTTTCCAATATTTCTGCCTTCTCTTCTGAAAGAATTCTGAGCCCAGAGTAGAGGGGAGGGGGTTGAGTATTGATGGAGACATTCCATTTAAGACTGAGTGCCCTAAAGGCCTCAATATCTCTGGTCCTTGTCCAGTTGTGGGTCTCTGTATTAGTAAGAGGAAACTCCTCTGATCATGGCTGAGCGAGATACTGATCAATGAGTATAGGAAAATGTCACTAGGAATCATTTGTTAGCTTCCTTTAACAGACCTGTAGTATTTGATTTTCCCCGGCCATATGGCCTATTTAGTCTATGGTTCTTGGCTACCAGAGGAGTTTTGAACTTCATCTCGTAGAATTGGCCTTAAATCAGATAGTGGTTTGTTAGTCCCCCAACTTTTGGGCCAGTAATTGCAAGAGTATATCTTTCAGGCCAGTTACCATAAAAGATTGACCAAACCCGCTCAGTCAGTCAACAAGTTTTCCAGAACAGGAGTGAGGATTAAAAAGAAATAAGACCTTAATCCCGGCACTCGGGGAAGCAGAGGCAGGCAGATTTCTGAGTTCGAGGCCAGCCTGGTCTACAGAGTGAGTTCCAGGACAGCCAAGGCTACACAGAGAAACCCTGTCTCGAAAAACCATAAAAAAGAAAAAAAAAAAAAGAAATAAGAGAGTTAGACAACATTGTAGCATGACCCCAATCAACTCTGAGACTGAAGGCAAAATTTCCCAATCTTCCTTTTATACCATTTTAACTGCATGCAAGTATTAAGGGCTAGCAGTACAATAAGGAACTAGCAAGGCAGAAAGCAAAGTCCCCTGATTACTCCCAAGACACAGTTGTTTAAAAGGGCTTGTCATAATGAACAAAATACTTGAGCCCACTTCCTTGTTCAAGCCCAAAATCTTTCCTGAAGTCTACTTCTTTTGTTCCACCCTGAGATTAAAATTCCTGCCTTAATCTACTTCCTTATTATAGCCTAAAGTTAGATTCTTGATGAAACTTACTTCCTTACCATGCCCTAATGTCAGATTCCTGCCTGAGCTTACTTCCTTGTCATGGCAAATGTGAGATTCCTGCCTGAATCTCCATTTCCTTGTCCTTGGCCAATGTCAGATTCCTGCCAAAAGGCTCTCCACAAAAAAGTTCAAACATTTGTTGCTCTGTTAATGTTATTTTTCTCCTCTGGTAGCATGAAGAATATCTTCCAGTACCATAAACATTGCCTTTAGGGGTTATAACACTCTATGAAGATACCAGCTGTCTTAAATGAATTATTTACTGATTGTCTTCAAATTTAGGGTCTACCTAACCCTCAGTTTGGGGAGAGCAACTAAGGCCTTCACAAGCTTGGGTTTTTTGAAGGTTTCCATGGGGCCCCTTTGGCTAACAACCCCATTAGATGAGCAATAAATATTTGATTTGGTGCCAAAAGATGTCTAGTTGTAGCTATGGCTGCCCCATTATTTGGTGATTCCATTTATATTTCTATCATATTTGTAGATATGTAAAGATGCTTCTGTAGTATGTTTTGAAAGACCCACAAAATGAGGACTCCCTCACGTTCTGACTCAGGAGAGGCGACACCCCATATCACTCACAAGAAACGGTCTTGATGCAAACTGCAAGAGGACTTTTAATCCAGGTGCGCTCTGGGACCCGCAGTGGTACACCACACAGGGTTAGAGGACTGCAGGTCCTGAATAGCTGTTCGAAGGGGTTATTTAAAGGAAGAAACCACAACTCAAGGTGGTGGGGAGGGCGTTGTTGGAAAATATGAAAAATACCAGTTAAGAGTCACAAGGAAGTGGGAGTCAAGACAGTTTCTATGAGCCTCTAACAATAACACATTTGCATATTGGACTCCAGGAGCAGTCAGGGTGGGTCAGGGTGACTTTCTTTGAACTAACACTCCCTGAACCCAGGAAGCAGGTGGGTGGAGGAATGTCGATATCTGTTTTATGATTAGCATGCCTTAGAACATTGAGTCACAAAGTTCACATTCTCAAGCTGGGGCCTAAAGGCCTAGAATTTATGTTTTTATGTTGCACTTTTTCAGTTTCATATGACCCCTCTAATGACCTTCAGTTTTAGCTGTTCCTCCCTCTATGCCTCCCAAACGCTCATTCCTTCCCTCCTCATTTGATCCTCTCATTCTCATTCTTTACTCCATCCATCCAAATTATCCTATTTTCACTTTCTAGGGAGCTACTTTCCTCCCACTAGTGTGTTACTTTATTTCTAACCTTCAGGTCTAGGTTACCTCATACCATATACCCCATGGTCAGCCACCCCAACACCTATTTACCCAGTAGAAACAAGACTCTAGAAGCTTATTACTAACCAATCAGATTTATGTAACAATAAATTCTCAATTTACAAGATGCCAATTTGTAATTTCAGAAACAATTGACAATGATAAAAGCCTTATCCTAATTATTCTAACCATATGATATCACAACTACCTTAGACTGATTAAAGCCACGCTGGTTCATTTCTGCCTCCATCTTGGCCATCCCCTTCTCTCCAAGACACTCTCTGCCTCTGCAACTCTTAGCTTTGCTTTCCATTTCTGTGTCCAATCTCCTGATGTCCTAATGTAATTGGACAGGGAAAACCCCGCGACAATTCATTATTTTAGCATTATTCATTTCCTGGGAATTCTGTAATATTTCTTTATAGCTAGAATATTGATACTTTTGTATACAAACAGCCACTTCGTATCCCACATCATCTAGATATGATGTGTCACTTCATGTTAGGATACTTTGGGAGACCTGTGAAAGTATTTTCTTAAGTTATTTAGTGCCTCACTTGTGTATTTTATTTGGTGGTCTCTGTGGTTGGTGTGAACCCAGTGATTCTCTCAGGAATAGCACTGCTTAGAAACATAGTTCTTTGTTATGGTATAGTTTTTCAATTTACAGTTAAATCAGTTTCATATGAACAGCATAAAGGAGAGACCAAGAATAATCAAAGTATGATATATTATTCTATGAAAGTGGGAAAGAAAAAAAATCATTAGAAATGTTCATACTGAAGTTACTTTATTGATGTTAAATAGAGAAAGGAACTGAAAAAAATCAGCCACTAAGATGTATTGTGCAACTTCGTACCCTTGTTGTTTGCTGAACAGTTAATACCCAATGAGTTCTCAACTATACATTTTCCAGGTTTATTTCAGGATAATTTTCTACTAACATTGGTAACTAGAACGGCAACCAGTGCACCTAAGTGAGGCATAGCATAGGTATTTCTAAATTTTAATTAATTTTGGAACTGACAAGTACAATTTATAAAAACACACATCTCTAGAGACAAGCTGGAAAATGAGAACTAATCTTACTTGAACCATTCCAGATCTGGAATCCAGAATAAAATGCTAGCTATATAGAAAAAATAAGCGAGACTTTCCCAATTTTCCACTTAAATATTAATAATCAGAAAAAGCAAAGAGAAAGAAAACCATCAGAAACCACAAGAATACATACAACATTAAACAAAAAAACCACTCCACTACTATGTGGTTGGTTACAAGAGTTGCTCTACAGTAGTAATTTGAAACATGTATTCATAGAAATTTCTATTGCTGTTTAATAAAAGTAAGTGATTGTGGCCATCTTTTAACATATGTAATAATTCCTAGTTTAGTTTGTCATTTTAACAGTCAAATCTATTAAAACTTATTTAAGCATTTCTAGTGTTCAAATTATATTGGTTGAATGGTTTTAAAATGTGTGTCTTTCTTTGTTTCTTTATTTCTTTGTTTCTTTGTTCCTTCCTTCCTTCCTTCCTTCCTTCCTTCCTTCCTTCCTTCCTTCCTTCCTTCCTTTTTTTCTTTCATTTTTTTTAATTTTAAATTTCAGATTTTATTTCCCTCCTGGTCCACTCTCCGACTGTTCCACATCCTAAACCTCCTCCCCAACCCCTGTCTTCACCTCTAAATTCCCTGGGGGCTCCAGTCTCTTGGGGGTTATGTGCATCTCTGAATAAACACAGACCCTGCAGTCCTCTGCTGTATATGTTTTGGGAGCCTCAAATCAGCTAGTGTATGCTGCCTGGTTGGTGTTCCAGTATCTGACTGATCTTGGGAGTCCAGGTTAATTGAGACTGCTGGGCCTCCTACAGGGTCACCCCTTTCCTCAGCTTCTTCCAGCCTTCCCCTAACTCAACCATAGGGGACAGCAGCCATTCATCCAATATAATAACACAATCACTTACTTTTTAAAAACAGCAATAGAAATTTCTATGAATACATGTTTCAAATTACTACTGTAAAGCAACTCTTGTAACCAACCATATGGCAGTGGAGTGGTACTGTTGTTTTATATTGTATGTTGTATGTGTGTGGGTTTTTTTTTTTTTTATTTTTTTATTTTTTTATTTTTTTATTTATTTATTTTTTTTGCTTTTTCTGATTATTCCACTGGTTTTGTGCAAATATCTGCATCTGACTCCTTCAGCTGCTGGTTGGGTCTTTTGGAGGGCAGTCATGATAGGTCCCTTTTTGTGAGCACTCCATAGCCTCAGTAATAGTGTTAGGCCTTGGGACCTCCCCTTGAACTGGATCCCACTTTGGGCCTGTTGATGGACCTCCTTTTCCTCAGGCTCCTCTCCATTTCCATCCCTGCAGTTCGAAAGCTTTCTGTATACAAAAGTGAAGCATCTACCACTGAATGGAACTTAGCTTCACTCAAAAGCTCTACCATTCATAATAGGTCATGATTTAAAAATCGGGGATAACTTATTTACCTGGCAGGTGTGTGTAATTTGCTTATAAATGCACACTACTTTAATGGTTAGGTATGATATATGCTAACACATTTTGCAATTCATACTTATAAGAAGTGTCACATCTCCATTAGTAAAATTTTTAATGTTCAACATGTAACTTCTGCATTCTAAAATATTACTTAGATGTCTAATTTCATAGTGGAAAAATGGGTGATTAGCTCATTGTCTTTTAGGTCCTTCTGTCTTGTAATGCTACAATTTTATTTCAGAGGAAAAGTTTTAAAATCAGAGTAATCTTCCTGGAGATCAGAACCTAAGTTCATTTATTAGAGGAAATATATCTTTAAAGGCTGTTCATTCTTTTTATATGTCAATAGAGTAGCTGGGGGGGAAAGATCATTAAGTAAAAGGATTGGTTCAAATTTATTCAAGCATATTGGTTACTTCAGTTAAAACCTGTGGAATATAAATAGTTCTTTCATCAGGGTGGTCACTTGTAGAAAGTGTACAGAGATACGTATTTGGTCGTGGCATATTTGTAAATTTGGTTTATGCTTTTCTCCACCTCTACCTGTCCAGGGTGACATCTTACTCTGTGTGATTGTGATCTTGACTTTGGCATCACAAAGCTTATCAGTAATTAGACTGGAGAGTCAAGAGCTTAGTCATTTATATCTCCCTAGAGGAATGACCTTTCTCATGAAGAAAAAAAAAAAAATCTGTTTATTTGAAACAAAGCTTCCTACCATAGAGATCAGTGTATTATGTTAGTTTGGGGACACCAACTTTGTTGGAAATTTGTATCTGTATAGAATGTATATATTCTGGTTCTTTAACCACTTTTAACTTAAAAACACATATATCTAAAGGGCAGAACATAGGTGTTGAAGTATTTCCTTTGTACTAGAAGAGATTAATGATATATTGGCTTTATACTTACCATCTTATTGCTATTCTCACTTTTATGTATTTGAATGTTTATTATATATATGTACACAAATATATAGACATGCATATATTATAGCATAATATATTATACATATATGCATATATCATTTTAAGCATTTTAATTTCTTGAAGCAGGTGCCCTAGAGATAAAATAAGAATCCTTCCTTTACAGCAGTTTCAAATAAATCATACATCTACTTTTTTCTCAGGCTAATACTTCGTAGTGGCTAGTTTTGTGTCAACTTGACACAGCTGGAGTTATCATAGAGAAATAAGCTTCAGTTGGGGAAATGCCTCCATGAGATCCAGCTGTAAGGCATTTTCTCAATTAGTGATCAAGGGGGTAGGTGCCCTTGTGGGTGGTGCCATCTCTGGGCTGGTAGTCTTGGGTTCTATAAGAGAGCAGTCTGAGCAAGCCAGTGGAGGCAAGCTAGTAAAGAANATCCCTCCATGGCCTCTGCATCAGCTCCTGCTTCTTGACCTGCTTGAGTTCCAGACCTGCATCCTTTGGTGATCAACAACAGTATGGAAATGTAAGCCAAATAAACCCTTTCCTCCACAACTTGCTTCTTGGTCATGATGTTTGTGCAGGAATAGAAACCCTGACTAAGACAAATTGGTACCAGCANAGTGGGATATTCCTGTGACTACCTGACCATGTTTTGGGGAGGACTGTAGAAGGACTTTGGAATTTTGGGCCAGAAGATCCATTTGGTGTTAATAGCTCTGTGAGATGTTGTGTAGGAGCTTGGAAGATAATGTTTGAGAACAGTGCAGAAGATGGAGGCCTGGGTTGTGAAATTTCAGAGGGAAAATTAAAGACTCTTTTTCAGGGCCATGGTTACTTTGTGAAGATTCTGTGGTTCTGGTTAGCTGGGGCTGAAGAATCAGCTGTGATTAACAAGATACCAGAACTACTAAAGCAAAACCTTTGCATTACTGAGACTATTGATGCTGGTTAGCTGGAGCTAAGAAATTAGCGGTGATTAAGAAGAGACCAGCATTATTCAGATGATATCTTCTGGGGAGTGTTTTCTGAGATCACAGAGGCTGTGTTCCAGAGATAGCCAAGGTTGTACCTCGTGCTGCAGTGGGACTTGGTAATGTGTAAGAGTCACCCAGGTGGTACTGGTTTTGAAGGCATGAAGGGGTCACGCAAAGCAGCTGAGGCTCGGCACTGTGAGAGGCCATGGAAGGCCACTGGTGAAGGTGCAGCCTCAGTTGCAATTGATGGCCCAGGACTGAAGGGGTCATGCAAAGGAGTTGAGGCTTGGCACTATGAAAAGCCTATGAGAGGCTAGTGTTGAAGCCTAGTTACAGTGGAAGGCAGCAGCGTTTTGGAGATGCCAGTATCATGAGATGACCAACAAGAACAGCAGCAGCAGTGGAGTACAGGCAGCTGGAGCCTAGAAGACAAGCTGTGTTCTACAAAGGACAGGGCCGGAGAAGTGACCCAAGCCCTTGGAGAAGCCCAGAAGATCGTGAGTTGGATCCCAGATATTGGATGGTTGTATATTGATTTTTGCTTTTGATTATGACTGTGGCCTGATATTTTTCCCTCTTGAAGGAAGTTTTTTAGTGAAGCCCACAGTTAAGAGACTTTGATTTTAAAGGGATTGAACTTTTAATATGTAAAGACTGTGGGACTTTTAAAGTTATTTAGATCTTGGGGATGAATAAAAACTAAGGGTTAAGGTTTACTAGTGATGTGTTTGTGTGTCAAGTTGACAAGGGATCAATTGTAGTGGCTAGTTTTGTGTCAACTTGACACAGCTGGAGTTATCACAGAAAGGAGCTTCAGTTGGGGAAATGCCTCCAGGAGATCCAGCTGTAAGGCATTTTCTCAATTAATGATCAAGGGGGGAGGTGCCCTTGTGGGTGGTGCCATCTCTGGGCTGGTAGTCTTGGGTTCTATAAGAGAGCAGGATGAGCAAGCCAGTGGAGGCAAGCTAGTAAAGAACATCCCTCCATGACCTCTGCATCAGCTCTTGCTTCCTGACCTGCTTGAGTTCCAGTTCTGCATCCTTTGGTGATCAACAGCAGTATGGAAATGTAAGCCGAATAAATCCTTTCCTCCCCAACTTGCTTCTTGATCATGATGTTTGTGCAGGAATAGAAAACCTGACTAAGACATACTTGAACATTCTAAATGTGATGTCATTCCTGTGCTGCCTGCAATGAGAGGATATAGAGTCTGTCCCTCATGAGCTGAATGACTGCCACTTAAGTTTTCTCTCTTAGGTCTCTGCTATGGAAAACAATTAGAATAGCTTGATTAGAAAGGGAAAAAAAAGAAGAAGCAGCAGCATTTGAAATATAATGGAGTGTACCACTGGGGTAGGCACAGGAGGGAGACACTTCAGTTCTCTGCTAGGCATGGATCCTCACTATCTCTTTGTATGACATAATGGCCTCCTGGTGTACTTCTCAAGACCAGAGTTGAGTGCACTCTCCTCGTGTTCTGTTAAAACATCTCTTGAAAGGACTTACCTCAAAATCACTTTTTGAGATTTTGAAGGTTAAGGTTAAATGTGATGTTACGACAACTCAACCCATACACTTTGGAAATTGTGTTCATTAGCATGTATTTTAGCATAGAAGAAAACTTCTATAAGCAGTTTGAAACCTAGAAATATATACTTAGATAAAAGGGGAACTAGAAAATAACATTGATTGATCCTCATTCTATGTTATTTACCTATCTGCCTCATATATTTGACCCATAATGTATGTCTGTGTATACATGATTTTTATAAGTATGCAATAGTAATCACAAAATAATTGTGTAAAAAGTATTTATTCCTTACAAAATATATTTTAATAAAATAATTTTAAAATCTTAATTTGGAGAAGTTACTGAAATATGACCTTCTACACATAATCATGGTAGAGAAGGTGAGGACAATGTAGTTGTGAACACTTTAAAAATTTGCATTTGCTAAACCAAAATAACTATGTCTTAAAAAGATGTACTTTAGTAATCTGTAAGACTCATTAGAGTGTGGTTTCCAATTAGAGATAAATATAGCTACATGTGATGGCAAATTTTTCACATTTTAAGCCTAAGTCTCACTTCTGTTGAGTGATGTGTCCTGGTGGAAATTCTGATAAGCTGTTATAAGATAGTGAGAGTGTTACTCATCTTTGTTAACATGTTAATTAGATGTTAAATAGCAACCTCTATTTCCAAAGCATCCCCTTCTGCAAAATGCAATTTTTGATTACTTTAGAATTAAATTTGTCTTATGTGCAATGTAAATCAGCAGCTGATCTGTACGCCAGTTAGAGCTTTGCCTTCAAGGCTCGTGCTTGGAGTTCTCAGTGCCATTTTGATGAACCATCAGGTAATGTCTAGACAACAGGTAGTTATAGATTATAGCTGAAAACTGACTTTAGAAGAACAGAAACGAAAGCAAGTGCACTAGGCACTTTCAGGAAATATTCTGCAAGTAATCAGGCTTAAAAAAAAAAAAAAAAAAACATCAGAATAAATGTTGTTTTACTTTATTTTTTTTTCCCCTTTGGTTTTTTTCGAGACAGGGCTTCTCTGTATAGCCCTGGCTGTCTTGGAACTCACTTTGTAGACCAGGCTGGCCTTGAATTCAGAAATCTGCCTGCCTCTGCCTCCCAAGTGCTGGGATTAAAGGTGTGTGCCACCACGCCTCACCTGATGTGTTTTTAAAATGATGGAAGACAGCTAGAAATATGTATCACACTCAATGTTGTAAAAGAGGGGAAAAAAAAGAATAAAGTACTTGATTCATTTCACCATAATGTATTTAAATCTCTGAAAGTAATAGAGGCAAGAAGCGTATTTGACTGGACTTGTAAAACTATTTTAATTGTTACTCAAAATATGTGAGATGTAACCATTAGCCCTTATGTTACATTTGGAAAATGGAGACAATTGTTTA
Source organism: Mus pahari (assembly GCF_900095145.1). NCBI lineage: Eukaryota > Metazoa > Chordata > Mammalia > Rodentia > Muridae > Mus > Mus pahari. The sequence continues at coordinate 53,745,355 of NC_034602.1, forward strand.
TGAAAAGAAGAGAAACAGATGGGAGCATTTTTTACGCTCAACTCTCAGGAGGAATTCTAGTAAGTATGTCAAAGCACACCACATATTCCCAATGAGGCCAATAACATCAGTTCCATATGACTCTTTACTGCATAAAAATATAAATATGATTACATATTAGAAACAAGTTTACTAAAAATTAAGCTTTTCTCTCCCCCCACGCCAAGCACAGTATCTTGCTTTGAAGGAAGGATCCTCAATAGTGCCACCAACTCCTAAAACTGTCCTGCAGTTTTACTTATTATTTCCATTACAACTTATTTGGATGTAAAGAATAGATTCCACTGACTCCTGGTCAACTCTGCTATCTTCAACAAATCCATGGGGTTAGCATATCTGAGTGAAGTCAGCTCTAGTAATTCATAGCATGGTGCCTTCCTGTGAATAAGTGAAATAAAGGCTTGAACTCATAGACCAGACGCGTCATAAATAGGAAAAATATACAGAAGAGGACAAAGAAATATTGAGAGGGAAGATCAGCTATATAACTTCCAATTGTAAGAGTCACCAAATCAACTTAACTTGGAAAGAATCTATAAAAGGCGCTGTCTTTAACATGAAGTATTATAAGCTAATGTAGTCTGAGTTATGAAAATTGTCAAATCTGTACCCAATCATTATGTGGCAACAAAAATGCAGGGCTTTTTCATTTCCACAGGTAGAAAGAAAAGGTTTGGAATGTGAACTGCCTGCCTGCAAATGTGTTGTATAAATAGCCACAGATTGCCCACTTCCAACAGTTACTGACAGTGCAGATGTAGACATTATATTACATTATGAAATGAAACAAAATAGAACAATAACAACAACAACAAAACAGCAAAAGACCCCATGGTGATAAATTTTATTCGTACCAAAAATATGGTAGGGAGCCCTAAAGAACTGGCTGCATATAGCAACAGTGCAAATGTTATCCATGCTGGGCCCATGCACACACTCTTCAGTGCAAAGTAAGTTCCTCTGAGCAGACACTGACAGAAAGTTGCACTGATGTAGTGAATATGCCCTGGGACTTGTCTACTGACACCATAAATGGCAGCAGCCAGTGCCATTACTAACATAGGCCAGATCAATCTTTTTGTTGGAAACACTCAAGACATCGAGAATTTTTTTTTTTTTAACAAGTAGGTTCTTCTTTGTTTTTTTTTTTTTTGTTTTGTTTTGTTTTGTTTTTTGTTTTTCGAGACAGGGTTTCTCTGTGTAGCCCTGGCTGTCCTGGAACTCACTCTGTAGACCAGGCTAGCCTCGAACTCAGAAATCCGCCTGCCTCTGCCTCCCGAGTGCTGGGATTAAAGGCGTGAGCCACCACGCCCGGCTCGTAGGTTCTCCTTAAAACAGTTTGTTTCTTGGTGAATTAGGCCACCTCCATGGGTCGTGGAATGTTTTTATTTTCTTGCCTCTCTTCCCAATGTTCGTTAAGCAGCCACTGTAACATCATTCTTTTTGCAACTCACTTCCCTTTCTTCTCCCTAAGATGGACCCTGTATTAACCTCAAAACACATTAACAACTTAATTTATAAGCCTCTCAAAGTGCAAATTATGATACAATTTCATAGGATTCATATACACATAGCATTTTATACAATAAAGTACAGATTTCTGTTCATAAATTAACCCACTTACACATCTACTTTCAAAGAGCTGGCCACTTTAAGTGACCCAAAGACTTATTAAAGTTAATACAATTGAACTTTACAAGTTTCCAAACCAAAATAAAGTTGATCTTATACTTAACCACATATATACATATTTTAAAATGCTCTTTCAATGCTTAAGTATAGACAAATTGCTTAAATACAGACAAATTTATCTAGATATAGAAACTCAAGAATTACAGTTTGATTTCTGTTTTGCACATGTTGTATACAATGTTAAAAAAATAACTTGTGCAATGATTTATTTTATTTCTTTCTGTAACGTCTGTTCATCTGGTAACTCTTTATGAAGGGGTCGTGACCTCTGGAGAACCACACTAAGTTCCTCAATGACCTTCGATGGCAGCTTATGATCGGGGTCTACGGTAGCTTTGCTGTTTCTTTCCTCTGTCTTCTTCAGTGTCTTTGGACCTTTATAGGCCTTTGGTAGGCCATGTGGGCCCTCTGCCTCTGTGTCTTCCAGGCAGTTGAAACTGCGATGTTTTCTGGCACGATTTCGAAGTTTCTCATCTTTGTGCTCCAAGCAGTGGGCTATGATGGAGGCTCTGTCTTTTAAGCTGGAGTCCGTAAAGTCTCGAGGATCGTGCTTTTCGCTCAGCCGCAGCCTTTCAAGTTCTGCTCTTGCCATCTACAAGTACGGGAAAACAGGTAAACAGTATTTGAGACACTTGATATTTTGAAAACACATTGAGCAAACATTTGATGCTTTTTTTGTTCTAACGTTCATTGTATTTCTGAAATGGAGCCTCTGATTTTTACTTTGCCTTAAGCAATCTTCAGGTGATTTATTTGTTTTTTTTTTCTATAACACTTTATATTTTTAATTATATAATTTTTTAACCTTAAATATATTTTGATCAAATTCTTCCTCTCCCCTAAATTTATCCAGATAGTCTCTTCCCTACACACCTAATTTTAAGTTCTTTTTCAAAAAAAAAATCCAAAAAAAAACCCCCAAACAATATAACAACATGCCCAAAACAAAAGAAACAAAATATGTCACCCCAAAACAAACCAAACCAGCAGCAAACTACAAAATAGTTGAAATAAACAAACCAAAAAAAAAAAATCAAAGACAAAAAACTGTGGAGTCCTTTATTTAGTGGACCACTACGTCTCAACATGAGATCTACCCTGGAGTGGTTGACTTTCCCAGTGCATTTCCACTGGAGAAAACTGATTTTCCCTTTCCCAGCAGGTATAAATGGCAGTTCTACTGATACCCAATTAATAAAAAAAA
>NC_034602.1:53748369-53759636 GCF_900095145.1 Mus pahari
AAAAAGAAAAAAAAAAGTAGAAAAAATTGTGTGCATGGTAGGGGTACTTTATATTTACAAAGAATGATTCCAACATCTTAGGCAAAATTAAATTCCAAAGAATATATAATCTATACTACCTGTTATATAGGTTGCTTTTTGTTAGTTTGTTGTGTTTGATTTTGGCTTTGTGAAATCTAGTTAAGGGACTACACTATGCCAAAGGCCAATCCCAAAGAGAGGAGAGAAGGTTCTTTCTCAAGAGACCTTATTTCATGTCAAGGTTGACACTATTTATGTTCTTCTGATCCACAAGATGAAAAAGAAAAGTTGCTTTTCTAAAAAAAGTCAAATAATTCATATCGACATTCAGAGATTGACTTGTGATGTCTCTAAAATACCCCAGGTTTTCAAATCTGGATTGTGATTGTGACACTAGACCTGGGTGTCTGTGACATGACCTGGGTAACTTTTTTTTTGCTCCACATTCACTTAAAGGATGTTATAAGTGATCTTACGAAATTGACTCGGGACTGGCTTTGAAACCACGGCTCCTAAATTAATATGTTAAATTGCTTGGCAACTTTAGAGTTTGCACATGGTGTCAGGTATACGTACCAAGTGGCTAATGGTATTAAAGCAAGTGACAGAGGGTGCTGACACCATTTTCTTCATGGAGTACGGACATTATTGAGTTTCGCAAAGTGATTGTTGCAATGCAACAGAAGCCAATGGTGTAATTAATATACCCAGCCACGTTAAGCCACAGGGAAATACCAGAAGCTACAACAAGAACCACAAAATTATAACCAACCTCAATATTCTTCCGCGCCTGGGTCGCATTTCTCTCATGTTGGATAGGGATCAGAGGTAAACCTCCAATCTTGGGATTTTTGGTTATCGAACGTTTTCGTTCCTTTCCGGCTGGTGGCCATATATCATTCTCATGCTGTGGAAACACAATTTAGTGCCATTGGTGTGTGATTTCATTATGTACCACACCCCCATAGCCATGCCAAATAATCTACTTTCTGTGAGAATCCCATTTGTAATTAACTTCGACATTGACTCTGGCAGACACATGGCTCCGGGATGTGAAACACTTAAGTGAACTGAGCTTTGAAGTCTCAGTTCAATTTCTAAGTTTCAAACACATGCCTTCTGTACCACTTATCAAAGCAAATGGCAGAAAATATTGGAGGGAAATAGTAAGTCTCTTGTAACACAAAACAAAATGTATTTGTCTCTATTTTCTAGGCTCTGTAATCAGAGTAACTAACCATTTATTTCTTGCCCACATCAAAAGTGATTTCACATCTTTTAATGTGAAAATAATTTGGTCTTCTATATCCCAAATTGACCTAAAGCATGACTAGCTGAAAACTTAGCCTTATTTCATGACCTTTTAAAAAAAATGTTGCTTTTTCATCTAATTGAATTTCAAAGAAGTGTTACCCTTTAACACACACATTTATAGTGACAAAAACAGAGAGAATGGTAAATTTGTCCTCAAATTATTGACTGTGAATTCTAGTCCACCAAACCATCATAGTCATGCCCAGGGAAAACTTAACTTTGCCATGGGGGATAAGCACCCACAGGTAAAAAACATAAGCTCTTGAGTGTTTAATCTTTGAGCTACGCAGATTAGCATTTTAAAGGAAGAGAAAGGCAAATTGATTTTCAGACAGCAATGTATTATATAAATGAATAAATCATAAAATAACCCACTGAGTAGCAAATTAAAATGAGTTTACAGATGTTTGACGAGATAAAACCAAATGGTAACTAATGTAACTCAAACCTCACTCTTAATTTTGCTCAAATTTTAAAGCACATCAACATATTTTTATCTGTAGTTGGGATTTTAATATATTGTTGTTCAGCAAATAACTTATTTCTACTAGTATTTACTCTCTGCCCATTATACTGTACTGCTAATTGATAATGAGGGATACACAGTTTTAATACATATACCTATACCTTATTTAATCCACACACATTCTGTAGTAAAAGTCCAATTATTGTCAGATTTGATATTTGTGCATATCAAATATCCCTTAAAATTATGGTAGCATTAACCACAATTCATAAAAGCTAATCATAATAGATTACATAATATTTAACCATCGAAAAAGTTTTACGCTTATGTTATGGTCCCAAACACAGTTACATACCTTTGATGCTATATAATTGGGACATCACAACAATAAAGCTGAGAGGAAACCGAGAAGGACCTCAGTAATTTTGTAAATTAGGCTTTAAGATTCCAGAGGTATAGGAGATACACTTTATAAGGGAGTAGGGAGGACAAGAGTTTCCAGGTTTAAGTGAATGTTGTCATTTAACATTCGTAAGCTGTTGGTAAAAGACTTCAGAATCATAGCAGAGACCGTCATGCTGGGAGGGAACTGTACTCTAACCATTGTGATCAATCTCCGACTTTGCCTCTCACTTTCTTACCTATCTCTCTCTATCCACCCTGCTTACTTCATTTCACCGACTGTGGATATTATTTTGACTCTTGACCCTTGAATCAATTCATCACCATTATTCTTGTAAGTTTCCCCTTTTCCTTCTCCTTCAGACCCTGGCTTAGGTCTCATTGTAAATTAGTAAATCCACTTAGAATTATCCTCAAGAAATACGCTGCTTCTCCTTCTATTACATTTATTTCTTGCAAGCCCTGCTCTTCGTTATAATTTGACCTTTTCGATGGTACCTGCTATTTGATGCAGTACAAATACACAGGATTGTTCTATAGATTCGTTTCACATTAAAGTTAACCTTAAACTTGTAGTGATTAGCAAATACTGCCCTAGGGAAACTGGACTCTTCATTACATGCATATTATTTTTCACTTTCTCTTCCACCTTGACATCTCTATCAGCTTTTCCTGTATCACAAGGGCTAACCTTACTGATTTAATTTAAAAATATCATTAATACTTAAATATGTGACTTTCCATTGAAAGATATACAGTTTCTCTACATCAGTAGCCATGCTATTTCTTTCCTTGTAGTCAGCAATTCTTCTGATTGCAAGTAATGTTTAATTGCCCAGTAGGCCAGCATACCATTGCCCTGTTGCCAATCATCTGAGGAAAAATATCTGTACCACCCTCTCTGATATATAATGGCTTTGAACAATTATGAGTAACAGTGCTGCCTTGTGTCTAGTCATGACCTGTATGACTCTTCTAGCTCCTGGATTATCTCTGTCAGCATATGTGGAGAAATATATAGTATCCAATCTTTGAGTCAAACCAATTGGAACCACCAGGTCTCTGTTGGCCTCACATCTCTAACTAATCCCATTAGACACAAACTCATTCCTTCTAGCTGTGTTTGCTACTGTTGTTCCTGCCTACAGCTATTTGGTGGTGTTTTGGGTTTTCTTCTTTTATCAAGTTGGCATGATATATGGAACATCCTAGTGGTTACTAAAACGTTTTATGTTTTTCTTCCCTGTTTTTGTTTTGTTTTGTTTTGTTTTGGGGAGGAGGGGTTGTTTGTTTGACCACCCCATTTTCTTTTACAGCTTTTAATGCAATGCAAAACCCAACCTGCCTCATATACATATTTCAACGGCAGACCATTGCCTGGATTTTTAAAACAGGTTTACAACTCAACGTGTTCATTTGTATACCTCACAGATATCTCAACCTCCATTTGATCTGAACCAAAGTCTCCCTTCTACATCTTGGACACATTCTGTAAAATCACCAGTTAAGCAATCCTAAAACTTAGGTTTTTTAATTTAAAGGAAAAAAAAAAAAAAAAAAAAACAAAACGGAGGGGGAAAAACCTACAAGAAACACACACTGAAAAACAGCTTATCCGCAAAAGGCACACCTATTCTTGGGCTTTAATGATACCCTCAAGTTTCATATGAAGTGTTAAATTTTCACTGACTTAAAAATATGAACCTATTATAAAATCATTATTCCAAATGTGGCAAAATTATGAAGTATTAAGATTTCAAAGTATAACAAAATTACAATTTACTAATTCAGTACTTGATGACCAAGCTACGCTGCCTCACCATGAGATACTCAATGAGCTTGGTAGAAGGCAGAGAGACCTCACTATGGATATAGGGCAGGAAGAAGCCAATATCCTAGACATGGTACCTTACAGACAGTATTTATTTTGAATATAAAGGATGGCACCTCAGAAAACAGAAAAGTAGCTTCAGATGTATGCTTCAGAAAGAAATTCATGGCAAATGAAAATAAAAAAAAAAAAATCAATGAATCCCACATCAACAGGAAGAAATGAAAGTTTTGTCTTAAACAAACATAAAAAGTAGGATTCGTCTTTGATTTCTATTACAGATTCTAAACAGCCCGTGAATTAAAAAAAATAATAATTTATGTCAAAAATTCTCCTCCTCAATCTTTATGTTTTGCATATTGTCCCTATGTAAGCCTGGCAAGACACCTCCTCCCAGCTGTTCCTCTGTGTCTACTTTCCACTGTACAGTCTCAAACTCCAAACACTGCAACTTTGTTCTCCCTTGTTTTAAGCTCACAGCTGGGCTCACACGCCTTCCTCTTCCAATAGCTTCCCTCAGAGAGAGCTTGAGGAGACTTGTGAAATGAATGGATTATGGTGACACCTCAAATCTTGGAGCTGCTGGTCCCATCTATAGGACAATACCCTTCAATACTAGAAACATCCGAAGCCTTTTACACAGACCTTGGCTCTCCTCTCACCTCTTCAGAAACCCATTCCCTGATCACCACTCTACCCCATGTCCTCCCTTACCTCATTGCTCCACCTCCCATTCCAGTTGTTACATTTGCTTCACCTTACCACATACTCTATTTCAGGTCTGGTCCAAGTACCTACTTAATTTAGTAACCATTTTCATATTTTGGAAACACTAAGTACATATTTTGGAAAGTGTGATAGGCTCCATGAGGCAGATACATGTGTGAGCCAAATAAGAGGCATCCTTACTGAATTTACATTATCGCAGAAAAGGCACAGACAAAACAACTAATTACACATATGTTTTTAATTAGCCCTACAATGGAGAAGTCCCATTCATTCCCTGACTGTCAACATCAAGGTCTATTGACTCCAATTATGGAAACAAAAGCATCAGTTTAATTGTGCTGTAAACAGATACTGTAACAGCTTTTGACTATACGCTTCCAACTTTACACAAAACACTGTGCATTTAGAGTTCCAGCTTTTAAGTACATCACGAATATCTGAGGTTTCAAATGGAAGAAATGATGAAAAAAATTAACCACATATCTCCCTCCCCCACAAGTGCAAGGCAGTGGATGAGAAAGTGAGAGAGTTGGGAAAGGGGCATTTTTATTAATCACTGGAAAAGTTAATAAATTAAACCACAGAGAAATGTTTTTCAAAAGGAGGAGGTAGTAGTAGTAATAGTAGAAGAAGAGGAGGAAGAAGAGAGATAGGGAGGGGAAGAGGAGGAGGAGAAGGAGAAGGAGAGAAGGAGGAGGAGGACGAGGAAAAGGAGGAGGAGGAGGAGGAGGAAGAAGAAGAAGAAGACAACAAAGAAGATTTGAGAGTGAGTTAACTTTGTTGTAAGAATTGCAAAAGACTCTGAATAGTAAAAGTGACCACATTAGCCATGATTTCCAATGCTAGGTGAGAAATGGTCTTACGGATTAGCTAGAAAAGGTAGAGAAGGGAATCAATTAAATTAATCGGCCTATTTAACCCTTTGGCAAAAGGAAAGTGGAAGATCGGTGTGAAGCTAAGTGTAGTGGGAGTCTTGGTGAACTCTGGGAGTTCTGTACTACTTTAAAGCATAGGTCCAATCCAGGTTCTGCTCTGTGTCATGATGGATGAAAAAGCTTGATTCTTATGCCGCATTTACCATACAACAGGTACCAAAGAAATGTTCTTTCCTAATCTTCCCTCAGCAGTGGCAGAGGAGGAAGGGTGAGAGAGAAGGCACAGTGTATGCCTCTGTACGCAGCTCTTCCTGCCATTGTGAAAGTGGTGAGGGCTCTCCCACAGCTAAGATCTGAGTCCGCGCGTCCTTCCTAAGCGGCAGGGCCACTGGGCAGCCCGGAACAAGAAGCCTGGCCAGTCAATAGTCTCTCAAAGAGCAATGGAGAAAGTCTGGGGTGTGTATATGTAAAAAAGAATACACGCAAGTGAAACTGTGCCAACTGTGTCCATCAAAGACAAACCTTACAGTGAAAATGACAAGAACACCGGCATTTCCTTTAAACATGACGTACAGTAGATTAGAGGATCCTCGCAGACACCATACCTGAGCAATGAAGATACTGGCCATCCACTCCATCTGGGCTTGTAAACTGTCACAACATAGGTGCCTACAAAACATAGGTTCATATGATAAGGTTTATATGAAAACAAGGTTTATATAAGTTTAAAAGACCATTGGTCTTCCACACTGTTTAGAAATTTAATAGAAATATATCTGAACTCTTCCAAACTTGTGGTCTAATGAAATCAAACCCAGCCTATGTCAGCAGAAGCGGTGCCAGCCTTCTGGGGGGTAAACATCAACTTGGCATGCTGCACAATGATCAGCAATATTTTCGAAGAGCAGAGTCGGTATCATTTGGTGTTTTTCAGGCACGTGGCAGTAAAACATCTTTTCTCCAGACACTCTGAGTGGAACATATGTCTGCATTCATTGAGTGGCAGGTTTTTTTTTTTTTTTTTTTTTTAAAGGCTTAGACATGGTCTCGTCGGATAAATATCATTATATATCTGTTGGCACTCACTCAGTAGTGTTTTACTAAAACCCTAAATAGAGCCGCTTTTGCTCTCCCACTTTGCACAGTTCATTAGGGAAGCTGGCCATGCAAACAAGTACATTGCACAGTAGGAGAAAGAAAGAGGCAGGCTGCAGAAAACACAGAAACAGCAGATGCTGTACTGGGAGTCTGGAGAGGGTGAGAGGAGGTTGCTCTCTAAAGAGATAAGAGTTTTTTTGTTTTTTTGTTTTTTTCTTGTGGTTACAAGGAAATAATAAACATTTCAATGAAATGAAATTCTTCACGTCCCCAGACTTATAAATAGTAAGTAAAAATCACAATTTACTTGAAAAAAAAGGAAAAATGACATTTCTAGAAAGCATCCATGCCTGCAAACTCTAAAACGAACAGCAATTAATAATGACTGTAGGTGAGCATGTCCACTGAGGTGAAGGTGTGAACAAATGATACTTGATTTTGCTGGGTCATTGGGAGTGGATGGAGAGCAGGAGGAAGGGAGCAGCATGTAGCATGGAAGGATGGTCCTAGAGCCACCTTGTGTAGACAAGCAGCAGCAGCTCAAACTCTTATGCCCGCTCTATCCTTAAGTACGTAAGAAAACTGTAAAGAAACGAGGCTGAGGCTGACCAAGGCAGCAAGCCTGCAAGCTTCTCAGTGCGGGATTCGCAGTAAGGTGTTAAAGCAGAAAAGAAATGTGGTCATGGGAGGAAAGTCAGTAGTGCTTCGGGCGAGAGCACAGGAGAAATCCAAAGCAGAATCAGAAGAAACGGAAGGGACAACGAGACTCCCCGTATACTCAATAGATCAAGAAGCCCTGGGCCCCAGGATTGGTGTGAGGAAGGGATGAGAAAGTATCTAACCTAATGCAACCTGAGGACTGGTTAGACAGGAGGTCAGTGGGAAGTGGACTTTCAGTTCAGTGCAATCTGGGAGGCAGGTGGGTGAAGGGATACAGCGGGGAAAGTATATGGAGAAAATAGGTTTAAAACCGGGATATGGATTTATTTATTTATTATTTTTAAGTTTCATCATAGAAAGTCATTATTTTAAATAAACAAACAAGCCCTTGATTTTTTTTTTCCTACTTATCTCCTAAAAACTGGATTCCACTTCTGTGGAGAGCTTTTTGGGGTGCTTGGCTGGAATCTGACATCAGGCCGGGCAGGACAAAGAAGTAAACTCAAGGCAGGAATCTGACTTTGGGCTAGGACTCTGGAAATAGGCTCAGGTTAAGAACATTTACATTTGAGTTACTGCAAAACTCAGTGGGTTCAGTTGAGGCAGGTGTGGCATTTCTTTTGTCCTGGTCATCCGGATTAGCCCCTAGGAAGGGGTCTACAGGATCTTGTTTATTGCCTTGCTGGTTCCTTGACCCAGAACTGATCTTATTATCTTGCATGTACTTAAAGTGGTATAAAAGCAGACTGGAAACAAACCCAAGCCTGCTTCAGCCTCACAACTGGCTGGGGTCAGGCCACAGTGTTGTCTAACTATCTTTTTCCATTTTAATCTCGCTCCCGCCCTGGAGAACCTGTTGACTGAGCCGGCTAGGTCACACTACCATCAGAAGTCTATGGAGGAAATCAGATGGAGTCTCTGGAAAGAGACACTGGCAAGGATGTAAGAGGCCTGGATGTCACACATGTCACACACGTTGCTTGCTTTTTTTTTCTTGCCTGCAGTTCTGCCTATGCCATGATGTCATTCTTTACCCAAAGTTATAAATATTATATAAAATCAAAAGGCTGCCGGTTATTAACTTACCAGTGATGTTTTTCAGAATACGCGGTCAATCCCCAACTGCATCATATAAACACAAACAATATGTTAGACACATTCCTCCACTGTCATGTCAAAGTATGAGACACTAGAGAATGTCCCTTCACTGAACTCACCCATTAACATTACCACATCCTTGAGCCTCTAAAACTTAAATCATTAATGTTTTTATTTGATGCATTAATAAACTTTGTGCTAGTGCTAGTAGCCTGTCTCAGGTATTTTATAGCAACACATGTATGATGAATACAGTAATGACAAATATCTATGGAAATGTATGAAATCAGGTATGTGTATGTGTGCATGTGTTACATATGCATATAACTTCAGCTTAATGGAATCAGAATCACAGGTCATTAAGTTTTCTGGAATACTGTAATAGCTTTAGCTAATCAAAGTGAGTGTGATAACTAATTATGGTATAAATAATTATACCATAATCACATATTAAAAACATGCATAACATTTCAGAGGGTTCATGCTATTAGAGATATCTAAGTGCTATTATGTTAGTTCCGAATTTAGCTCAGATAAAGAGTGAACTGCAAAGCCAGGATCAAATATTCTAAACATCAGAAAGCTGACGGGCTGGATTGACTTCTTTGTTTGTTTATTTAATTCTTTGACCATTCCTTACACCCCAGACATTGCTGTGTCCTGTCAAGGAACTGGAGGCCAAGGAATCCACATCCTGGAAGTCGCTGAAATCGCCTGAGGATTTCCTGACTCATCCAGGGCAAGAGGTGGTCACTAAGTCGTTTGGCCTTTATCTCCACGGGAATATTATCCCCCCTATACACTCACAACGCCAGGCAATCCACGCTAGGACTCCAGGTAATTGAAGACCTTAAGACTTACAGGTGTTACACTAATGCTACTCAGCCCTAAGCCCTTCAACAGATATAATTCCTGTTTCATTTTCCTTGTCTACCACCCTTCCCTTTTTAGACTTACCTGGTTGGGGGCTTCATTTTCTTTTTTACACCAAGATAAAACTTCATCGACCTAAGAGGAAACATCTTGTCGTGTTTGGTGCTCTGTAAGGGAAGAACACATAACCTGTAATTAAGTAAATTTTAAATGTCCTTAATATTTCTGTAAAACACTGATAAATTCATTCAGATGTCTTTACTTTTATGCCATGCTTATGACTATACTACAAGTTTTAGCAGTTAAAGATGGATCTGATTACAATATGATCAAATAAGTAAATTTAAGTAGAAAATGTATAACATCTCAATTGACACAAATATATGGTCTAGATGACTGATTGATTTAGGTCAGATTTTATCTCTGAATGTAAAGACAATGAAATGTAAATGAATAAAATGATTAATAAAATAATAATAATAAAGACAGTTTTATGTAATGTGAATTTTACAGTTGGGGAAAACAGACCATGTACATGCAAGGGCACATAATAAACTATTCTAAGTAGTTAGACGTGAATAACTTGTTAAGATATATCATAAAAGGAAATTTTGCTGTCTCTGGATCATTTCCATGTTCTCTGAAGCCTTTGTACATATCTATCTTTATTTAAATAAGCATCTGAAATATGTTAAAAGATGCTTGCAGAAGGGGAGGGGAGACATTATTAGAGCCAGAGGTGGGGGAGACTGAAGGAAACAGCATAGTGTTATTGTTAAAAGTTACTGTAATCGTTAAACAACAACAACAACAACAACAATAGCACAACAAAAATGCCTTATCAGCTTAGTCTAGTGATTGCCATAAAATGAGCTCACAGGAAATAGCTACTTTTGTAAATATAGAACACAACTGCCTTATACAAATTCCAATATAATAGCCCCCAGAGAAATTCATAAAAGTTCAACTGAGTAGTTCGCCTATGTGTTATATATTAAAGTGTTACTGTGATATCAATTCTTAATAACCAACCAAACTTAAAAAGTAAAACGTAGGAGCTATATTTATAAAGTTAAACACAGGTTTCCATGGGTGGGAGGCGGAGAACTCAGAGGAAATTCTGATAGGAACAGTAAGAAGGAAGTGAGGACTCAAGCCTTGTGACAAGTGGCCTCTGGCGGTGAAGGAGCCCTGGGATTTGCAGGGAGAATTTAGATCTGCACAGTGTTAACGTTTCTTATTTTCACTGAAAATATATGCACACACATTTCACTAACTTCTCTTTCAGGCCAGTAACAGTATCAGAGGGACAAATTATGAATACCATTAAGACAAACTTTTTATCTCTAACAATGTACATCCATATTTTTGCTTATTTCTTTATAATTAACAATTTATTAGCATGGAAATAAGTTCTTTTGGGGGATAGAATGTTTGATCTGAATTGCTGCTTGCTTTAATTTTGTTCTTTTGTGAAGTCAGATAGACTAAGTTTTTGAGAAAAGTTCTCATGTAGGCTCAAACTTACTACCTAGCAGAGCATAATCTTGATTCATCTGTCCTTGCTTCTCAAGTGCTAGAGGAAGGGTCTCAGGACAGCTTGAATGTGGTCCTGGAAGGCTTTCCTCACCTCTCCCACTCTGTCTGCCTTGCTAAAGACCCTTCGGTTACATTCCGAAAGGCTAGCCACCAAGGTCTACTCCCTTATTTGGCCACTTCCTCCTCCTGAGGATAACTACCATGGTCCAGCTATTCCAGTATGGAAGTCAACCAATCAAAGGCCCTCTTTGTTTCACCCAATTCATATGCTCAATATAAATATATAATGCATCCTTGCCTACTCTAACACACCCCTCCCCCTTTTTTTCTTCTTAAAAGTTACACTGCAAGGTCTCCTCCT
>NC_034602.1:53759976-53794804 GCF_900095145.1 Mus pahari
TCTTCTTCTTCTTCTTCTTCTTCTTCTTCTTCTTCTTCTTCTTCTTCTTCTTCTTCTTCTTCTTCTTCTTCTTTTCCAGTCTGAGTCAGAAAGTAACTACTTTAACTTTTCTTCCCTACATAATAATAATAATAATAATAATAATAATAATAATAATAATAATTCTCTGTGAAAGCATGTGTTTGGTGTGGTTTGCACCTAATCTGTGGTCTGACAGGGAAGCTCCGCTGTACCAGGGTATCCTAACAGGAGAATTATAGAAATGTACCACAACATTGTGCTTACACATTTTAAATTTTTGTTTAATGCAAGATACTCCAGTACAAGTGATAGAAACTCGTTTTTTCATGGTCTTGTGAGTTTTGATGTTTGGTATATTAAATTATTTAATTATTTTATTAGCCTGAGATATTTTAGATGTCAATATATGTGAAAATGAGAATTAAATATTTTTGTTGACAACTATTTTACTGAAGTTTATTTAACAAATGTCCATAATTAATAAATATAATTCATACAACATTTTTAAGAATTAGGTTGGATACAGAATTCTTTTCCTGAGCTTTATAGTGCATTCCTCTATGCTTACTTTTATATTGCGTTGAATTATTTAAAGTTTTCCTGAAGCATTGCATATCTTAATGATTGAAAAAATTTTTTCATTCTTATTCCCAAAAGTATTTGCTATTATTCTTATCTATTTTCCTTTTGAGGTAAACTATCATGTTCACATAGTTCTAAAAAAACAACTCTGAGGTTAGAAATCAATATCAGTAAGATTACGTATATTTTATCAGTGAAGTTCTATAGTTTCCTTCCTCTTAGCTTCTATTTCTTGCTAAGGGCATTTAAAACTACTTGACACATTATCTCATCTAAGTACAACTGAGAAATGATTTTGATATGACTTGCTAACTTGTTGAATTTTAAGGACCAAACATTAAAAAAAAATGCTTTTTGTGTGATCTTGAGGTCTGGCCTTTACGTACCCCTCTATAGGTTCCATCCAAGAAGCACAAAGCTGGCCATTAAGCCTGCATGCTAAAAGGTAATTCCTGGTTACCTTTGTCAGGACATTAAATCATACTCCAACTGAGGTTCACATCCTCCCTGGCAGTTTAGGTGGTTAATCCCTGCATCAGGACACCATGCTTGGCTAAGGCACTGAGGGAGGGCATCTTCATGTCTTAGAATGCCACGCCCGCCATTTAAGCTTATCACTTATATCACTATAAGGCCATGACTAGAGAGGCAACTCGGCAGCCAGGAAAAGAAATCTCTCTTGTTCAAACTCAAGTTCAAGTTCAAACTGATCATGCATAATGAAACACAAAGCTCAGAATGGAAAGTTCTAAAAAAGTAAATGTCAGTTTATAAATCTCTCTCTCTCTCTCTCTCTCTCTCTCTCTCTCTCTCTCTCTCTCTCTCTCTCTCTCTCTCTGTGTGTGTGTGTGCCTCTTCTCAGAAACTGGCAGTGTGGCTTAACTAGAAAAGCAGAAGCTGATCACTGAGCTGGCACAGCTTAGTGATTTCAGCTGTCGTGACTGTTNTCTCTCTCTCTCTCTCTCTCTCTCTCTCTCTCTCTCTCTCCCCTTCTCTCTCCCTCTCATATTTAATTCCTGGTGAATGCCTCTTAAAGTTTAACAAATTAAACTATATTTCTATATTTCAAAGAGAAGTTATTAACTAAGTCAGTTGAATAAGTGAGCTTCAAAATTATTCCTCAGGCTAAGAGGAGTTTGCTTATTAGTTCATGCAACTTTTAAGGAATACCCCTCCCCCATTTGCTTTTTTTTCACACCATTAAGAGAGTAATGGCAATATTCTTTGAAACCTCTCACCTTTTATGTAAATCAGTTCTGAGCATATTTTAATTAACATTTTCTGTGTAGGGAAAAACCTGTGAAAACCAAATCTATCTTCCCTGGTGTATTACCCTAATTTGTTGTTAATGAACATTCATAAATTATTTCTAATTAACAGTTGCTTTAAAAATACTTCTCAGTTTATAATTTCTACTTCCTTTGCAGGAAATAACTTTCTAGATGTATATAGGGCACATATATTAGTGAAAACTGTCCCAGAACCAAATTTTTACATTTAATAATTGGAGTGTAATTTAACTATTGTCACCATGATTTAAAATCCTGGGTGTTTTTATGATACTGCAGATAACCCAGCATGCCCAGTACCCATCTATACCAGATGAAAGGTTCGGCAACCTTGGGACTGGAGTTAGAGATGTTAGAGCTGGAAATCAAGTCAGGGTCCTCTGTAGGGGGTTCTGTAGTGTCTGGTTAGTTATGTGAAGTCATTGTGATTCAACCACTTCATGAAGGAATGAGTAGTGAGTGATAGTCCCCATTCCAGGGAGCTTTAAGAAAGATGAAATGAAGCTGGCCAGTGCCACATACTGTGCTGCCAGACAATACTCACACTATTGTCATTTGGGAATATTGTGGCCATCCTGCTGTTTCTTCTACTACTGATTATAATAAAGGGCCTTCTATTGGAATAAGGGCCTTGGATGGACAAAATATTCACCTTGATTATTCAAACTCTTAGGATGGCATCCAACTGAAAACACAATCCTGAACCAACATGTCACAAGTATGGAAGGTCAATGACCCAATAAACTAGAACAAGCTGTATGTCTCACTACAGGAAAGTAGGTAAAGTTAACAAGGTTATACTTTACATCACTAAATTAATCATACCTGTCAAGTCTAGCTCTGATTATCCACAGAAACAGACCTTAGTTTCAAGAAACATAAAACACACTTATATAACTCAAAACATATAGGGACTTTAGTTCTCAAAGTTTTCCTCTGCAGAGAGAACACACACAAAACAACTACGTGATACTTAGGCAGGCTTCCTTTTGCGTGTGTTCGGTGCAATAAGAAGACAAAGAAGGCTTCTTGCTAGCCACTACTTCATCTTCTTCCTCCAGGGAAATTCTACAGCTGGCTATTTTTCTCCCCAGGCCAAGCAAATCATTTCTGAGTTTTTTTCACTACAGAATGAACCAAACGGTTATGATATGACTCCATACTGATTGTGGTATTTCAACAATATGTGTTGTGACTCGCACTGCAAGTCCGTGTGGCAGTATTCTATTTATGACTATATTATTCTCCTATTCATGGACACTTATGTAAATAGAGCTGCCAATGAACATTCATTTACAAGTGCTTAGGGTCATTATTGGCTGGCAGATGAATAACTTTATTCAGAAACTGTTAAATTTTAGGATTTTACCCTTTCACAAACTATTTATGAGCATTCCAGTTACTCAACGTTGTTCTCCAAACTGGAGTTGTCACTCGTGATTTTCAGCAAAGCAAGTAGTTTTTAACATGGTACACTGATATCTTAGTATTAATTTCATGGTGACTAAATGACATTGAACACATTCAGTTTTGTGGCTCACAGGTCATTTCGAAAGCTTCTTTTCATGTAGTATCTGCTTAATCTATTGCTCAAATATTTACTGGGATGTCTTTCTTGTTGATTTCGAATGGTTCATAATATCCTGATTAGTCATGTTGCTTTTTAGATATAGTATTTTGAATATTTTTGTTCATTCTGCAACTTATGTAATCCTATTCTTAGGGGTATCTTTATAAGCATACTTTTATGATAATATATATTTATACATTTCATGTTTCAAAAATATCTCTTACACATACCCCATCTAAACATTGACATGATTAGTATATAGGACTCATACTATAATTATCACTTTCTTAAGAGAAGCAGAGATGTTACATTACTTATTCACACCACTAACTCTCAGTAGAGATGAGATCTTATGCCAAATTCAGCATTTTATACCTATATCATTTATCTAACTCTGCTTTTAAAATATCTAGTTCTCATTTCAACTTCAAATTCTTTAATAAAACTCAATACTTAAAGGGAATAACCTGTAGAAGCCAGTAAGTGTGACACTGAGGAGGATTTATTCAAATGTATAGGGAAGATGTTAACTTTCACTATAGACTCGCTTGTCTTTTTTACACCGTTCTTCATTAAATCTCCATCACTTTACCCAAAGCCTCTCTTTTGCCTTTAGAATATAACATCTTCTCTCTTAATTCTGTTGGCTATGATGCTGATTTCTATGATGGTTTGTGTTAAAGCACTGAAAGTCTCTTCAGTGATGATGTGATTTGCTTTCAAACAACAACAACAACAACAACAACAACAACAACAACAACAACAAAATCTTAGGTTCATAGGAAGGCCACAAGAATCTAGACTTAGTTACTGGGTGTTTTGTTGTAACCTCGCAGAGTCTGCAGGAAGTCACCGGCTAACTGCAGGCACTATTCTGAAGAAAGATGGTTGCTACAAGTGTCAGATGAAGACATAAATACCCATACAAAGCAATGACATATACGCACAGATCCTGCTTATCCAATTACCTTTGGATCCTTGTAAATAAAGAGATGTCCATCTCGTAAAACAACACAGCGATCTTGGAATTTATTCCCAGACAGGATTTTGGATGGTTCCTCTTTGAGTTTTAAGATGCCTTCTCTGATACTTTTCTCTGTAAAACAGAACACAACTTCTGCAAACTGGGTACATTTCCACTTATTGGGGAAGACAATAAAAACCATTTGTATTTTGAATTTTTAAATATTTATTTTTAGTTATGTGAGTTAAATACTGTGGTGTGTCTATGTGTATGTGTCTCTTTGAATGTATGCCAAATTAGTGTGGGTACCACTGAGGCCAGTAGTGGGCATTAAAGCCCCTGAAGCTAGAGTTACAGAAGACTGACAGCTGCCTACTGTGGGTGCTGGGAACTGGAATCTGAGAGCAGTAAGTTTTCTTAACCACTGAACCACCTCTCCAGCCCCATATATTTTAAAATCCCGAAGATTTTATTTTAAAAGGTAAAGTGACATTACTCCTTTTAAAACATTTACAATTTTAAAATGTACAACTTATTGACTGTGGCCATACATTGAGGTCAGAGGAATATCTGTAGTCATTTCTCACCTTCCTTGTGAGAGTTCTAGAGATCAAACTCAGACCCTTAGGATTGGTGACAAGAGTCTTTACTTCCTGAGCCACCATGGTAGCCTCAAGATCATATTTCTAAATGTTGGTGACATGGTGAAATGAATATATAGTGATATACGATATTAAATAAAATATAGTAATATAGCACTAAGATGAGATCCACTTCCACTTATCCACAGGTTTTTGTTGTGGCTTATCAAGAAGCCTGCAATCCTTAAATCCCTTCATAGCATATATATATATATATATGAATATTATATATATATAATATATATATATATATTATATATATATAATATTCATATATATATATTCATATATATATATGAATAATATATATATAATATTCATATATATATATCAGCAAGAAGTTATAGATGGTAGAATACAAATAATTTCAACTAGATTATGACTCATACTCCTCTTTTTGCTGTGATTTTCTTAAGTCTACTACTAATAATGGTTTTAACCATTGAAGTGTAAACTTGTCAAAAGCTTTTATATTTAGACTGCTTAATTCTAAGATGAAAGCATTCTAAAGGCATCTGTCATGTACAACAATATAAATATACAAACACACACAGATACTTATTCATATGATGATTTGATTCTTTTGAGTAAAATTTTATTGTGGTAAATTAGAATAAATTTATATTAGAATATGATACAACAATATGAAGTTATATATTCTGGAAGACTGCAAAAGGCTAAATTTAGATTTTCCTTGTGATGCAGATGCAGAAACTTAATAGGAAGAGAATGAAGTAAAAGATGGTCTTAGAATGATAGCTCTGCTGAGGTCTAAATAGCAACTTAAATGAAGTTTCATTCTCTTTATCTCAATGTTTCAACTTTAATCCCTAAGGAAGAAATTAAATTATTATTATCTTTCTTTTCAAGTTAATTAACTTACAGCTACAATCCCCATGACACTAAGTGATTCTCAGCAATGAAAGGCTGTTCCTGAACAAACACAGGTTGAGTTTTAAGCAGCGGCAAGAAATACTTAACACCATGTGCTTCTATAGAAGTACATTATATAAAAAGTACTTGTATAAAACCACATTATCTCATTACCTTAAATGAGCAGTAATTAAATGCGGTATGGCTGTAACATTGATTCCTCCTTATAACTACATTTTTAGTAGGACAGCTGAGGCTATTAAAAGTCTTATAGGGCATATATTGTACAATAAGGTTCTAAAGTTAGCAAGTGATGGGCAGATGATTTCTAACACCATCAAACACACGCTTATACCATAAAATAAGGAAGAAACTATCATAGGATCAATACAATCCAAGGCAAACACACCCTTATACCTAGGAATGAAGGGCAGCTACTAAGGAGATAGAGAGTGATGGGGAAATAGGCCAGGGACTTTGGGAAGAAGAGATACTTAGCAAATGATATTTTAGTGAAACTCCTTAAAATTGCTATAGCATGTTCTGGGCCAACTTTGTTTTTTTGTTTTTTGTTTTATTTTTTTAAATGTTATAACATTAGCTATCTGTTACTTAGAGAAAATGTGCAGGGACCCCAATGCAGAAGTTAGGTCTGAAAGAGCTGAAGGGGTTTGCAACCCCACAGGAAGTACCCCAACCAGACCTTCCCCCCATTCCCCCCCTCCAAGCTCCCAGGGACTCAACCACCAACCAAAGAGTACACATGGAGAAACCCATGGCTCCAGCCACATATGTAGCAGTAGATGACCTTGTTGGGGATCAAAGGGAGGGATGCCCTTGGTCCTATTTAGGCTTGATGACACAGGGTAGGAGGATGCTAGGGCACTGCGGCAGGAGTGGGTGAGTGGGTGGGTGGGTGGATAGGGAGCACCCACATAGAGGCAGGGGGAGCAAGGAAGGGATAGGGGGTTTGTGGAGGGGAAACTGGGAAGGGGAGTTACACTTGAAATGCAAATAAATAATCAATAAAAATGGAAAAAGAAGAGAAAATGTGGTTGCATCTGTTTAATCTTGTTCTCAGAGCACTGATATCTCCTTGCTCACTAAGGATTTTTAAAACTGTAAGAATGGGAAAATGATCTTTCTTTTCATTCCTTCAGTGCTTGCAAGAATGACTTTTTTCTTAAGTGAAAGGTTTTTTTTTTTTCTAATAACTTGTCATTGAAATCACATTGGCTTTGCTTACACTATTTTTCCTTAGATTCACATTGTTGGGTGTAGTGGATATCACAAATGGCATCATAATTCTATAGTATCACAAATGGCCTAATAACGCTATAGTAGGTGGTCACTCTTATTTAAGACACATTGGCCAGTGCATACACACAGGAGTCTGAATACATAGCTCATCCCTAATCTATCACATAATATAAAAGACATTAAGAAAGTCAGGGTACTGAAAGACATATTCATTGCTGAAAACCATTACTTAAGAAACCAACTTTTTAAAATGTCTAGAGCCAGTTTAAAAGAAGACAATTTCAACTTGTAATACATGTACAAATAACTATAATAAAAGATGTTACTCTGCCTTAAAAATCTGAGTTTCAGTCAAACTCTTCGAAAACATTAATGGAACATCCATGGAATAAAAAGTAACATTTTTAAAGCTGTTTATTATTCCTATTTGGAGCCCCAAATACAAGTACTAATAGAAAATGCTTTAATCAAAATGCTTACTTATGGTATTTCTCTAGCATCCCATTCACTTTGTGGGATATAGATTAATTCAAGGAAGAATGAATGTACACTTGTAAATCCTCTTGTAAATGAAGTAGGGGCAATTTGAAAGTAGGGATTTCTTTATTGGCTTCCACACTTGTAAGATGAATGAAGGAAATACTAACATGAAATACTAACAGGAAATAGTTGCTAACATTCTACTCAGAAAGAATGTTTCAATCAATTGTCTGATAAACAAACAAACAAAAAAGAATGAAATTAATGAAAAATCAGCTTCTACGGTACAGGCTAATCACTGAACTATCATCTATATCTACTAGCAGGGGAAACATCAGTTTTTTAAAAAATGCATAAACACTTCAATGTATCAACCACTCCAGGCTTGGCCTCATGTTCAGGAGTAGTTGACCAATATATAATGAACTACATGGCATGCACGTGTGTGTGTGTGTGTGTGCGCGCACACATGCACATATGTGCTTTTATTTCATATATAATAGTTTCATGGTTTTTTTTTAAAGAGGGACAAAGATTGTTTTGTTTTCTTATTGGTTTCTTGGGTTTTTATTTGTTTTTTTGAGAGCTGCTGGATAGAGAATGGGAAAGAATCTGAAGGACTTAGGGAAGGGGGAGAAAAACATCAGGACATATTTAATTTAAAAGTTATTTTAAATAATAAAAAGTATAATAAGAAGTGCCACCATAGGAATGCTTTCTCTCCTCTGGGTTCCTCAATGATTACAGGGGATGTTGAGAGAGACCTGGACACAGTCACTGACTCCAACCCATCAGGAGGGGACATCGGACTATCGGAGGCCCTATGCTGTTCCTCTGATACCCAGTTCCTTAGCAGTGTTGTAGATAGCAGATCACAGCACAGATTTTCTCATGTTTTCTTAATCAACTAAATCTGTACCATCCCATATTTTTTTGCATAATTGAACAGCCATGAAGGGTACACCTGCTTAGGAGATCCCATCTCAATTTGCATAAAACCTTGCTTTCTATCACAGTACTTTAACTTTTAATTCCTTGCATTTTTATGAATATATGACCAGGAGATTAGCAATCAATCAACAGCTAAGATATTGCATGCTGGTATAAATTTTAAGAAACCGTATATATAGACAATGAGACAACATTAGAAGAATATTATTACTGAAAGGATAATATTGGTTATAAAAGAAAATGTATTTCTATTGAAAACAAGGGAATGGCCAGATATATGCCATAATATTAAAAGGAGGTAATTCACAAGGAAAATGCTTTTCTTTGACATTTAAATTTTTGAGGGGGGTCTAGAAATAGAACATGGTCTTGCAAATTCTTAGAAGATTTATTGCTAAATCTACAAAGCTAGCTCAAGCTTTCTCTAACATATTTGCCCTGCTTCACTTTTTAAAAGAATCACAAACAGCCAAAAGATTCTCTACAGATGTTCTAAATTGACACCACTGTCATCTAATCTAGAATATAAATCATACAGACCTACTCTGTGCTTTTCAGACTCATTAGCAGAATCCAGAAACTAAATACCAGAATCTTTCACTCTCACACTCTCCCATGTTGTGACTCTCACACAACTACAGATATCCCTAGATGTCTAGAGGGTGTGTGTGTGCATGCGTGCATGTGTGTATGTGTATGAGTGGGGGAGTATCATGAACTTCTCTAGCTGAGAAAACTGGTCTGTCACATGGATGTCTGTGGCATTCTCATGATCAGGTGTGAGCAGGATGGGGCTCAAAGGAACAGGTAAAAGGATTTGAAATATGATAAATGTTGTAGAAGGCTACATTTCTTTACTAAAAATGGTATGTGTTTGCTTATTTAGCTGACTGAAAGAAAGGATGCATTTGATAAAAGTAATCAGAGATGGAATAAAACAAAAAAGACAGTACTATGAAATTAAAATTATCATAGTAAACTTTGGTAAAATTCACTCACTGACTGACGACAGTTGCACTGAGCATGCCCACAGCATTTCAGAGCTCTTGCACAACCCCCCTTTCTTATTTTAATTTTTAAAATGTTTAAATGGTAGTCCAATTTATTTTCAACACGGGATAAGTTATATTCTCTAATTTTCACTTGTAAAATAGAATAACATGAAAACTGACACAGACTTGTAAAAGAAACAACAACAACAACAACAAAACAAAAACTGAGCATTACAAAGAGCCTAGGGCAGAACCTAGTGTTAGTATGAGGTTAACTGGACACAGGAGTATAAGCTGCACTTAATTTCTTATCTTTATGCTCATAGCTAAGTTCAGCGCTCAAGCCTCATCAAAGAAGTTTCCTTTTGCAGTAGGTGCCAATTAATAGAGATCGACAATAGGTCACTGTATAGAGAAGAAGAGACTGCGGTGTGTGTAGCTCCAAATGAGACTCCCAAACTACACTCCTTCCTCTCAAGGCTCAGGGATCAGTAGCAGAGCAGAACAGAAAGACAGTAAGTGGATGTCTGCAGCAAAACAGTATTTTCTGGACATGAAAATGCATTTGCACACATACAAGCATAGCAGGCACTACATGGCTAAGACTTGCAAAAGAGACAAACCAGACAAAAATCCCAGAGTGGATGAGGGAGGAGCTCATGAAGTCCCACCTGTGTCTGAGGAGCTATTGGGATAGAGAGTCAGTTTCAGGGAAGCAGGTCTTCAGAGTCTAGCCACAAGGCAGTGGATGCTCCCACATCTAAATATATACAGGCAGCATTAAATGGATTCACTGGATTAACAGAGCGTGGTGGGCAGAGGGAAGCAGAGAGAGAGGAATGGACATGCTGACATCTTCGGAGGGTTAGGCCACTGTCACTATGGATGGGAGTGTGGTAGCCAGGAGCCATGTTGCTGGAGCCTGAGAGCTACATTCTGGTGTGCTGGCAGTACACCAGAAGAGAGAAGACTTGGCCTGAATGGACATTTGAAATCTCAAAGCCTATTCCCAGTGACACAACTCCTCCAACAAGGCTCCTCCTCCTAATTATTTCCAAACATTTGCCAATTCTAAGCAAGCCTAAAACATACTCTCACTCAAACCGACCTAAGTGGTGAGAAGGAGGACGAGGTGAGTGGGAGGAAAGGGTAGAGGGACCTGAGCTAATGTACTATATTCGTGTTTAAATAGTAAATCAATTATTTTTAAAAGTGTAAATGACCTCTGGTATGTAGGGCTTGGTTGATTGTATGTGAATAATAAGTAACATTAGATATTATTGACATTCTGTATTAAAGTAATAGGCAAGTTCATATTAACAGACCTCAATGTGTATAACTGGAGATTGTTTTATAGGTAAAACCAGTGGAAATGCTGCTCTAAGCTGTCAATTAATGACAACACAACAGAAGAAAAGTTTCAAAAGCAAGCTTCTGACATCTGTGCTGAGAGAACATTGTCTATGATTTTTTCTTTCTTTCTTTCTTTCTTTCTTTCTTTCTTTCTTTCTTTCTTTCTTTCTTTCTTTCTTTCTTTCTTTCAAGATATTTTCTTTATATACATTTCAAATGCTATCCAGAAAGTTCCCTATACCCTCCCCCTGCCCTGCTCTCCTACCCACCTACTCCTACTTCTTGGCCCTGGCATTCCCCTGTGCTGGGTCATATAAAGTTTGCAAGACCAAGGGGCCTCTCTTCCCAGTGATGGCCGATTAGGCCATCTTCTGCTACATATGCAGCTAGAGACATGAGCTCAGGGGGTACTGGTTAGTTCATATTGTTGTTCCACCTATAGGGTTGTACACCCCTTCAGCTCCTTGGGTAATTTTTCTAGCTCCTCCATTGGGGGCCCTGTGTTCCATCCTATAGATGACTGTGAGCATCCACTTCTGTGTTTGCCATGCACTGGCATAGCCTCACACGAAACAGCTATATCAGGGTCCTTTCAGCAAAACCTTGCTGGCATATGCAATAGTGTCTGTGTTTGGTGGCTGATGATGGGATGGATCCCTGGGTAGGGTAGTCTCTGGATGGTCCAACCTTTCGTCTTAGCTCCAAACTTTGTCTCTGTAACTCCTTCATGATTTTCTTTGCTAGCCGAACTCCTGTTGATCTCTGCAGGGTGGTTCCATTCTTTCGTGTTAAATGGTATGTCATTGCTTTTGTGCTTATTTGATTTCTAATGTCTTCAAAATAACATCGAGACTTATACCACACACACAGTCTCAGAGGCTAGTTAGCTTGTGGTTCTCAAATGGCCAGAAATGCCAATGTTATTAAAGAAGACTCACTGTAATACAAAAACTGGAACACACATAAGCACAAACTACCCTCAGAAATACAAGGCATTCCTCCATCACATTCCTCCAGACCACCAGATGAACCCACTGCCACCACAGTGCTACAGACTAAACTGATGCACAGTTCTACGAAAGCAGATTCTGTATCTTGCTATTCCTTTTCCCATTTCCAGACACAACTCGTGTCTTAATAACTACTTGGAGGCCACTTGAACTTTTGACCACCTTCGCGACGTGAAGGAAGCATGCTTACCTCTGCACTGTTTAATGGTGTCAATGGTTAAGAATCTCTTCACCACAAGATACGCAGAGCCAGGTTCAGCTAATGAACTCCACTGAAGCACCTGCTCCAACACATTCTCTGTGTAGTGAAGCGGACGCTCTGCAAACGCAAACCAAGTTATTATAAGTGTAGAAAATTATTTAATAATTACAGGTTTTAAGGCATCTCAAGCAACAATGTAAACATTTTTCTTTAAGCTGTAATGAAACAAGAATTGCAAACAAGAGACCAAAATACCTAGATAGGTGACAGCCTTCATCCAACTTATTATATACATTAATGTATGAAAATGCTGTTTTAAAATTTAGAAGTACTCCCTTTAAGATAAAACCTCATTTACTAAAATAACCATGTGCTTTAGTCTGTTTTTAATTTTTTTTTCCAGAGCTGAAGACTGAACCCAGGGCCTTGCCCTTGTTAGGCAAGTGCTCTACCACCGATCTAAATCCCCAACCCCTGTTTTTAATTTTTATAAAATTTCTATTAGCATGTGCAATTAAATAACTTTAAAGGGACTAGTAGCTTAATCTTGTCCAATATTCATAAGCAAAAATTAATCCTTTGTTTATCTCAAAAAGATTACAAACTTATAATTTTTAAACAAATAATAGTGAACAATTTATAGCTAGGATTTTCATCATGAGTCAATATCATATCACAAAATATGGTTTCAGGGAACATTTTAAAAGAAGAAATACTATTGAGCAATCTATGCTTAACTATTTGTAATAATATATGAACCTTGTGGCAATATTATAAATTAGCTCTATATAAAAAGACACAAGCAAGTAAGTAATGATGTCTTAAACAAATTTCTTTGCTGACTCTTAATCTCTATATATCTTGCTTTAGAAAAATTCATCATACTCTCTTCTCGTGGGGTAAAATAAAACATTTTCAACACTAATCAACACTTGGTAGGGAAGTTCTCTTTGTGGATTAAAATATGTCAATCCATTAATAAAGATATGTACCGAAAAGGAGCCTATTCTGGGGGAAATACAAACTTTTTCCAGTAGACTATCATCAAATAAAGAAGCAGGCAGAACAGAAATTCTACTGTGAAAGTTAGAAATGGCTCTATCCTAACTCTGCAGCTATGTAGCAGCCTATGATTTCAGACCCCAATGGCACAGCACACTCCGCAGCTAAAGTACTAATGCTGAGAACACACCAAGGGTGCCTCTCTGTGACTCATTCCATTGAAACCGATGACAGAAGAGTATGGGACAAGTCCATTGCCTCCTCTTCTGCTATGACTATATTATCCAAGAGGAGAGAAGCCATCAATAAACACAGGTCCACGAAAGGGAGATTAATATTTTGGCTTTGTGTCCATAAAAGGAAATGCAGTCCTTTTGAGAGCCTGCCTCCTTATTACCATAAGGTATTACCTTATTACCACATGTCATACAAATATATAAGCACACAGCACAGTGTGGGTGACACAGCAGACTGCGCAACTATCCCAGGACTGAAGTCCATTGTGAGCTTACTTCATGGTCCATAAATTAACAAAAAAATATTCATCAGAAAAACAAGACATTGGTCTTTTTAAAACCAGCCAAAGGATAAGAAAATGAAAACTGTTTGTGCTATATTCATTTTCCTTTTTCAAGTATTTCCTGAAAAATTGGACAAAGGTCAAAATTTCTCACAAGTAATTATGTGAGTCATGATCAATAGATCTGGAAATATATACATCTCAAATATAAACTAATCCTAGTAAACACTCCCTTTACACAACTGTTATTTAAATCCCATGCAGGATGATAATAGTGATCCTACTAGCAGTTATCATTTCCAGAATAGCCACTGTGTCAGGTGCTATTTGTATCATCTATCTATCTATCTATCTATCTACCTACCTACCTACCTATCTATCTATCTATTTATCTATCTATTTATCTATCTACCTACTACCTACCTATCTCTATCTCACTATCTCTATCTATATATATCTCTATATATATTTATATTCATATATATGGATATATGTCTATCTATCTATCTATCTATCTGCACAATGACACTCTTTATTACCTGTTATTAATCTTCTTACTTTTCATGTGAAAAAAATCCTTTTTACTTAACTTCTACCTTTACCTAGTCATCTAATTAAGAACCAGAGATTTAATTCCCAAACGTATTGGAATAAATCATGATATTTATACACATTGCACACAATAGTTTCTCATATGTAATTTTTGGGAGGGAAGAGAACACAAAGATATTTTTGAGTCCCAAACATGCAATATAAGGGAACAATCAGTTTGCCTTCTTCCCATCACTTTGTCAGCCTTTGAGGGGAAAACATAAATAAATAGCAGCAATAGGTTTAAGATTGCAGTTGCTAGACTAGGGGATCAGTGTTCCATGGAATAGAATTGGTAATGAAATTTCCGATTGTCAGAAAACTTGTACTAAATAGGGCCATTATTACGTTCAGTTATAAGCAGATTTCATATCGACAGAACTGTGTTCTTAATATAACTGAAATGTGTTACAGTAGATACAGAAATTGTTAATGAGCAGATAATTAATTCTTGTCACAAAATTTACGTGTATTTTTTCTGATCAGGATCACTGTTTGATATAATTGGGGAGGGTGAAAGCCTTGCAGACGCAACGTCCTAGATAAGGAATAGAGTTGAAAATTCAAAGATAAATATTACAAACCGCCAAACATTACTAAATGACACAAACTTCAAATTTAAGAAAGGGATGAGAAGCATGCAAAATGGATGGAGTTATCAAACATTATTTGAACATAAAGTCTTATAAACATGTTTATTGATGCTAATACTCTCAGACTTCTTTCATGGCAGAGTATATAAGATAGGACATGTATCATGTAGAAGGACATAATACATGTATCATGTAGAGGACATAACCTAGAAACAGAACTTCATACTGTATACTTGGAGCATTTGATTAAAAAGGAAATGAGGCTAAAAAGAGGATAGGATAGAAAGTTCTACAGCTCCATAAAAGACACTGCCATAACTGTTTAAATCATGTGCAAAGAATGAACCCCATCTACTTAGTTCAATAGGAAAGCTATTGAATTTTCATCAGAAATAACAGCTGCTACCCTTAAATATCTGCCATTTGTGGTACAGGTTTTCAAAAATTATTATGGCAGTTTTACATCCAATTCTTAGTTTCAAACTCAAAAGAGCAAAAGCCCTGCTCTAGCCCATCTGGTATTTTATTAGCATTTTACATATACATGAGGAGAAGAACTTTAAAATATTAATAAAAATACACAGATCTTCCAAACCATAGTATCTATAAGAGAAAAGGAAATCTTTTGCTATCATATTTCTATGTAGGAATTATGTATTTCATAAAACCAAAATCCTCAGTGAAATCTCCTTAAATGAGACTCTTTGAGGAGATAATTCTTTAGTCGGGGACTAAAGTGATCTTAGGATATGGTGGAATCTATTCCAAGTATTCTGTAAGGAAGATTGTAGATCATCGGAGCATACTCTAGAAGCGGAAACTGAGACCCTGACATTGCTACTTTGCTTTTTTCCTCTCCAGTGATGAGAAGCGGTTCCTGATCCAAATGCTCCACCTAGACCTTTTGCCCAGCAAAAGATGGAAGTTTAACCAACCACACACTGAAACATTTGAGAGGTGAGAGAAAAGAATTCTCTTCTCCTTTTAGATGGTTTATTACAGATATTTGTTACAATGACAGAAAAGCAAGGGACAGAAAATCAACTGAGAGAACGGGTCTGATTACAGCTTACATGTGGGTTGGAAGTCTACGGAATTGATTTGTGGGAGGAGGGTGGGAATATCAGGAGAAGCATAATAGAGACCCAACATGGAATACACAGAAATGAACAGACTCTTTGGTTTCTACCACAGAAAAACAGATTACAGATATGAATGTGGATAATAAAGGCTAGGGTTGTAAGTTCAAAATAGACATGAAGACTCCATTAATAACCTCAGCAGACAATATTAATATTTTATCCTGGCAAAGAAGTTGTCTATATTTTATCCATGTCTTGAAAGTTTGTGGAAGGCTGAAATGATAGAATAATCAGAAACAGAGGAAGCAGAGAAAAGAGGGTTTTGAAGATGGAAGAAAACCTTGGCGATAATATCAATAGATAGATATCTTTTACCCACATATATAATGAGGACAGGAATCAAACCCATTTCATTATGAGAAAAATCAAGAGAATCTCGAACATATGGCTATACATTATTCTTTATCTAATCAAGATTTTCATTTTACAGCTATTACTTATGATGCACTATTTTAGAAAATAGAGGCAAAACAATACTAAAGAAAAGATGCATTCTCTACTTCTACCATGAAGCTTTTCTTAAGCCAGGTAGTGTGAACACCATAGCAGGTTACTGCAGAGACATTCTGGGTGGAAACTTCAAAGGAGGTAATCAAGTGCAGGTGGGGGTCGGCTGATGTGTACAAACCAAAGATGTACATGGAAAAAAACCATTTCCTAATGCACAGTCAAGCACAAAGAGTTTATGATAACCTAACAAATACATAAAAACAGAAAGGATAACCAAAGGAATTACATAAGGACAAACACGATGTTTGACAATGGACAGAAGAAAAAGAAAGTATAAACTGGATGAAATGATCGAAGACTCAAGACCATGGAAGGAGTTCTGAAAATAGCCTGAAGATCACCACAGGAGAAAAGAAAGGTCACCAACAATCGACAGCACAAGACATCAGCTACCATAATGCTGAAAGCAGGGCCGCTGAGTTTCACAGTTGGCAGGTCACAGGAGTCACTTATCAGGAGCAGTTCTGTCCAAAGGGGGACAGAGTCTAATGAAGGCAAGTACTGAGAATTGACACCCAAGCACTAGGGATACTGTACCTTGACAAGACATATTGACAATATCATCCCCCAAGTCCCAGTAATTTTTAAGGAATTATGCATGTAAAAAGCAAATGAGTAAAAATACCAAGACGGAGTGGTGCAGGAGTGCCTCTCTCTCTCTCTCTCTCTCTCTCTCTCTCTCTCTCTCTATATATATATATATATATATATATATATATATATATATATATATATAAAACCCCTTATATTCTAATGCTGACTCCAATATTCCAAATAATGCACCCTGGGGTAGATCAAAATTGAATTTTAATTTTTCTCTGGAGCCTTGTAGGGTGGCAAGGTTTTCTTTTTGGCAGGTTGACAGCTATACTTGAAAGGGTCCCAAGACCTTAGTAGATATCAGCTAGACAGATGGTCAAGGTACAATGAAATTCTGCATCTTATTTTTTTGTCCTATAGGTCTTTGATACCAAACGTTGTCATTAGAATGTTAAGCTTATTCAGCACTTGGCAACCAGGGTGGTCAAGGTGGTTTAAAAGGTCTCTTTAGTCTTCCATTTCTTTGTGAAATATGAGAAATTGAGAAATGGGAGAAAATAAAACAGCCAAATGAGAAGTTTTTGCTCTATGTAAAGTTATTGATTTGCAGTGGGCAACAATCTTTTAAATATGTATTCTTACTAAATAAAGAGCACACAGATATAAGGCGATAGTGAGGTGACATTTAGGATATTGGTATAAGTCACAGTTTGTCCTTATGAATAAAACTATTACTTGATGAGGCAGAGAGAGAGACACCTAACACTTTATACTATATTTATATAGTTAATGAAAGAATTAATTATCTTGATGACCCAACATCTGAGGAAGTCACTCTCAAGTGGTGATAGCATATGTCAAGAGAGGCAGAGAGGTGGAACAGAATTCATAAAGAGATGCGAACCTTTAGAAAAACAGCAAATGTTAGCAATGGCTTGTCCCAAAGTGTCTGTCACTGTATAAGGAATTTTAAGAATCTCTAGCATGAAAGCCACTCACCTAGCTCTTCATTTTCAATGACTTCAAATGTGGCCCAAATATCACCTTTCATAGGAATGATATTTTTTATCGCTAATATGTCATTCGTTAACTCTTCCGCTTCCATCACAGGAGATATCTGTAAGAGATGGGATATACCTTCAAAGATGTCTGATATAGAAGGTGTCTTGTCCTAAGGCAATAAAGTTCCATATCTCATGATTCTCTAAGCACAAAGAAAATACTACAATGAGATTTTTTTTCCTATAAAATATACTGTAATATCAAAGTAAAGAGATACTGTAATATAGACATATTGGGGATAATTATTTTCTTAGCATATTCTTATGTTACTCATTAGAAATTCACCTAGTCTCAAAACAAAAAAATCCCAACAAAACAATAACAACAACAATACAAAACAAAACCCAACTCTACCATAAAAGTCTGGTAATTTTCTCACAGTAAAATTTCATTTGTCTTTCTATAATTAAGGGTGAGAGTTACTTGGCTTATTCAGATTTGACTCTAAATATTATGAAGATGATTAGATATTATGTGTTATGCCAAGAAGCCCCGGGGTTTTGGTGCCTGTGGTGTTCCCTGCCACTACAAGTGACAGATGGTAGCATACCGTCATACAGAGTGCATTCAAGTTAGTATCTTAGGAGTCCATTGATTCTGCAGCGCAAGTTTGGGGCCCAGACCCACAAGCATCTCACAGCCAGAGGGCACTGTGTAAGCATACCACCTTTACAGGGACTCTGGGGTTTGTATCAGTTTCTTCTTAGTTTAGGACTTGATAATTATGATTGCATAATATTAAAAACAACACTTTACTTTAGTTAGAATTCACTGATAATGTTAAAAGCAGTCATATTAATCATTAGAAGACCGCAATAGTAACTTAGTTTGCATGCGAACATCCTAAAAAGTTTTCTTAGAACGCTTATCAGTCCTATGTGTGTATGGTGTGTGTGTGTGAGTGTGTGTGTGTGTGATGTATGTGTGTGTGTACATATGCACTTGTATGCACATTTTTAAAGATAACTTACTCATTCTACCTTTATGAAATCCAGGGATTAGTTTATGAAATATATTAAATACACAATGGAAGATAAACCTTTTATATTCAGAGAAGCTCAAAGGATTGAAAATTTACAGAGGACCTCAGCATCCAGGAACAACTTGGAGAACATGAAGCAACAGAAATAGCAAGTGTGAGAGTCGCTGATGCCTCAAATCTGCATTGCTCTAAAATTAGTTTTATTATATTATGTGTCTGGATGTTTTTCCTACATGTATGTCTGTGTACCACATGAATTCCTAATACCAACTAAGGCAAGAGGATTTTGGATACACTAGAATTGGATTTACTCATGGGGTAAGTCATCATGTGGTTTCTGGGAATTGAACAAGGGTCTTATAGAAGGGCAGACAGTGCTTTTAACTATTAAGTCATTTCTCCAGAACTGGAAATTTAAAAAAGACAGACAGACAGACAGACAGACAGACAGACAGACAGACAGAGGAGAAGGAGGGAGGGAGGGACAGAGGGAAAGGAAGGAGGGAGGGAGGGAGGGANAGAGAGAGAGAGAGAGAGAGAGAGAGAGAGAGAGAGAGAGAGAGAGAGAGAGAGAGATAACACCTTCTTAAAGAACTAAAAGCAAGTGAGAAATTCAGTATGTGAAACAGGAAGTGCCTTGAACTATACACTCAGGGAAGGGTTAATTTACAGAGTGTAAACATCACTGCAATGAATATCTGGGGTGGGCTATGTGATCCAGGTTTGTTCTATGTTCTTAATGTCTTTTAATTCCGATTTTCCATTTCCCTAAAACATAGTATATGCTTCTAGAGCTTGAGGTCAGGGTCAACAGAATAAACACAACAGCACTGCTTTTCAGTCTTAAAGCTATCTGTAAATTATACTGATTATTGCTAAACAGTTTGTCACTGTTATTCAGCCTTTCCAGATTACGTAGAGCTCTATAGGGTTTACTTAAATACAGAGAGAAAATATAGGAACCTTGCCAAATTGTCATAAACAGTACAACTCTATTAGAAAGAGAAAATTAAAACATGCTTTAATATATATACACATATATGCATATATATTCTATGAAATATACTTTAAAGTATATAAAATATAGTCTATATATATACAGACACACACACACACACACATATGTGTGTGTGTGTATGCAGATTATTTTATATCTTCTAGTACCAGCAATAGACTTTTGCTAAGTGGTTTAATCTGTAATTTAATTACAAGAGTTTTTCATTTCTAGTATAACCACAGTCACACATTCAGAATAAGAATGATGATGCACCTAATAAATAAAAAATGACTTCCACAGGATCTGATCATAGACCCTATGATCCTGTCCTGGCTCCATGTCCTAAGGAAGGCAAATAATGACATAAAGTGCTAATACATAACCCCTGGAATTAGCTAAGTTAATAGTCACAATGCATTTAATATCTTAGGAGTTTAAAGCATGTAATGAAGTGGATTTCTATTAACTAGAAGAGTTGTGTACTCTTTACACAGAAAAAAAATCAGCTTACTAAGCAAGAACATGAAATAGTACTGCTACCATCCCTAAAGAAGACAAATTATTGAATACAATGAAATGAAAATTATGTATTTTTATCTCTGCTCAAAGGAAAAAAGAAGTTACCTAATATTCTAATTTAAATGTTGGAGTGTAAGAACTGAGGCTGGGCATTAATAATAATATAAATGGGTATTTACTAAACAGCTACTTGGAAAATAATTTGCTATGTGTTTACATACATTTAGATTAGAAAGACATTTGATAGGTAAGAAACGGAGACTGAAGCAGAGAAAATAACTTGTCTCATGTCACAATATTAGGAAGAGGAGAAACAAGTACTAGTTCTCAGTTCATTTTCCAAATTTATAGAATCATCTTAACGAACATACAGATGATGTTTTTTTCCCAAACAACTTAAATACTAGATTCCCAGGGGATAGGACTAGGAAATGTCAGTCTTGCCATCAGTCACTGCTTGAACTGAAGAAAGCCTAAAATACAAAACATTCTAGTAAATACATCAGTGACCACCAGCTCTGAGGATTCCAACAGTATACTTTATATGTTTCCTTAGGACTCACCCGTATTATAATACTACAATCTGGCTCCTTTCTTTCCACAAACACTTCAATTAACAAGTCTCCAGCCTGGGACACCTATAAAGGACAGATGTGAAGATAGCATGTGTCAGTCCATCATGAAATGACAGATACAGCATCCTGAGAGCTACAAAATGCTTGTCATATTCTCCAAAATGTATAGCAGTGAAACTAACTCGATTCCCCTGCTCACCAGTATTAGAACTTATTTCAAAATGTGCTTGATTATAGACAAGAGGGTCTAAAGTTTAGAGTCTAAACAAATGGTATTGATAGCAACAGCAACCACAGTATGACATTTGTCTTAATGCCATGTTCAAGACCTTAGTGTGTTCAAACACTGAAGGAATGACTCTAGAATTTATGTAGGCTGTATTTGACAAGAGTTTAGGAGCCACAGAATATGTAAAGCCCTTAATCTATGTGTACATAATCTCACAAGACAAAATAAGCCTTGCTCAATGTTCATGTAGCTGACACATTCAAACACTGAAACTGGGAGATAAGTTGCATCAAAGATGAACTAAAATTGTAAGCAGGGAAGGTAATTTAGCAAGGTATATAAAAGTAGAATAACCGAATAAGGAAGAGGAGCCAGATAAGCTCTAGTTTTTATTGCCTGTCCTGAAGCAGAAAAGAATACTTATTTGGGACATTACGTTCCCAAACAGAGCCTAAGTTAACAAGTTACAAATAAAAAGGACGAGAATAAGACAGCACAGTACATACCAACATCAGAAAATACAGGCTAAGGAATAAGGCAACTCTTTTTTTTTTTTTCTTTCAGAAATCCACTGTATAACCACTTAAAATATCTATTATCAATATTTGAAAAATATTCTGAGGTGTAATCATTCTGAAGGTAAATTTTCCTTATTTAGTTATCTAGTTAGTAAATCTGTGGGAGAAAGATTTAAACTGTCCTCTGAAGAAATCCTTTTCACTATTTTGTCACTGTATGATGGAAAAATGTATTTCCAATGTTTCTGTCTCAGTTTTGAGTCTACATATAATTTCTAGGGAGAAAGATAGAACTGACATTTCTGTTTTTCACTGTATAAGTATCACAGTAAGAACAAACATTGTAAAAATTAAAAAAAAAACAAAAAACAAAAACAAAAATAAAAAACGAACACGCAGAACACATAGAGTGAGCCAGAAAGTGAAGCAGCTAAGAAATTGAAGCAAGGTTACCATAAATACCGCAAAATCAAAGCTTAAAGTAGATGAAGCAATACTCAAGCACAGATAACCACATTTCCACATTACTTTTAGTGTCTTTCTCAATTATTATAATACAAACACACACTGTTTTACTTATCGTAAACCCAAAGTGTCCAAGCTTGGCTTCTGTGTTGTAAATTACGAGCAGACACTCAGGCAGTAACAACAGAGACTAGATTGCCAGGGATCTCTCTCAGGCTCACAATCCTTCATTTCAGGACTGAATAACACCCACCCAAACTGAGAATTACAAGCAGTGATAATAAGCAAGATTATTTTTAGTGTCGTGTTAAAGTCTAACTTCTCTGAAAGTTGCATTCATTACTTTCAGTCAAGGTGGAGGGACTCATTTGTTAAGTAATTAATATCACGGTATTAGTTCGAGGGGAACCTAAGCATGTGCTCGTCTGCTCCATGCAGAATGATAGCTGCAGTGATTTCTTTAATTACAAGTCGATGCTTCCAGACTGAAGTAAGCTTTGGGTCTGACTAATAAGCAGGAATTTGCCTCATTATCTGAGTGTAATTGTGAACAGAGCACATTTGACCCATTTCTACTATTTACAGTGAAACCCTGAATCCATTATCATTCCTTGTTACCAGAAGATGATTAATGATCAACCTTAACTCGTTCCAGTGAATTCATCAAACAAGGTAAGGAACCCTGGAAAAGCAAGATGTATCCCAGAACACACAAATCCAATATAATCTGGCTAGGAAAGCGAGACAGGATTTAGAAAAGCAGACTAATGACAAAAGTTAGTATGCGTGACACAGGTCACCTTAGAAATGGTCTCATTAATACAATCAGCAGAGAGCATGCAGAGCAGAAGCATGGAGGAAATCATTTATGATTCTCTAATTTTAACAGATAAAAATCACTATGCTATGTGATTTTGCAATTTATTCTAGTATTTCTTTGGCTTTAAATGCTTCCTTTGAAACCCACTGGCATAGCAGAGAGTGTTTTGGTTTTAGTAAATATTAGTCACTGTTCCCTCAATGTTTAAGGTGAGATTAACATGTTCTGCACGTACACATCAGGTTTCAGAGGTGCCCCAGGCCTTTATCAGTCTCTTTTACTTTGAATAGGAACTTGAACGCACACAACAAATGCATTTACAAAAGTCTTGTTTCCAAGTCTTTAGAGACTAACTCTTACTACTCACTTGAGTGTCTTTCCACTTGGTTATAAAGCTATTTTCTATGTCCATTTGTTTGACTTGGTCTTCTTTAACCTGTTTAAAATATAATTTGGAATATTCTAATAATGTAGAGTACACAGAGCAAGGTGGGCTCTTCTTTACTTAGCTCCTCGGGAATTTAAGTGACAACAAACTACAAACAGACCAGAATGGACATCATTGTCATCATTTTGATCACAGGAGCAACCCCAACTAGGGCAACATGAAGCCCGCTAGACAGCTTTGCAGGGCTTGGCATACGTTTTGATGATACCCCATCAGATTGCAGAGCCTCATGAAAACCACATAGATTTACAAGCACAGGTTCCCACGGACAATTTCTGAAAGTGCTCGCAGGTGAGAACCCAGACAAATGACTCGAAACCAAATAATCCTTAAGGGCTTATTAAACTTTTAATAGGAATCTTAAGTTCTACAGAACTGTGAAGGAACCATTTAGCTTTATTAACATAATAACAAGAGCATGTAAAGCCACATTCATTTTGGTTTATTTCAGCATCAGATTATTTCAAAGAAGCTGTTGTTGATCAAAATACAAAAACAATAGACAAACAGGAGGAAAAAAGAAGAGAGACCGAAGAGCAATGAATAGGCAGGTGTGCTATGAACTCTCTTGGAAATTATGGTTCAAACTGTTATAGTAATAAAAGCACTTATTTTCCTGAGCTAAGGAGTCCTCTGATTAATTATAGCAAAAATGAACAACTGTCAAGATTATTAAACTGCCACACCAACTCATCTGGTTTCATCTGGTACAACTATATGTACAGACCAGGAGAAAGTATCACTTTAGCAAGCTCTGAACCATGTTACAGTAAAGAGGTGGTGTGAGAGTCATTCAC
This sequence comes from Mus pahari, assembly GCF_900095145.1. Lineage (NCBI taxonomy): Eukaryota > Metazoa > Chordata > Mammalia > Rodentia > Muridae > Mus > Mus pahari. The sequence continues at coordinate 53,784,475 of NC_034602.1, forward strand.
ATCACAGAAGGGACTGGTACCTAGAACCGCTAAAGTCTACCCTTATTCCCCATATTTTCTCTTGCTTAAACTATAAAAACAATCCTATTCTAACAGTTCACTAATAAGACGTAAAATATACTCACTTCAGAGAACTGCAAACTGAAAAGTGAAATAAATACACGTAAGGCCCGAGTAAAAGCCATAAGATAATGCTTCATAATTCTCCACCAACTGGAGCACAATTAAAAAAAAAAAAAAAAAAAAAAACAAAACACGCACACACATCTCAGAGCAAATTCAATTGCAGCATTTAACAGGCTTTTGTTGATCACTGAATTTGTTAAATTCATAACTTCACACCTCTCAGTAGACATACTTAATGCATATACACAGTGAAGAGAAAACACACACAGAGCCTGTAAATACTATGCTGTCCAACAGACAACAGATGGTGAAAATATTTAAAGGCTGCTGCTACATTTAAATAAATGGTTACTGTTTTGAAAGCCAATTATAGCTAAAACCTTCAAACCTAACTATCCTTCATAGCCTCTATTTTTAAATGTTCACATGGACCTGAATAACATCCAACAATAAGTATTGGGTTTTGCAAGCTGCAAAACTTAATCTACCATAAAAGGAAAGGACATAGCATTCTTACCTCAAATATTTCCACATAATTATTTATTAGATCTTCAATTACATTGACTTCTTCACTAGTTTGTCCTTTAGTTTGAAATAAGCAGGATGAAAAGACCATTGCCAAGTTATGGGCATTCATGTGATTGATTTCTGAGCATTTCTGAACCCTGTTAGGGGACAGTATATTTCATTATGACATATTGTATCTGAGAATTTCATAGAAATGTACGTAATACCTTCAGTTATAATAGTGAAAACACACACACACACACACACAGAGTATGAAGCTCTTCAAAATAAAATAGTCTAATCAACAATAGAAGAAAAATTATTGTTCAAAGGAGCAATACTTGGTACTCAGAAACAGACAATATACAAACACTTGCAGCCAATGAACAACCCAAGCCAAAATCCAGAGCATAAGAAATGTGTTAAAGTGTTAAGTCCTGGCTGGAAACAATAAATGCAGCTGCATCGCAAATAAAAGATGCGGGTGTGTGTGTGGGGGGCCTGGAGGGGGCAGGGCACAGGAAGTAAAGGTGATATAGGCTTTAACAGGAATTGTTATATCTGTAATGAGGGATTTCAGGCTGCAGGCAAGGCTACAATTTCTACAGAGTGCACCCTCAGTTAAGTACATATACTCTCTGGGTACTTATCAAAGCCAAGGACAGATTGTTAGTTGCTTATCTATCACTGACCAGCCAATCCCATCAGAGGGCTGCTATGCTGAATTAGACTTGATGAGATAACAACTTTCCCTCTAACAGAATAACATTTAAATGATGGTTTTATATGACATCACATCCTTTCAATAACAGGTTTTATTCAAGTTATTCAAGACAGGATATCTCAAAAAGTCAATGTGTGATTAAAAATACAGCCATCCTCATCTTACAAACTTTTAAGAATACCCCTATTTTTTATTATTTGTTAATGTGTTTTTAATTTTATTTTATGGGTGTTTTGCCTACATATATTATGTGTACCACACATGTGGCTGATGCCCTCATAGACTTGTAGAGGAATTGAATCTCTAGGACTTGGAGGTACAGATTATTCTTGAGCTGTTGCATGAGTGCTGGCAATTGAATGAACCTGAGTCCTTTGCATGATCAGTAAGTGATGTTAATTGCTGAGCTATCTCTTGTCAGCCCCAAGAATGCCTTTCCAAAATAAATAGATATTGACAAGTAAATTCATTCTTCTAATCAGTAAGCTATAACTTTTGGATACTGTAATGAGTACTTTAGATAATGCCCATTTTGAACTTCGCGACAACAGTCATTCCCACAAAGAGGAGTTACAAGGATAAAAATAGCCAATGAGAAACACAACTGCAAATACCTGTTTATGATTTTATTGAATTTTCACTAACTGTATATAAAGCAGCTGTTTAACTATTGACACAGGCCCACACATATATACCATACCACACACACACACACACACACACACACACACACACACACACACACACACACACAGAGTCCCCAAGAGACAAAGAGAGAGCAAACTACTGACCGAAGTGCTCTTGTGTATAGCCTCTAGAAGATGCACTCAAAAAGGGAGTAATATATATGATAATGTCAGAAATCTATAGTAAAATGCAAAATTGCATAGCAGAGACTGGATAAAGAAACTGCAATCATCCTATACGATTTACAAGATGGAAAAGCAACTGAAATTTAATAAAGGAAGAGCTAACAATTGCAAGTGCTCCTCCAAACTACTCCCGCACTTTTATCACACTAGATTGTAAAGATCTGGAAAATTTATCTCCTGTGGCTGTCTCTGTTGCTAGAATCTCAGTCAGAGACTCTCACTTTAATCGCACTGCAGTGCATCATGAATACTTGCTGAGTGGAATTAAGTGGCTGCTTCTGATGACAGAAGTGAATTGTTATCCAGGGCAGGTACTGAATTAAAAGCTGTACTTAATCTGAAGGCATCCAAGGTGACTTACACTTTTGATGACATTACCCAGTTCCTTATTTTCTTGAGACAGATTCAGTAAAACCATCCCTCCATATACCTGTTTAGCTGTCAATATATTTAGTTTCTCTGACAGCCTTAATTTCTAGAATAATCTATGTACCATGTAAATTGTTTTCTTGACTTCTGGTACCCAGATACTGCTGTTCCCCAGTATTTCATATCAGCTTCTCATACTCTCACTCTGGCCTGCTCATAAGAACCAAGGAAATGTTTCTTAATTAGGTTTCCTGCTTCTTCTCAAGTGTTCCCTTTACAGGAGGTAATGTGTTAAGTCAGACAGATTATTTTAGTAACTTGGATAAAATCAAAATGCATATACATGACTTGGAAATCCTTTCACAGTCTCCTGCCAGGCAATTATCAATGTTCATAAAACCTAATACTCATGTGTCTCAGAAGACACATCCCACCCATGTACGGGGCTTTTCTTCAGTCTTTTGCTTGCTTGCCTCTTTAGACAACTTCAACGGTGCTCAGGATACTCTCCTGGGCTCAGGCAATTTTTTACAACTTTTTGAGTAGCTGTGACCACTTTGTCTATTTTTTTTGTTATACATCTAGTTCATATGGCTCTTTAACATCAAAGAATTCCCTGAAACTCTTGAAACCTCAACACATGTCAACTCCTTCATGTTTTCCTACTGAATTCTCACATTGTATATTACAGTTTGTCCTAGAATATCAAACACTTATCTGTGTGATGCAGTGTGAACCCATGTTTTGCAGACTGCGGCTAGAGCTCAATATAGAGCCATGCTTAACATTCACAACCCTGACCACCAAAAAAAAAAAAAAAAAGAAATAAAAAAGAAATAAAAAAATGGAGCTAAATGAAACCCTACTTCTGTTGTAAAAGTTTACATATTACAAGAGCATAGTGGGCTGCCAAAGACAAACACTGTGGAACATTTCTCAATTTCATTTTCAAATCAGTTAATATTATTTACAAAACAGCTATAGCACAAGTTTATAAAATTCACCAATTAAAACAATGTATTCTCAGACTTCACCCTACTGTAGAACAGTGGGGCTTCAGTATTCAGTCATTCAGTTTCTCCCCTGTGGTGCCAAGTCGCATGCTCTAAAATTCCCCATTTAAACACCCGTCCGATATATTATAGGCAGAAGCAGGTCTGTGTAATATAAGCTATATTTATACTGTAAAATAAGACAATCACTCCTTACCCAATGTCACATTCAAGAGAGTTTTAAATCTCCTGCTTATTAACTGACTGCAGAGGAGCACTGTGTTAAAATTATTATTCATTTAAGAACGTCTCCAGCATATTCATCTGTAAGTATACCTTCATTGCAAAAAGAGTTCTTAAGACTTGAAGGGTTCACAATAAGACATGGGATTTCACCTACACAGATTTTAATTGAAAAGATAAGTCCATATTGATAGTGATCAAGCTTTAAAATGCTCAGAAACTTTAGGAGTCCACCTACCTGTAAAGGTGTTCAATTAGAGCCGCGAGCGTTGCTCTGTTGACCCCAGGAAGAGAGCGTATAAAGGCTCTGTACCTGCCAGTTCTCTCCTTTTCATCTTGTGTATCTAGGGAGAGGATTCCTGACATTTAAACTAATCAGCCGTATTGTACATGTATCTCTATATTATCTTAAATAGTACTTATATGCATATAAATGATACAGTCAGGGCTCAGGAGAAACACATTCTGACATTTAACACAATTGACTGTAATTTGAAAAATAAAATAAAAATTGCTCAAGCATTACCTGATCATATATTATAGTTTTCAAAAGGGCAGGGCAAAGGGGTTTTTCTACAGCCTATTTTATGGACTTTTACATCTTAACAGGAATGCCTTCAACAAATTAATCAAACTTTAGCACATGTTGAGCAGCTAAGCCAAAGGTAGATTATGTCTGGCTACAGAGGGGCTTCATCATTTTTATTTGAAAATGATATGCTGACCTCTTTTTCTTATAAAATCCTAAATATCTTTCCAAAGCTATGAGACATCCCAGAACTATGAACTGTACTATTCCTTTGATCCACATCAAGGGCCCGTGGCCAGGCTGGCTGCCTTCAAATCAGATGAAAATAAAAAGGACCACGTGGAAGAGGTGATGTACAGGTCTTAATACCATAATTTAGATTTAGAAGATAATGGGCCTTCTGTCATTATCGTGAAAAGAAATTAATTGGTCCATCAAAAGACAAATGGGAAAGGATTGCCCTCTTGCCTCTTGAGAAGACAGATCTCTGAGAACTGTGAACTTTCCTCATAGTGGGATTCAGAACAAGTGGACTGGCAGTTCAGTCCAATCTCTTGGCCGACATGGGAAATACCACCTTTCTTCTTAGCAACAACATTTGCTGACCTTTCGCTCTTCAGCTTCAACCCCTGTGACCCTTGGAAGTTACATGTTTTCACTCCCTACCTATTACACAAGAAAAGCCAGGGACATTCCAAAGATTCCTGAAATGTATACAGTCCCTTCCAAAGCTCTGTAAGATCCCCAGGGATGGAGGAAAGGTGACACATTTTCCAAGCACCCTCCTATTAGAAAGGTCAAGTTTTCTCTCCTGTGTACATTTTAGCTGCACGTGAGACCTCTTGAAGGAAATAGCATACCCAGAGAAAATGCTGGAAAAGCAGGAAGAGAAAACACCCAAATTACCAAAGAAATTTATGAGTAATCCAAATATTTTCTGCCATGTCATCTAGTTTATGATTTTAAAAACAATCTCACATATTTAATAAAATCCAATTAACATTTTAATAATTACCAAGTAATAATTCCAGTAGAAGGCATTTCATGTACTTTAGAAAAATAAATAGAGATTTTCAAAACAAAGCAACTAGAAAGCAAAACTTGGGAAAGATTTCATGTCATATAGAAAAAAAAAACCATGATGAGTGGGCAGAGGCTGTATCTTGAGGGATAGTCTGCTGTGTAAGCATGGACACCTGAGTTTAGACATTCAGAACTCTTAGGATGAAAATACAGGCAGGGTGGTGTGGACCTGAAATTCAAGCACTGGCAGGCAGAGACACAAGATCCCTGGGGCTTTCTGGGAAGTTTATCTAACCAATGAGAAAGCTTCAAGTTCAGTCAGAGACAATGTCCCAAAACAATGAGGTGAAAGTAATGGAGTAAAACATTTAGCACCAATTTCTGATATGCATATACTCACACATATGTGCGTAGGCATGCATACATCACAATACACATGTGCATAGGCACACATACACCCACACAAAAGTGTATAGGCATCAATACACCCACATATGTCGGCATAGGTATGCACATATACCCACACACATGTGCATAGGCATGCATACACACACATGTGCACAGGCATGCATAAATTATACACACATGTGTCATGTGCAAAGGCATGCATATATCACACATACACATGTGCATAGGCATGAATACACCCCCAGAAAAGTGCATAGCCATCAATACACCCACATATGTTAGCATAGATATGCATACACACCCACACACATGTGCATATGCATTTATAAACCTATACACATGTGCATGCATACATCATACACACATGTGCATAAGTATGAGTATACACACACACACACACACACACACACACAGAGAGAGAGAGAGAGAGAGAGAGAGAGAGAGAGAGAGAGAGAGAGAGAGAGAGAGAGAGAGAGAGAGAGAGAGAGAGAAGATTGAGATTCTAAAACAAAACAAATTTAAAAAGTGGTTTGGTCTGGAGTTTGGTTGATAAATCCAGTGACACTCTAGTGGAGAAAAATCTATATCTCCCTTCCCAACAGGTATCAATTACAAACAGTTCCCTGGTTGGGGGGTGGGATCTTATGTGTACAGCCTGATCTTGGTGATGGGGTGTTGTCTAATTTGAACACACACGAGTTTTATGCTTGCTATTACAGTCTGTGAGTTCCTCTGTGTATCAGTTCTGTTGTTTTTTTTTTTTTTTTTTTCTGTTGTTTTTTTTTTTTTTTTTTTTCAAGAGTTGCTTTCTCTTATTTATTGAGACAAAGAGAGAATATGTGATGTTGGGTGGGCAGAGAGGTTGGGAGGACCTGGAATGATTTGGGAGAGGGAAAATAGTTCAAAACCCATTGTCTAAATTATTCGATTATCAACACAGTAGTAGGAAAATCTTGGGATTGTAATTCTTGAGCAGTACCTAAGCACAATAAACTAAGATCACATGGATAAAAGGCTTAGACAAAATTGCTGTCTCTCATGTATTATGAGGTGACTTGATATTATGGAAGCTTTAGATGATCCTGATACTGAAATCAAGGTAGAATACACATAAAAAATGTGATTAAAACTACAGTTCTGTACTACAGTTTCTATTGAACTGAACATATAAGATATAATAGTTAAACATAACAATTATGGAGTAATAGATTATATTACCTAAGTAAAACAGTCAAGAAAAAAAAACAATTATAGAAAGAATTCAGATAATTTAAAAGTGTTTTTAGAACCCTCCTGTATTTTATAAACAGTTGGTATGATACTACAAGAATTTTTAAGTTTTTATATGGTTGTGTTTTGTTTTTGTTTGTTTTGTTTTTGTTTCTCTGTTTTACCCTAACTGTCTTAGAACTCACTCTGTAGAACAGGCTGGCTTTGAAATCAAAGTTCTATCTGCCTTTGCCTCCAGCATGTTAGCATAAAAGGTATATGCCACCACTGCCTGGAAAAATCAAATTTTGTTAATCTATTTTCTTGGAGGAAAGAGGACTAGTTCAGAACAGGGCTTCTCTGTGTAACAGCCCTAGCTATCCTGGAACATTCTCTGTAGACTGGGCTGGCTTCACTCTCAGAGATCTGCTTGCCTCTGCCTTTCAATTGTGAGGATTAGAAGTGGGCACCACTACAAACCTTCTTCCCTTCAGTCTACTGCTCTCCCAATTGAGCTATGAGACACCTAACATATATGTAGCAGAGGGCTGTCCTCTCTGGCCTCAGTGGGGGAGGATGTGCCTAATTCAGAAGAGACTTGATGTGCCAGGGTAGGGGAATCTGGGCTGTCCTCTCAGAAGTGAAGGGGGGAGGGGATGGGGGAAGGAACTCTATGAGAAGGGACTAGTTAGGGAGCAACATCTGGGCAATAAATTAATAAATGACTTAAAATTTTTTCTTAGCTTCAATTGAGGCAGACACTAGGGACGTTTTTCTATAAGATCACTCAAAATTATGGCTTGAGACCCAACAGTACATATTCAGAAATGGCTAAGAGGGCATATTAGGTCTATAAGCAAAAGACCTATAGGCTTTTAAAAGATATCCCCAAGAAAATTCTCACATAACACATCCCCAAGTCAAAGATATAACTTTACTTTCTGAAACTGGCATTTTGGCTAAGCACCCCTTCGTGGTCAACTGACAGCAGACTGTTCCCCCCCCCCCAATGGACTGGTCTTTATTTAACAATTTTAGCAGAAAGTTATTGGCTCTCTGTTTTTTCTTTTGTTTTGATGAATAGTAGTTTTACATGAAGACAAATTTTCCTTATTCATTAATTAGATATAATTTCAGTTATTCATACTAAAACTATCTTTAAAATGAGTATTGTCAGGAAACTGGCCTCATAGAGACACATATCTAATGAAATAGTTTACAGCTCAGGAAATTATATTGTCCTTGGGATTACACTTAACCCTGTTGATTAGAGAAATGCCTGAAAGGAATCAAAGACTAACTTTTGAATTAGAGAGTTAAATTTCAAAACACTACACTTTTAGTGACAATTCTATTTTCTCCTTTCTAATATTGTTCAGGGGTATTAGACAAAAAATTAAAACTATCATTTCTTGTGATACAATTTCAAAATTAATCCCTTCAAAAATATAAATTTAAATTAAGAATAAACAGAAAATCCAAATTCAAGAGCCTTTTTCAAAAATCCCTTTAAAACAGATTATATATATATAGAAATATATTTATTATTATGATCTATATAAAGCTAAAAATTCAAAACTGGAACTATAGATATTTAAATAAGCATTTTAAAAACACTTTAGATATATGAAATCTTAGTAGCTTGCTAAAAAATAAGAATATAAGAATATGTATATATCTAACAAGTGTGAAATAATAGCTATAAAACAGTAAAAGCTAAAAATATTAAAATGTTCTTATTGTAATACTTCAGCAAAGGAGCTAGTTTTAATAAATGCATATAAAACATTTCATTAAAAAATAACATGATCCAATAAAGCCTTTAATAAGTAATTGGTCTATTAATAATTTTATTCCCTATTTTCATAAGATGTAACACAATTTTACTTTATTAAGTGGAATCCATGAATAAATTTTTTGCCAGTTATATTAATACGAGTTAGGGTATGTTTCAAGGCAAACAAGATGATGATCAAAGACAGATAGAAAAATCCTGAGTGTTAAATTAGAGGGCTGGCATGCTATCTGGACCAAGGGTATTACCTAATGCAGAGACCCAGTATGGATAGAGTTCCTTCGTGAGGAGAGCGTCATCAATATCAGACAGAAAACTCTTCAGCACGCCTGTCACGTCTTCAAGTTGATGTTTCCCAGCTCGCAACTTAACACTCCTAGCATCCTTTTTGAAACTCTCCAGGAGTTCACTTATGTGCAAAGGATCACCATCCTTTTGATAAATATATTTGCATCCTAACCCTGTGATTAAAAAAAAAAGTTAGAAAGTTATATGAGTAGTGTTCATAGTCATAATCAACTGGGCTATCTTAAGAACAGAGCAGATCCTTCTGTGGGATCATGAATGAAAGAAGTCATCGGCCATGAGGTTAAAGGCTGTGCACTGTGCACTCCTCAAATGTGATTTTACTGGGAGCCTAATGAATAAGTCAACCAATCCTCCATCAACATCCCTCAGGGCTCTCTCTAGTTCCTGATACTAACATTTTCAAATGGTGTTTTGCCTCAAGAGGAATTTACTCTCAGAAAGCAAGCTTTCCTACAATTAGACACAACGATATAAAATTTGGTATATACTTTCTCATATTCTTGTCACATATCCATCTTTTTTTGTTTGTTTGTTTTTGCTGTGTCAACCTATACCTTTCCCCAATAGTTCCAACTCCCTGACTCACCAGACACCCCACATAAGTCGAAATAGCACTAAGTAACAGAATAGGGGTAACAAGTGGTGATATAGACACACACCTCCTTTGGTTCCTCTGCAGTTCTTTCTCCTTGTGGAATCAAGCGGAACTTAAGGTCCCCTTTCCATGTCCTCACATTACTAATCAGTCTCTCCCAGAAGTCTTATCCCTGTCATTACGTATATCAACATTAAGTATGATCTAGATGCACGTCAGTTTTGGACAAGTTGCTTGCAGCCCTTGACAAGCCTCCGGAATTTGCTGCGGAAGTTCCATTAGTCATGGTTTTTATGGTATCACAACCTCACTTACATTTCTCTCCTTCTAATAGCCCCCCAGCGTTCTATTTATTTTCTTTTTTCAACCTCACTTCTATTTTCTTTTTGGCCCTTTGGAAAATCCCCAGGGTAAATCTACTCACCCTTACCCTCTATATACAATGTGCCTGTTTTTACCTGGGTTTTAATCCTTAAACTTCGAATCACGGACACAACATGCGGCTTCCTACATGCACAGAGACAGACACACCCTTATAGGACATCATAGACATGTGAAGGACTAGATTTTTCTTTTCTTTTTTCTTTTCTTTTCTTTTCTTTTCTTTTCTTTTCTTTTCTTTTCTTTTC
>NC_034602.1:53794879-53804980 GCF_900095145.1 Mus pahari
TTTCTTTCTTTCTTTCTTTTTTTGCTTCTTTTACCAGCTTAACTTCCAACCATATTTTGAAATCCTGCTCTTCAATCTCAATAGACGGCATTACTTTCTTCTTACCTTATGCCAAGTCAGAATCTTTGCAACTCATGCCATTTAAAATATGTTAAGAAGTCAGTCTTCTTTCTGTTCATATGCTATCATCTGTGCCTTGTACTTCTTCATTATGTTATACAGTTCCCTGCCCCTATTCTTATGCAGGACAAATGAGTCCATACAATGTCAATGATGTGGCAAAACATATAGGCCTGTTAGTTTTACTGTCAAAAGCCTAAAAAAAAATATACTTCTATGCATCTTTCCTAATGCCTCTAGGGAAAACTTACACAATTTTATAATGATGTATTAAATTTTTTCTGGAACTGGCCATTCCCTATCTTTTAACTCTATACTTTAAGCACAGTGAACTCCACACACACTTTTCTAAATAAACAACCACAAAGCTGCCTATTACACCCTCTACTCTGGGATCAACTGCTATGCCCAGTTTAGAACAATGAGTCTCTCTACCACAGAATCTTACATGCTAAGATGCAAATACCTGTCTATATGCTTGCTTCTCAACTATAAATTTATGATGCCCTAGAAGACAAGAAGGTAAGAATTAAGTCTTGTCTTCTACTTATATCTGTCAGGAACAGTACATGGAGAAAGTCAAAAGGCGTTTGGTGAATGTCTACTTACTGCAAAGATAAATAAATTCTATACATCAATTTTAACTATGTGCCTGGGAGACAATATTCCTCACTGAAAGCATTTCTAATAATCAATGCTTTAACAGCTTTACCAGACTGAATGACATTATAATAGAGCTGGAAAAATGGTTCAGTGACAAAAGAATTTTGATCCCAAGTTTGCAACCTTAAATTTGATCTTAGGGACCCACAAGACAGAAATGAGTCCTGAAAAACTGTACTCTGACCTATACACACATGCTATGGCATACATACATGTGCACATGCATGTACACACTCATGCACACATGCACATACAAACATTTAAAAGTACAGAAAATAATTTTATATAAACTGAAAAAAAATCCTCCAATCAATAATTACCACACTTTATTTAAAGATTAAGTTCATAATACATTTTGAAATTGGTAAAGTTCAAAATTTTAACATGAAGAGCACAGAAAATTGGCCTTTATATTTTAATCCAGATGTTAAGATATTCAAAAATAATTGCTATTATAGAGACTTCCAGGAAAACACTTGCATCCTGTGAGCTCTGTGCAGTACCCAAGTTCCTATCAAATCTTTATGTTAATGAGATTTATGTTATGGTAATAAAGGTTTTATCCCATATTCTGCTTAAAATATAAACAACCTTTATTGGACTATTTTTAGTTTAAAGCAGAAGTTAATACAAATTGTGTTAGTTATAAAGTTCTTAAAGTACAATCCAGTGCTTAATAATTTTAAATTCAAATAAACACCACAGGAACACTTGTGATTGAACCCAGAGAAACTTTCAATTGGTTACACGGGAACTCCTCTTGCTATCTTAATCATTTGTCAGCTTACAAAGATGCTATGCCACTCGGAAACTAACATGATGCGAAAGTTCCCCGTGAGTTTATGCCCTTCGCCACACAGTATGTGTGATCACATATCCCTGTGAGATGCAGCCAAGCTTAAGTGGATGAGCACAGTACATAAAGACAACCATTTCGAGTCCTCCATTAAACAGGGCAGCTGATAAGAACATGTACATGTACTATGGTCGCAAAGAAGTCCCCACGGTAAGACCTGAACGTACAGTTATTTGAAAGGTCTCAGTATACATTCAGCACAAACACAATATATATTTAAAAATATGTTGGGATTACATTTAAAGCAAAATACTTAAGGTGATGTGCCTGCCCAAAGAACTTAAATTCACATACTATAAATTTAACTTCCGAAAACAGCGTTACATCAAAGTACTTATTTCTGACATATGGTCATTTATTGTGCCATTAGCTTTATACATAGAATATTCACATATTTATTCTAGGTGAACTCTTCACTCTTGCTGAATGTTTCCTAAGAAACAAGACAATATTTTACTAAGTCTTTCTTACTACCCATGTGTGTCTTCTTTTCAAGTTAAAACACCCCAAATATCTATAATATTAATAGAAGAAAATATTAATACCACTTCAGAAATACTAGGTCTATCACTTCATTCCTCTCCATATTTTTTTATATATAAATGACATTTATCCATCATTTAAAGGTTGAAACCACAACATAGTCAAAGTACAGGTCAAGGTATATATAAGCAAGCAGTAGAACATTGTTCTTACTTGCAGTAAGGCCCTGAATGTGAACCCAGAACCACATACATACACATACATATACATATACATACATACACACACACACACACATACACACATACAATAAAAGTTTCTATCGTTTAGAAATTTGAATGATGTATACAACTAAGAACGAATTTGAGGATTCATAATAATTTGAAAATCAATACGAAGATAAAGATTATTTTCCAGGTAAATCTGTAAAACCCACATTATCACACAGAATTAAAAGGATACTTAACAAAATAGGTTCAGAGCCAATCCTTTTTGTTTGCTAGGCGCTCATAAACAAGTCCGTGGTAAATAGCCCAATTATTAAAATGAATGGCCACAGTTGATGTAAACTTCTGACCAGTAGCATGGTGAATGAAACAAACACACACATTTTGTGCTTGCTAACAGAAAGCACATCATTTTATATATTGTTCCCAGGGTTGCTATTTCTAAAAACCATACTTAAGCACAGTGAGCTGGTCTTGGCTTTGTTCTAGAACTTTTATCCCTAAAAACAGTCCTTACTATTTTTAGGGACATTTTTATACTATTTTATTTAGTGGGTTCCATAGCATTTTTGTGGGCATGAAGGACCTAGGCAACCGTGGGGAAGTATTACCAGGATAAATGTGTTGCTGGAGAAAGGGGCTGGCAGGCTGAGCAGCAACTGAACTTTGAGGTTTCACTGGTGTACTTACAAAGGGAAAGGCACTCATTCGTTCCCATGGAGGTATCACTTAGAAGCTATAAGAGTGATACCCTAAGTTCTAGGAGTTGAATAAACATCCTGTGATACTCACCATACTGTGTAACAAATGCTATGCAGCTGTTCACAATAATGGGGACGTCATTCTTGCAGAGCTGCTGATCTTGTAATGCGTTACCATCTGTACCTGCTGCTTTTTCAATTGCAGTATGCCAGACTGTGAAATCCAACTTGGTGTGCCCATGGATGTATAGTGTTCTGTGAAGTTTAAAAAGCATATCTTATTATAATTTTGCATTTTTAAAAAAAATTATTTTCAACATAAAATCCACATACATATGATCTTGTCTCACACATATAAAACAAAAACCAAAAACCAAAAAACCCACAACTTTCTTTCTTTTACCTTCCACCCTACCAGATGTGTCTCCCTCCCTCTCTCTGTTGTCTCTTAAGGTCACATAGGGGAAGCTCTACCAATTCAGTCATCCTCTCCCAATTTCCTAGGTCTCCAATTCCATCTCTAAATAATTCAATGCAAACTACTGTGACAAACATTGCCAGTGTCTTTAAATATATCCTTCACTAATAAAAAATGTTTCATAATAGTTAATTTCATTGCTTTTTAAAAAGGGGGAAGAAACAAAACGAACATGGTTTGGCTTTTCTTTTCAGATTTCCATTCTTTGACATCTTTCTATCCCCTTCTTGCTTTCTCTCTGAAGAGCTCCACTTTACACAATCTCAGTTCATCTACAGACTTCAGGGATGATCTAGATTCCTATCATTAGGGTGAGGTTATCATCTCCTCCACACATGTTAGTGACCCCTAAAGGGCACACACAAAGGGCACCTTGTTAAAAGCAAGGGCAACTGCAGAGCTAGGTCTGGTGGCACATGTCTGTATCCCCAGCCTTTGGGGGATAGAGGAAGAGTCAGGGGAAGGCAGGGGGATCAGAAGATCAAGATAAGCTAAAGATAAAGAGAGAATTCCTGACTGGTAGCAATTATATAGCAAGATGATGTTCCAAGAAAGCAAACAAAATACAATATGATGTTACAAATAGGTATTCCAAAAGGGAAACGTAGTTACACCGCTACTTCGTTCATAACTCAAATGAGATCTCAGTTTCACGGTTGGGGAATTGATCATGTCAGCACACAGCTAATCGCCCTGTAGATGTTCTATCTTTCCTCTAAAGCATGCTGCTAGGAAATACTGTATTTGGATTCCTTCACTATGGAACAGGAATGTGGAAACTCATTGTGATATTGTGATAGCCATCCGTTCTGGGAAATACAAGTCTCAATCTAACAGAGTCCACGTGAGTCTTCTGAAGTTTAGAATTCCTTACTGTAGCTTAGAATCCCTGCCAATCACTATAACATCTTTTCACATTTTGGTTATTATTGTTGTTCCTCTAATCTGTAATATTCTTCCTGGTGTTCATCTCTGTTGCTTCAGAACTTTCCATTTCTCCTCAAGATCACCAAAAACCCCTGACAGGATTATCTTCTTGATTTCCTCTTCTTTAACTCTATTCCTCACTATTACCCAAACATTATTTCAACAAGATGGGGCTGCTGACACCAGTTGGGGATACTTGTCATATCTTTAAAACTTTGGTTTTTAAATGGAAGGATCTTCAAGACTTGGCTTGCACTTTCCACTGCAATTCGGCAACAGCTCATCTTTGGCTGCACAGACGCCCACTCCTGACCAATGACATAAACCCAGTGAGGGTCCTGGATGAACTCTGATAGCTCCACACACTTATGGCCGTGGGCTCCTGTCTTAACCAATAGTTGCTTTGTAGTCTTTTTTTACCACCTGCTGCTCCCATACAACTTACTGGTCAGATGCCAAACTTTTTCATAGACTTTTGAGAAAAGAAATTTGATCTCTGCCCAAACCCAGTATCTAGCATTTACTGACATACATATTTTTCCAAATATTATCCTTGGTACAAAATTTAAAATGTGAAATACCAATACACCCAAGTATATTTACTCTAAGGCAGTTGTTCTCTTTTTAAGATTTTTTTTTATGTATGTGAATACACTGTTGCTCTCTTCAGACACCAGAGAGGGCATCAGATCCCATTACAAATGGTTCTGAGCCACCATGTGGTTGCTGGGAGTTGAACTCAGGACCTCTGGAAGAACAGTCAGTGATCTTAACCACTGAGCCATCTCTCCAGCCCAAGCTATTCTTAACTGGTTGCTTGCAATCCTATGGGGAATTGAATGACCCTTTTTCACAAGGGTCACATATCTGACAACAGGCAAATCAGCTATTTCCATTAGGATTCATAACGGTAGCAAAATTACAGTTATGAAGTAGCAATGGAGTAACATGGTTGGAGGTCAGTACAACAAGAGGAACCGCATTAAAGGGCATTAGGGAGGCTGAGGACCTCTGCTGTGAAGATACACTACAGGATTTTATGTTTCAGCAAAAATGGATACTTTGCAACAAGAAAAGAACAGCTGATGAAATCTAAGGGCTTCTGTGGGGAGTTGGGGAAGAAGAATGAAATCTTTCACATTTCCAAATTTCCAAACATCACTGACAGTGATTTAAGAAAAAGAAAATCTCCCATTTATTTTTTTCCTTTTTTTTTTTTTTTTTTGGTCTCTCCTGACAATGGTCTTTCAGGAAAACAAAGCCAACACCAGCACTTGAACACAATTCTGGACTTGCTAGAAATACTTTTTGCTAACATCTGTGCTTGTACTCCTTGGCTTTCGCTTTCTGACATCTTCATCTATTGTTTTTATTTTCCACTCTACCAAAAACTGCCCAGACCCAAAGAATTGTATAATTCTTTTCTTTGAAAAATTCTGACAAATGGTCCAATAGTTCTACAATGTTTTAGCTTTTCCATTTATTGTACATCATCCAAAGCATCTTATTTCTGAGTATGTGTCTCCGTGAAAATATTACAGCAAATTATCTTCAGAAGTAGCAAGCGATTGAGTATAGAAACCTAGTGAAAATTCTGTTTTCCTAAATTCAGAAAAAACATAGTAACACCCCTTTTTCTGATTTTTATTTAACTAGATTTTTACTTAATAAATCAGTTGTTTATATGACTTAAAATCCTTGAAAATCCAATGGGGTGGATATTCTAATAGTCAGTGAAACATCCAAAATGTAGCAATGGTCCTTTAAGTCCAATACATCTCCGTCACTGGCTGTGAGTATCTCAGACTCTGAATTTTCCTTCTAGTCCAAAGAAATCCCACAATGGAAGGTTAGCTGTCTGCTTGTGAACTAGTGAGGTACAGAAGATGTAAGGACATATTAACTCCTGTGTCAACTTGTCAAACAGTGAATCTTAAAATGTATCATCTACTACAGCCCATGGGATGCCTGACATTTCACTGTACTCGTTCAAAATCCATCCATTCTGATTCCTATTTAAACTCTAGACATACAAAGTAAGGTATCATAGCACATTTTCTATGCATATGCTGACCAACCTTGTATCTTCCAGTGCTATGAAACAACCGTTTTACATTTGGTATAAGAATTTTAAGAAAACATTCAACTCTGTATTCAATATCTTAAAAAGTTATTCTGATCAACTCTAATTACAGCAGATTTATATATTATTGGCAATTATCCAAAAATGAATCTCAGCCATATTTTTTTAAAAAGCATTTAATTTGCTATTATTAAGTCAGCTCAATAAAGTCTATAAATCAAGCCCAGGACTAATGTATAAAATTCTGTTAAAATTGCAAAATATAAATGAATTGGTGTTTATAGTGATTTGAGCCTAGTGAACTAAAAAGAACCTAAGGTCTCTTGAGATAAACAATCAATAAATCAGACTACATAAAAAACAAATTTATCCATAAATTACTAAAGCTCTGAAGCAAATACCATAAAAATGACTTAAAAAGAAAATAGCCTAAGTGTTTATAGAAAAATAAAAACTTTTAGATCCTCAGCAGAAATATGGTCATCAATCATTAAAATTTATACACATAAAATGCCAAAAGGCAATGTGCATGAGCTAGTCTAGAGATAATAAGTTTATATGTTTGTGTGTGTGCATGTTTGTACCTACATGCGCACGCACACACCCCCCACACACACACACAGATACAGCAATGTCAGAAGTTTTACAAACATTGAAGATGCAGCTGAAGGTTATACAACAAGACAAATAAAGCATTTTATAGAGAGCATAGATATTCTGAAATGACATTTGGTAATATGTATCAAGAATTTTGACATGAATTTGCAAAGTTCTGACAAGTAGTTCCAAGCACAAAACACTGTCACAAGTACATAATTTAAAGTGAAGGTAAAAATATCTGCTCCTATCCTCTGTCATGCCTGTGTACCTGACAGTAAGCAAGTATACAGAGAATCTGTAAATGCAGATAAGCTTGGGTCTGCCACATTTGGGAAAGGTCAACTCTGACTTGGAATGTATTATCCTACACATCTGGATAATGTATATACAAGTCAGAGAACATATCATTATAGACATGCATAAATTCTGTCATGTTTTCCAAAACATCAAACTGCCTCTAGTTAGAAAACTCATGAATATTTTGTCTCTTTCTGTTTTAAAAAGCTACAAGAAACAAATGATACAAATCAAAGTATTTACTCATCTCTTGAAGGGGAGGCATGTGGGACAGAGTTCTAAAGCATGTCACCTGTGTTTTGAAATGAG
The DNA here is from genome assembly GCF_900095145.1 of Mus pahari. Lineage (NCBI taxonomy): Eukaryota > Metazoa > Chordata > Mammalia > Rodentia > Muridae > Mus > Mus pahari. The sequence continues at coordinate 53,802,624 of NC_034602.1, forward strand.
TGTTGAGCCAGAGACAGGCAGATCTGTCTGTCAAGCTCTTCATTTATGAAAAGCAAACTAAAACATAGAGATAATTCATTTGAGGCCCAAGAGTAGCAAAGGGCTGGCAAGCTTATTTATTTATTTATTTAGAGAATTTAATACATACACATATGTTTTGATCAAATAATCCCCTTTTCCCCTTTACAAATTCTTACCTACTTGCCCTCTGCCACCGCCCACCACTTTTTCCTCCCAACTTCATGTGCTCTCTGAGTCTACTTAGGGCTGACCATCTGTGCATGGATATAGGGCCATCTACTGGAGATGAGGAGCCTCTCAGGAGCCATGTCTCTGAAGAAAACAGACTCTTTCTCCTTTAATAGCCATCAACTGCCAGTAACACACTTCTAACTCACCAGCTGTTACTTGGTCCAGGATCCTGTACTCAAACAGTGAAAACCTAAACCCTTGGTCTTCAGTTCCAAGACATGCTCATTCCAGATGTGACCTTGTTGTGTCACTTCTCAGTGTCCTTATGACAGGATTAGGAAACACAGTTTCCTGAAGAAGCTGGGACCAAAGACAGAAGGGATGTAGAACTTGGTCTATTGGAACGCAATATGATCTATTTCTCTTCTTTAAAAAGAGAGAATCAAACTTTTCTTTTTTTTAANATTTATTTATTTATTATATGTAAGTACACTGTAGCTGTCTTCAGACACTCCAGAGGAGGGCGTCAGATCTTGTGACAGATGGTTATGAGCCACCATGTGGTTGCTGGGATTTGAACACTGGACCTTCGGAAGAGCAGCTGGGTGCTCTTACCCACTGAGCCATCTCACCAGCCCAAGAATCAAACTTGGTATGGTTGTGTAAGCCTTTAATCGCAGCACTCAGGAAATGGAAGCAGACAGATCTCTGTAAATTCAACAGCTGCCTGATCTACATAGAGAATACCCTGTTTCAAGTGACAGAGACACAGGCAGAGACAGAGACACAGGCAGAGACAGAGACAGAGACAGAGACAGCAAAGCACGTATCCTACCTTGCAAAGAGTTCTACATCGGCCATGGATACAACTGTAAGGTATCTTTGGAAATGTTCACTGTGTTCATCCTTCCTAGGTAAGCTCTCAAAGAATATATTAATCATCACTGCAAGCTTTTTGTTTCTAATGGGAAAAGATGAAGCATTTTATTGCTGTGAGTGACATTTACTCAGTAGATTTATAACACACTCACTTTAATTGTGTGCTCAAGACATCTTTTTACAAATGCCTAGCCCCATGTGGCTGCTACCAAAACCAATACATAACCATTTACAAAACTCCCTAGTAATTCTTTATAGTGAATCCCTTCTTCTCTCCATCATGCAGGAAAATCTGGTCAGTCCTCTGTCATTATGTATTAGATTTTCCATTTCAGTACTGTGGATCAAGCACATGGCTGCTAGCATGTGAGGCAATTGCTATACCTTTGAGATAGATTCTCTGCCCAAGAACACAGACTTGTACTAGTTGCATCATTTTCTATAAACGAAAGGTCATGTTACTCTTTTTCATCTGATTTCACTTACTCAGCATAATACTCTCACCACTTGGTTATGTTGTTAATACAGATCTGTTTATTATTAATTAATAGTAATTAATTGATGTTCTTCACACAAGTGTCCATCACACTGCTTATACATTTACTCACTAAGGAGTGCCTAGCCTCTTCCCACTTCTTAATTTTAGAAACTGACCTGACTTGAACTTTGTATTGTTAAGGCTGTGTGTAACTCACTAGAATATGGAATAAGTATCTATTACCTTTATTGTAAACATTTATCTGTCCCTGGGAGGATGGCTAAGTGAATGAGGTGTTTGCCACACAAATGTGAGGATCAACTTCAGCAGCCATGGGGAAGACAATGGGTATGGTGGCCTACCTGATACCGAGGAGGCAGCTGTGTGGAATCCCTTGGTAAACTGGTTAGATATGCTAGCCAAATCTTAGAGCTCCAGGCTTAGCCTGAGAACCTGCCTCAGTAAATAAAGTGGAGAGGGGCAAAAAAAGACATCCGAAGTCAACTTTTGTCCTCTACACATACCAGCAAACTGATATATGTGTATTGCACACATGTGTTTACATAGACATGTACACACACACACACACACACACACACACACACACACACACATATATATACACACACACACAAATAATATTCCAAATTTATGACATCATCATACATCTCATTGCTGCTTTAGAATCTTATTTTTTCCACTTTCAACTACCAATGTACTCTCTCTGTCTCTCTCCCTGTCTCTCTCTGTCTCTGTCTCTCTGTTTTGGTCTCTCTCTCTCTCTCTCTCTCTCTCTCTCTCTCTCTCT
>NC_034602.1:53805236-53824235 GCF_900095145.1 Mus pahari
TCTGCCTCTGCCTCTGCCTCTGCCTCTGCCTCTGCCTCTGCCTCTGCCTCTGCCTCTGCCTCTGCCTCTGCCTCTGCCTCTGCCTCATGTCTGGGATTAAAGGTATGTACCAAAACTGCCAGGCTTTTTCCCCCTTCATAAGCTGATTGGAGGAACAAAATTTTCTAACTTGAGGGGCTGGGTCAAGGGTTTGAGATAAGGATTGGTTAGAACCTATATATATCCTATATATAACTGAAACTCCAACTCACAAAGTTCTTGCCTTAGACTCTAAGTGCTAGGGTAACAAAGGTGAGCCACCATGCCCATATGTAAGTTTCTAAATTTGAAAAGATATTAAAGATTTTATTTTTCAACTATAGTTCTAAGATTTGCAATTATGTTTCAATTATCATTCTAATATTTATAATTTTTATTGAGTTTATTTACCATGCTCATCTACAAATAAACTACTGAATAGAACATGTGAACATGATTGCCTAGTTCATGCATCTGTATCATTCAATTGTATCTTAACTGCTGAAGTTCTTATATAAAATTCCATCTTATTTTAAAGAGTAGAATGGCTCACAGTAAAATTTCTTCTCACCTTTGCCATTGATAATATGTATTTGCTCTCTTTGCTTCTACAGAGTTTATTGGTTTTATTAATATATTTTCCATTTCAGTACTATGGATCAAGCACATGGCTGTGAGCATGTTAGGCAATTGCTATACCTTTTGAGATAGATTCTCTGCCCAGGAATCGAGACTTGTACTGAATATATCTTTTCAAATGCTATGTTTTTAAGCTCAACTAGACTCAGGAAGCTGAGGATGAGAATAGCAGTTCAAGACTGGACTATGCTACACTGAAACGTCACTTCCAAAACTGAATTCAATCTGTTTTTTCCCCTCAAACATATTTCTAATTGAGTGTATGTTTTCTTTGACATCTCAGAATATATTTATAATACTAAAAAAAATCACCTTTATAGTCTTTGCTAATTACATTATCTCTTATATTAGTTTGCTATGTCTATGAACTGGCTATTGTTTTTTTTTTAATATCACTCACAATTATGATTAATTTTACCTGAAGGTTAAGCACTATGAATACTGAGTTTTTTTTAAGTGAGATTATAAAGTCTTCCCACAGAGAATATTAATGAAAGTTTTCACATCAGTCTTGTTCAACCCAGAGAACTGGAACATCTGTGAAGCTACAAGCTTTTGAGGATCTATTTTCAGCTTAAAGTAAAAGCTGTGCATCCTTTAGCTCAGCTGAATTAGGCACTATACTCAGCGACTGTTCTTTGTGGATTCTTACTACATGTCCTGCATAGATAACCCATAATTCCAACCAAGGGGGATAAGAGTTTGAACATGTTCTACTACTATATACTGTGCACCTCAATGGTTATTTGATTGGTGACATTCCAGGAAGTGTTTTTGCCTAACCTCTTAGATGTCCACACTGCAAATTAAGTCCCAAGGAAAGAATACCCTTTTCTTTGACACTGATGTGAATCCAGGCTCATGGGATTCCTCTCTTGGAAATCCGCCATATTGTGCCTGTGTTTCCCGTTATGCCGTAAGTGTTGGAGAAATCCAAGACCACCTAAAACTCTCTGCAATCACATTCCAGAAACACCAACTGTTACAAAATCTGAAAACAGCTCCTTCCCCTATTCTATGGAGATTTCTAGTTATTTAAAGAAGAACAGCATGTGCCACATGCTTGCTGCCATGATGCCAGAATCAGGTGTCTAGCACACTGCATTTAGCACTGTAGCATCTCCATTTAGAGACTTCTCCCTTATCCTTTATGTAAGAAATTGGAACACAGAGATAGAATTTTAGTAAAAACAAAAGCTAATTATTAAGAGACTATGCAGATGCAGAGGTGGCAACAACAAGAATAATGAATGAGGAAACATTATTATAAATAGATTATTTCTTCTGAAGCCAAGAGCTCAGTAAACAGCCTCAAGCCACGTGATTCCTCAAAGATGATAAAGCTAGTTTCCCACCCTCATCTCTCACACTATCAGACAAACACTTGTACGTGCAATGTGAGAGAAAACTTTGTTACAAGTCTGCTCAAAGCTTTGCTGGTATTTCACCAACTGCAAAATGCATCCCCACATCCTCACATTTAACAATATCTTTTAAAAATGTTCTTTTAAGAATGCTCTCTGCATTTGTGAAAAGGTCCTGAAAATCTTATGAATTAATTTAAATGGAAATGCGATATGCCATCTGCCTATCTTGCCAAGCCACTGGCACCGATTTTGTGTGCAGGTCCTCAAGGTTAAGTTCTACTTGGGTTGCATCTGTTCCTATTCTACACAAGATCTCTCTATGACCCACAGTGTCTAACTCTTCACAACCTTGCTCTCTCAGATCACTCACTGTGTTTCTACTAGAAGTCAAGATTTTGTAAAACATACTTTTCCTTTGGAGGGGAGATTATCCTGCTCATATGCCATGGAAAGACAGCCTCATTTCTTTCTCCAATTTTTCTCAACTATGCATTGATTAATATATGTATTAATTTATTTATGCTTTATGAGATAGGATCTCACTCTGTAGCCCAGTCTGGCCCCAAATTTACTACAATCCTCCTTCATCAGCCTTTCAAGTATTGAGAGTATAGCCATGAACCATTGTACCCAGAATTTCTCTATAACCTTATATGCTAGTATATGGAGAATGTTTCTGAATGAAAGCAAATTGTTGAAACAAATACAACGTACATTTAAAATCCATCTTTTTAGAACAACTTCTTTATTCACCTAAATTTTCTTTACCATGAAATCAAGTAAATGTATAATAGAATAGTCCAATGTTTTAATAAGAAAAAAAATCTGTATATATGGTGAAAGGAAAAGAACCTGTTTTTTTTTTTTTTTTTCTGGGCAAAATTCAGATAAACTCATTGCTCAGAATTCAATCACAAATTTTGCAAAATCAGTGAAGCTGATACTGTGGGCAATGGGCTACTGTTTAATTAGCAATTACATGCACAATTTAGAAACCACTTTAAGATAATTTAGCCTCAGGAGGATCACTAACATAACCTCTCCCATAAAGCACAATTCCGGGGGGGGGGGAGGGAGGGAACGAAGACCATACAGAATAACTTAATAGGAAATAAGGACCTTTAAATTTAGGGTAGTAATCTCCCAAATTGAACAAAGCACTCAGTTCCAAAATCGTGGAAAATATCGACATGGTGTTTCTTCCCTGGTGTTAGGTTCATTATGTCTGGGATTTGCAGTTAAAACTGAAATGCAGTCAGCCTTGGGAGCTATCAAGCGCAATGTGCTTCCTCATAGGTCAGCCAGGAGACCGAAAACAAAAACGCACACTAAACATTGCCTTCACTCCTGTGCTGATAACACAGCTGAGTTAGCTCCTTTGTTTAATATAACCAAAGGCACTCGGCAAAGGCTCAGTGATAGGTGACTTTGACAAGTGTGCATGCAGCTTTGGAACAAAAAGACAGCAAAGAAAGTGCCTTATTTGGAAGACATGAACGGAGAGTGTGAGGTAGAGAAGCACAGACAGTTTCTAATTTTCAGAAAAGGAATTGCAGTCTACTGAGTATGTCAGGCGAGTGGAGATAGCATTGACTGTCTAGGAAAACGCCCTCTGACCTCTGGGTCTCTACATGCACTAACATAAAACCTAGCACAAAAATAAACTATGTTTATTTTTTCATACAAAGTAATTCCAACAAGACACTGCAAAGGACATAGAATCTATGTCCCAGTAACAGCATCAGCTAGCACACCAGAAACCCTTAAGTGTGATCACAAAAGGTTTATTTTCCAAAATAGTAATTTTTAAAGAACACAAAGAATACACATTAAAGGGAGGCCATCTGGTATACCTTCTGCTTAGAGCTTTTTAGAGCAAACTTGCTCTGTGTGTGGAAAATATTATTGCGATATTCCTCTCTCTAAACACACTCGCACTATGCATATAGAGAAAATTATTAGGAAGACTAAACTGTATACTTAAATAGGGACATAAGCTGTGGGTGATTATCAATTTATGAAGTTTTTCAGTTCGGGAAATTCTTTTCCCACCTTGCTGTTAAGACCTTAATTTATAAAATGCCTCTACCCAGACTGCTTGTGGGCAAGTCTATAGGACATTTTCTTAATTGATGATTAGTGTGGGAGGGTACAGCCCATTGTGGGTGGTGCCACCTCCTGTGCAGGTGGTCCTGGGATGTATAATACAACAGGACCAAGCAAGCCTTGGGGAATAAGACAGTAATCAATGCTTCTCCTTGGTCTCTGCTTCAGTTTCAGCCTGCAGGTTTTTGCTCTGTATTTCCTCAACCCATAGAATATGACGTGAGAGGTGCAAGATGAAATAAACCTCCTCCAACAAAGAATAAAAAAACAACACATAGTGGATATATGCACTTCAACTAAGGATATACATGACCAAAGAATACAAGAAATTAACTCATTAGGATTATTTATGACTAATGTCTGTGTTTGAAGTTGCTAGTAACAAAAACCCCTAAAGGTTAAGACTCACAGCTGGTTGGCTCCTCAGACCCTGGCTTATTCATGCTATCACTATACACCATCAAGTTCAGTAACTGGACGTTGTTTTATTTCCAAAGCAATGATTTTATCAGGTATCCAAACTCTACTTTAGCTTACAGCCATTACTGACCAGAGGTCTAACAGACCAAAGGAGATGGAAAAATGCACTATGTGATGAAATTCTCTTATTCCGGCACAGCATTGAAACAGCTTTTCAATAGCCATGCCCATAATTAACAAGCCAAAGTGGGACAGTCGAGTGAATGCACACTCTTCCTGCTGTCACCCAGACTAAAAGCCCAGGACTCACCTTCATGTCCAGCTCACAAAGCAACCTCCTGATATTAGGGCGAGTGGCCTCACTCAATGTCCCACATCATTCTTCAGCTTGTGCCTTTCAACTTTTAATGCCTCCCTTTTCTGGTCTCTTTTCATCCTTATATGAACCCAGACCATCATAAAAGAACCTGGGCTCACATTGCCTTCCTAGAGCAAGTATCCTACCTCTCTGATCCTATTTTCTTCCAGACATCATCTCACTTGAGGACAAATGCATGTGCTCTGTGGTAAATGCAGTCATTCTTCAAGGGTCTGTGTTTAGTACATTCCCAAGGGGAGTCAAGGAAAATGAATCAGCTATGCATGTGTCAGCACAGTTTTCTTCTCTAATTCTTCCATATTTATTTTCATCTTGCTATCTAACACACGTCTCCATGTTACTTGTTCTCCAAATGAGATCTTCATCAATTATTCCAACTACACTAAAGCACTATGTTTATTTGGTATGTATTGTTACCTCAAAAATAATGTCATCATTAGGATAACTCAAAACTCTGGAGTTGTCCTTTAGTAGAACAAACGATCTGTTTTACCATCATATCAGTCTTCCTTGATATACCCAACCACTTGTTAACACTTAGATCTTCAGATAACCAATCTCTGACTTGACTCTGTGACAAAACGCTAACTGAACACTAAAGTTGACCCCTGTCGCCTAGAGTCCTTCCTCAGGAGTCAGAACTGAAGATTTCTTTAAAAACATAAGTGAAAATTCCACTTTCCAGCTTGGGTCATTTACCATCGTGCTTATGATAAAAATGATTTCTTTATACTATGACATGCAAGATGCTATAGGATCTGGCCCTTGGCATATGTATGAAATAATTTCATCCCATTATCACACTCATTCAATCTCTCGCCTCCATGAGCTACAGAACCCCTTTAGCATGTAAGCTCAGTCTTTTAACAGGGTCTTCAGCTATCAGTGCCTGCATGTTTAGAACATAGTATCTGACGTACTAAATCATAGGACACATGTATTTCATCCACAACATCTGTGCTCTCACCCTCACTAGCAGAGAATATTGTTTTCATTCCCTCTCAGTCACTGACTATTTTCCTTCCGAGAACTAGTAATTAATGGACAATAAAGCCTATGCTCTTGTTTGTGTGCTTGTTTGCGGGTTCAATTGTTGATTTGTATAATTCCTCCCACTACAGAGCGTACTTTATGAGGGCATGCTTTATTAGGGCAAGGAGCCTGTCTATTTTTGCATCATGTTACCCCCAATAGGCCAAGTCATCTTGATGCACAGTAGATGCTTAATTAATAGTTCTTGAAAAGATTAACTTCAAGAAATCCAGTTCTAGTTATGAGTGACTCACATGCAGAGGCCATTTTTTGTAGTGTAGGCCATCTGTAGACCCTAGAACCACATGCACAATCATCAAAGCCCTATCACATAAGGGAGAATGCCTCAGGTCTGCAGGAGTGTATAAAGATCAATCATGCTACCTTGTCATGAGACATGGAAAATTGTAAGATTTTTTTTTCTGCTATAACCTGTCTATGTGAAAGCCTAAAACAGTTTATATAAATAAGAGTTTCTCAAATTTTAAGATAATGGTTTCTCCCTTAAGAACTTATCCCAAATACCCTATTCCCTAACTTCTGAAAAATAAAACTAAAAATAAAATAAAACAACAAAAAGCACTTACCTCCCTTTTTCTACCAAGAGTAACACATCTACTTTTTCTCCATTTTGAACCATTGTGCTGATTGCTGGAGAGACAAAAGGGTAAATATTTCTTTTTAATGTTAACATATGTATAGATACACAATGAATATAACTTAGTCACAAGTCTGGGGATAAGCCTTCCAAATTCCAGGTGAAGCTGGCAGTCAGGAGGTGTATCCCAACAACAAGCATCAGGGCAGGGTCCTGACTAGGCAGGAGGTGTATCCCAACAACAAGCATCAGGGTGGGGTCCTTACTGAGCTCCTGCAGTCTTCTTAGGTGCATCCTCTCTTCCTGAACTTCTTGCGTTTGAAGGCAAAAACACAAGCTAGACTTGTCCATAGCAAACCAGCCCTTTCTCCACTGGTCCAAGGCATGGCAGTCTTTGTAGAAGAGTTGACCGATCAGATCATAGTCAGCTTCTGTTAAGTTTTCAGCAACAAAGGGAACAAAACGCTGTTAAGACAAATACAGAAAAGTAAGAAAGACAGTGACAACAGGGAAGCCCTTCCCTAGCTACGGATAGAGGGAAACTGGAAAAATTATCTTCGTTTTCTAAAGACTCCAAAGTGGGACAAAATCAATATAATTAGTTTAAAAAGCCATGAGACTTAAGGCAAATAGGTCAAGTATATTTTCAAGCAGCAACAGCATAGGCCTTGCCTTCATGGTATGTATACGAAATGGGAAATGTTCTTTCTTGGTTCGTGAAATCTTTTAGAAGTTTAGCTTCTGAGCTTCCATTCAGTGTGTGCTCCCTTCGCACGGCTGGCTGAGTCTGCTCCTTTCCTCCTGTACACGGGTAAGTAACGTACCCACGAGAAGGCACAGGAGAAAAAAAATGTCTTTACAACATGAAGACGGCCTTAATCATCAAAAGTAGCGAATTAGCTTGCAAGAATAATTTTTGCTAATGTGACACATAGATTTCGTGTCTGTTTCAGGCTCTAGAAAATCTGCTTTTAACCTCTTTTGATGGCCATCTTTGAAATTACAAAAAACTTTCATCCTAGAATTGTAGGTAAAGTGTTCACAGAGCTTTGAACCTCAACTATAGATCACAAGTTAAAGATCTTTCCTGGACTTACCAGATATAAAATTTAAATACCTTGGCTATTGTCTCTGTCCATTTTCTTTGAATCTGAGATGTTTCAGCTCCAAACAAAAAGACACGTTCTGAAGGTAAGTAGATTTCAAAGACAAAGATGGGCCTACAGCAAGTACAAATAAAAAGACCCACCACACAGAATAAATAAATGTGATTTAAAAATTTTAAAGTTAAAAGAAAAGCAAATTAAATAATAAATTTATGTAACATTAACAAATATTGAACAGAAAAACAGCATCTTCAACTATGACTCTCAAGTAAAATATCCTAGTTTGTATATAATAAATAATAATAATAATAGAGTTCATGTAATTAAATATAAATATCATTAAAAATCTCTCTTATCATAAAATTACTAAAATCTTTGTTCCTGAAACTATTTTTATGCTCATGTTTATACTTTTCCATTAATTATACTAAAAAACAAACAGTAAGATATTTTAGATTGGCATCCTTCAGGCTGTTTCTGAAAATACCTCAGATATTCAGAGAAGTTTTTAAATAAGTAAAAGGCATTATATAAATGATTCTTAATCTTTTAATTTCAACATTTTCCGACCATCAAAGTACCTAAATAGTCTTAAAACTTAACTTTGAATGTGCTCTTTAATATCTCTGAGGGTTGTAGATATAGCTCAGTGGGAGAGTGTTCACTTGAAGAATTTGATATTGTGTTTGTTTTAATATGAGCCAATAATTACAGAGCCTTCTCTTCTCTCATCTGTTTTATTATATGATGCCCTTTAAACAAATATATGAGTTTTGCTTTAACCCACTACTTAAACACAGAAACAAAAGTACTTCAGTGGTCAAAAATGGACTGCTACTCTCTGAAGTACTTCTTAGAGAATTTCCTGTGGAGATTTCAAATAAAATCAACTATCTTGAAGAGACATAGAACCCTTTCACAGAGAGCAAGGGAAGACAATGAAAGATAACTAGATCCTCATTACCTGCTACAGTGACTACCAACCCCTCTCATCTCCCAGAGAGCTGTTCAAGGGTGGACCTACCCAGTATTCAGATAGAAGTCCTCCTTATGGACAGCCAGGCAGATAACTTCGCTGATATTAATGGTACCATTAGGTGTGGTGCATCTGTCATTTTCATAGTAACTCAAGAAGCCACCTTCCAAAACACACCATTTTTTATTTGTGTCTAAGAATTTAAAACAAAGAAAACAGAAAACAGAGTTATAATATCAAACTTTTTAAAACATCATGACTGTATTCAAATAAAGAAATTGACAAATTCCTTATTTAAGATAAAGAGCATCGAACTACCTACCTTATAAGACACAAAGCTGATACACTTTTGCTTTCAAAAACATTGTCATCTAACTGTAAAGAACATACCAGAGGAAAATGAATATGACATTGATGACCATAGGAGGAGGCCGATTCATGAACTAAAAAGCTCCAAAGCAACTCTGGAACCGTAGAGATTGAGGTCTGCACAGAACACGACGAGGAGAACTAACACAGAACAAAAACCCAAGACCATTGATTCAGGAGGATGGAAAAGGAGTGTTCAGAGTCTGCAGTGCAGTCCACAGCGTCCTATTTGGGAGTTTTCAAGTTCTTATTATACGGGAATTAGCACATCATGGATAGAAAGCAAATCAGACCACAATCACCTGGCACAGTAAAGTTTTGTTGGTACACAGTGATATTTATTTATTTATTTATTTATTTATTTATTTATTGGATTGCCTGTGGCTCATTTGCCATTACAAGGAGGCTCTATTTTCTTCAGAAATATGGGCTCAAAGAGAGTCAGTCCTGTAGTTTTATCATGTGCATAATATCATATGCTTTACAAATGGGTCAGAGGTCTGACGACTAGGTACTGATCCTGTCTTTGAGTATCTAAAAATAACAAAGACGTGACAGGAAATCTTGACATTCCTGTTGATTTGAGAAGCAATGGAAAAACAAGTGAAATTGCAGTTGTCAATAAGCCCAGGGAACCACTCTCTGCTACCAAAGGTATACTATTAAAGCAGTTTTTGCAAGATATCCACCAAAATGATAGCAAGGCCACTTAATGGGCAATTCTCAGGCCTTGGGTGATTAACAGAGGAGTTAGTATATGAGGGGAAAGTGAAAGAGAGTTTATTAATTTCTCTTTATTCGTGATGTTTGGGACAAGGAAGACAAATATTCGTGTAGTATTTATCTAAACCCTATATGTAATCCCACAGGCAATGTACTTCAGCATTCCACGAGTGATGTGGATGTTCTAATTTAGAACTGGGGTTGTCAAATGAAATCCAAGGGGCAAAGCACCAAAACTAAGAGGGTGACAGGCATCCACAAAGTCCTGGGTAAGCCTCCCAAACCTCCTCCTCTCAGTCTTGATCATGTGCACATACCATGCAAGTTCTACAAACTATGTATGTATGAATCAACTGAGCCTGCAGAGTGACATCGGTCTGTGCCGAAAGCACTGTCTTGTACCCTTTTCATAGGCACAGGTCCCATGAGTGGCCATGATATAAGAGGAGGAGAATCCAAACAGACAATTTCTGGAGCTACCCTTTAACCACTGAGTAAAATACCTATATTCTTATTGCACAATTAGACAGTATAATCACTTTTAAAGTGTCACAGTAAAGAAGTCCCATATTCTAAGACATGTGTGCACAATAAATCTGAGGATGTTAAGGCAATGCTCTTACTTTCCGAAGCCATGAAGTCATTTTGTACATTTCCTAAATTGATGGTATTCAGCTTCCACTTATGATAGGAATACACATCAGTAAATTTTTTCATTTAAATAAACATCCTTTTGGTCTTAGAAAAAATAATTTTAAGTAAACAACTGAGGTTTTGCCCAGAATAGAAATAAATCCCTTGTTAACATATGATATTAAATAGAAACAGAATGAAAATAGGAGTCTCTAGTCAACCCTCTCCAGCACTTTCTGTTTAGAAAGCAAGGGCTGCACAAAGTAATCAAAGCCAGCTACCAAGGGAAACACAGGGCTGAGGAGGGGGAATGGAAAACAAAACCAGGATGCTATTATTCAGCTCTGCGCAGAGGTTTAACAAGGGCTATCAATCTTTCTTTTCATGAACACTAAACCGAGAAAAGAAAAAGCAAAATACAGATCTGTCTTCATAAGGGAGAGCTACACGGACTTGAGATGGGAAAAGCAGAACTGACAATGCCCAGCCTTGTGACTTAGAAGGATGTGTGCATTTCATTCCCAGACGCCTGTCTACGATTTTAATCACTGTGTTTTCTGCCCTGTGCTGACAAGGGCTGCTGGAGCAGTACTGTCCAGAGCTTGCCTTTGAGAGGCAAAGGTGACAGCCACACTTTAATCTCTACATCTTTCCAAACAGTTCATTTTTCCTTCTATAAAGCTGGCATTCAACAACAGAAGGCACTGCCAGATCTTGAGAGGGCCAAGAATCAGACCCAGAAAGACAGGCTTCTTTAGAGTTTAGCTTGTGCTTCTTGGGGTAGCTCTTTCTTGACAAAATATGCTTTGTGCTGGCAACTGTATCTTGTAATTTGCAAGGTTCCCCATTTCTGTGTGGGAGTAGGGATATGCATAACAAGATTCTCATTGTCTGTCTGAAACTCAGAAATTACTAAGCCCTAAATATCATGTTTTCCAATGGAGATATGAAGTTCAGGTTATAATTAAGTGTTGTAGAAAATTTATGCATTCTTCTGAGATTTTATTCACTTTTTAAAATCTTAGTTGATTACTTATAATTCATACTCTAGTCAAACCACTGGCTTATGATCCAATCATATATACAATCAAAGACTACTAACAAGTTACTTAGATATTTTTAAGCTGCTAGTTTCTTAATGGTATAGTCATTCATTCAACAGATATTTATTGTGCGGTAACTACATGTTAGCACTGATTTGGGTGCCAAATATTTGATGAGTCTGAACAAAACTGAGAAAGCATCAGTGAGTCTTCACTCCTCAGGAAGGAGTAAACAAAGAAATGAAGTGGTAGCTTTCTTGGACTTCATAAGTTCCATGCTGGGACTACACAGCATCCTCAGAAGATGGTCTTCTGGTGCAGAGAATATTTGGGTAGTGTGATTAAAAGGCCTTGCTATGTGGCAATGAAATGACCCTGGAAAAAATGGAATAGAATCAAACTGGAAATATGATGTCTATGTAGGACAAGATTAAAGAAGACAGCCTTTCCAGAAACACATGAAGCTATGGGGCCAGGCATAGGAGTTTATAAGGAATGCCCTGAAGAGTGCAGATCCTAAACACGGGTACTGGGGAAGGTAAACAGTGGCATCCTGTTCTCTGCCCTTGAGTAGTGGGTGAACAGGATCTGATTACTATTCTGAAAGTAATTAAGTCTGGTTCTTCGTAAAAAGTTTACAAGGAAGCTACAGTAAATGTTAAGTGGACAAAAAGGTGGAACCACAGCATAGGTAGAGCCAGTCTGGTGTCAGCAGATTCAGTGTTGAGTGTAAACCTATAAAACATGCTGACAAGTAGGACAGAAAAAGACAAAGAATACTTGCCAGGAGATTATTTTTAAATGCAATCATTTCTAGGGCCCTATGTAAGTAAACCTTAGGTCTCTGAAATTGCTTTTAGAAAAATATTCCAAATGGAAAAAAAAAAAGGCTCTAGAATATTCAAGAAATCGGGAAAGGTATTGGCAAGTACTTTGTTTTTGTTATTATGCAAAAATTTTAGTAATTGTTTGATTTGATTTATGGGTTACTCTTGCAAACCTTTTGTAAAACTTGTCAATTATTACTCCTTAGGGCAAGTAAAAGAAAACAATGAAAAACATTGCATTGTTGACGGGAAAAAGCAGCCGCATAAGTATAGAGTAGAAAATGGCATCCTTTCCCTCTATGCCATCAGATTGCTGTCAAGAAGAAAGGCCTACAACACAGTCAGGATTGAGTTACTGAACTGCTCCTTCCTTTTTCCCTTGAAGTACAGTACAGCAGCTTGGTCTAGACTCTATGTGGCTCCCAATTACTGAGCACAAAGTCCTTAAAGCAGAGCTGACAGCATCGAATTCTTTTCTCAGAAAAATCTAATGATGCCCAGTTTAACCTTAACTTACGGAATTATGCAAATTTAATAAAATAAAACTTAAGCAATAAACTTATCAATAAATATGAAATTAAGTGTTCCAAACATCTGAAAAAAATTTTAGTGTAGACTCAATTTCTCCCAAATTTAGAAATTTACATTTGCGATTGTTTTGGATTGGGCACATTCAATTGGTAATGGCTATGAAAGTATTCCCAAATCTAAACAACAACAACAACAACAACAATAAAAAAAAAATATGTGAAATCGGAAACAATTCTGGTTTGAAGCATTTCTGATTTGGGATAATTACATTAGAAAGAGTTTACAGTTAAGTAATTAGTGCAGATGAACAAACGCCAGGGAAAAAGCTTTGTACAGAAACGTGATCTAAGAGGAGCAGGAAGGATACCTTCAAGGAGCTTCTTCTCTGTGGAGACTCTAGAGGCCGAGGCAGCAGCCTGATACAAGAAGTCGCAGAGGAAGGAGGACTGGGCAGCATCCTGACTTGACCCTCCCTCAGAATGAGCATCATACTGAGGGAAATCTAGAAAGGTGAAAGTGAACTTTTACACTCGCATCCAAAACATAATAAGGTTCCCCTTTCTTTAGGAATGTGTGATCAAGTTTTAAATTAGAAGACAAATAGGTCCCGATTTATGATCAAATACATACAGAGATTTATTTCACTTTGAGTAAAATTTGCAAAGAAGCGCACACTTAAGCCATAGTTATTATTCAAATATGAAAATCGGATTTAATTTTGGAAGAAACGATAATGTGGAATTAACTATTTTAATCTTCCATTTATAAGATTAAAGGACTATAAAAGATATACATCCTACACTTCTTTTCTTCTATGAGGCAGCACTTTACTGATTTCATATTTTTCTTGGTTGAAGATTAGTATATTTGTGTCTCATTTTTTTCCAGAGGTATATCTGAAGACTGCAGTTAGTACAGGGTGACAGACAGACCTGAGAACTTGTTATGGTAGAGAAATTCCATCTGCAGACTCTGCCCAGCCTTCTTGGCCAGCAGGTAGGGGGTACTGTGCAGAGGGTCTCCTGTCGCACACATGACATCTGCTCCACTGAACAGCAGGGCCATTGTTTCCAGCACATCCGGCTTCACTACTGCAGCACACAGAGCCTGTGCATTCAAAGAACATTAGTGGGAAGTGAATGTGAGTCCAGCTCTTAAAAGAAATGCAAGTCTGACATTGTGTGCACAAAACATGCGTTCCTTCTCTCCTACACCAATAACATCTTTGGCTTTAACTAGCAGTGGGTAACAAAGGACCACCCTGCACCAGTTTAAGTTATAAGTCACGGCCTCCAAGTCTTAGTTCACTGTCTTAGTTGAACGATGTTCTCCTTCTGAACCTTCCAATCCACCATAGATGCTCTGGAAGGCTTGGTGTGATAATATTCTATAATGGGTGGTGCTGAGAAATTCAAAACACTTCGAACGTCATAATAAAGTATCCACTAAATGATCTACGCTGAGAGTGCTGACATATACTGATATATAACATTTAAATCCAGATACAGTACTATATTTTATTTACCTTATTTAACTCTTCTTTGGTCAGAGATGCTAAAAGAGTCTTTCTGAATTTTCCTTCTTTGTATTTCTGGGTAATAAAGTTTTTTCTCTTTTCCACTGGCGAATCCATCTGTAATTCTTCATCTTTTTGAAGGTTACCAGCCCAAAAGTCATTTGCTCTCTTGTTTCCAATGACAATAAATAGCTGGAATGGAAAAGAAAAAAAAAGGTACAACTTCATTAATGTACTTGAACCTTCAAAATAATTCCAATTCTAAACTAAACCCCCAA
This sequence comes from Mus pahari, assembly GCF_900095145.1. Taxonomy (NCBI): domain Eukaryota; kingdom Metazoa; phylum Chordata; class Mammalia; order Rodentia; family Muridae; genus Mus; species Mus pahari. Next base: position 53,819,798 of record NC_034602.1, read on the forward strand.
TTCAATATAAAATAAAGAAGAAAGCATGAAATCCTGAACTCTCAAGGCAACTGAAGAGACATGAGACACTTATTTCTAACGCAACATCATCTGAGAAACCAACCACAGGCCACATAAAAACGCAATGAAAGTCGCATGACTCTTCAAACTCAGGCTGAGACAAATTCACTTAAATGGTTGCGCAAGTCTATCTCAAAAAGAGAAAGCAGAACAGGAGAGGAAATGGAGACATGAGACAGTGACACAGACCCGATGGGCTAATAATGACCAGGCTCAGCCCAGACAGAGAATACTGAATTTTATTCACTTTGTTCATTCCCTTGTCTAATACTGTTCCATAAGGGTTAAAAAAAAAAACTGAGTTCTCACTTTTGTCAGAGTCGTCACATTTTTATATACTGAGTATCATTAAATTTCTATGTAGTCTTTATTTTAAAAATAACTATCTAATTGAGGAAGCTATATGCTATTTTCATGCCAAAGTGAGAATGCCATCTAAGAACACCTTTAAAAAAGTAACTGCCTGTCTTATCCAGTCTACGTTCACTGTGCCCAATGGACAGGTCTTACCTCAATGAGCTCATTGCTCCAAATACTGGCATCCATTTTCAGACTTCTAACTTTAGAGTCTTTTGGTCCCAATGATCTATGTTGCCCTGAAGGGAGAGATAATTATATTTCCATTTTAATTTGAATGTGAATTTATTTTACTTTATTTTTTAAATGTGCATAGCAGGACTGGGAATATAGCTCAAAGGTAAAACCCTATGTTCAAATCCTCACAGCCCCTTCCTTCCCCAACCCTGCACACTTATATGTGTAGGAGATGGATGGAGGGATAATCCAGTCAATAAAGAACTTAATTTGCATGTAAAGACCTAAAATCCATCTCCCCAAACCACATAATAACAGCTAGGTCTCAGGGTATGCGCTTACAATCCTAGCACTGGGGGGGACAGAGGATTCATCCTTTTGGCCTGGTAGTTAGCCAGCCTAGACTACTAGAAAATTTCTAGGTTAGTGAGGAAAATTTTCTCACAAAATTAACTAGCTAACAAACTAAGTGACTACCATACCAATCCCAGTACTCACTATTCTAAAGGCCAAAAACACTAAAAGTGTTTATGATTATACAAAAACAGCATAAATTAAAATGTGGCAATATTTGTTACAATCATGTACTACCATAAAACTATATTTTAAAAATAATATACATGTATGCATGTTATATATGTGTGCGTGTTTGCATGCATATGCATGTGTATAATCTGTATATGATCACCAAATCTTTTTTCCTCCCTGGCTATATAGGAATATATTTAGGCCTTTAGACCTGTGAATAGTATTCTACTCCTGAGCTATATTTTATAAAAATGAAAACCTTTATGGTCAGTTAAATCTCATTCATGTACACGCAGGTATCAATACTGGACAATCTGATACTGACAATAATAATAAAAATGAGCAGAAAGATCTGAGGTGGACTTCCTATCCTACTTCCTGCTTCCCCTGAAGAATGGAAGAAAAGAACTGTATCATCATCAAGTGCACATTGTAAATCAACTTTCACTCATAACAGATACACAATACATGTCAAAATAAGCTGAAATTTAAACCATCTATATAAGAACTTGCATTGATCCTAAAGCTACTTTGCATAGGAGCAGTAAAGATTCTTGACTGTGTACTATACTACATCAGAAGCTCTTTTCTTCCTTTACTGAGGAGGTAAAAATAATTTAAGGGCACAAAGCCCCATAGCATGAACTCACATTGCTATATACTTTTAATTATGACCTAAAGACAACATTGGACACCTGTGAGTTACAGACAGATGAGCCAAAGCAGCCTATGAAAGAACAGAGAAGCTCGAACCAGAGAAATGGCTCAGCAGCAACGAGAACTGACTGCTCTTCCAAAAAACTAGGGTTCAATTCCCAGAACCCATAGGGTGGCTCACAACCATCAATAAATCTAGTTTCAAAGGAGCCTATGCCCTTTTCTAGCCTCCATGAGCAGCAATAATACACATGGTCATAGACATACATGCAGAAAAAATAAATACCAATACTGATAAAATAAAAATGCAAACATAGAATATGTGCTCTGAAGAGGACAGGACAGAAATAGAAATGCCAGTGAGAGCCAGGCAGTGGTGGCACACGCCTTTAATCCCAGCACTTGGGAGGCAGAGACAAGCAGATTTCTGAGTTCGAGTCCAGCCTGGATTACAGAGTGAGTTCCAGGACAGCCTGGGCTATACAGAGAAACCCTGTCTCGAAAAACCAAAAAAAGAAAGAAAAAAAGAAAGAAAGAAAGAAAGAAAGAAAGAAAGAAAGGAAGGAAGGAAGAAAGAAAGGAAGGAAGGAAGAAAGAGAGAGAAAGAAATGCCAGTGTCTCTCATTTTAGGTTTGAGTGTACGTTAGGCAATAAAACTTCTCACCAATGTAGGACAGAGACAAAAATAGGCAGACGTATACTTGACTGCACCAAGGATCTACTTCTGAGGTGGGAATTTTCAAGGATTTTTGGAAGAACTAATCTGAGATTCTCATAGGGAGTGAAAATCACCTTTAAAAAATGAGTGCTGAATACAAGTGATAAATCACATTGATACAAAAAAAAAAATAAGACTTGAAAACAGAGCCTAAGGCACACATGTACTTTAGCAGCATGAAGTGATGAAGTCATAAAAGGATGGACGGCACCTTCTAAGGCAGCAAGACAGCAGATTACATGATTATTGAAGTTGAGGAGACCAACACCAAAGAGAGACATATGATCTCCAGTTCTCAAATAGTATAAAGAAGACAAACAATGTAAGAATAGATCAAATGGGGCTGGAAAGATGGCTCAGAGATTAAGAGCACTGGCTGTTTTTCCAGAGGTCCTGAGTTCAATTCCCGGCAACCACACAGTGGTTCATAATGATCTATACTGAGATATACAGGCATACATGCAAGCAGAATGCTGTATAAATAATAAATAAATGCAAAATGGCAATTTGCAACTGACAAGGGAGGGGGTAGGGAGTACCTCCAGGAAGAGATGGAGACCTGGGATAGGCAAGGCACCCAAGAATCAATGAGGGTATCCTCAGCTGTGACTCACAGCACTGGGTTATGGAGCCTCGGAGGCTACCTCCTTGTGGCCAGGCAGAAACCCTGGTGAAACAATAGGTACACAAATCCACCCACAAAACTTTCAACTCAAAACTTATCCTGTCTGTAACAAATTTTGAGATTAGGGATGGAGCAGAGACTGAGGTCAACCAATAACCAGCCCAACCAGAGACCCATCCCATGGGCAAGCACCAATCCCTGACACTATTAATGATACTCTGTTATACTTGCAGGCAGGAGTCTAGCATGGTTGTCCTCTGAGAGGGTCCACCCACCAACTGGCTCAGACAGATGCAGAACATAAAGCCAAACAGTTGATGAGGCTTGGGGACTTTTATAGAACAGGAGGAAGGATTGTGGCCTGAAGGGGATAGGAACTCTACAGGAAGACTAACAGAATCATCAATTAACCTGGATCCTTTGAATTCGCAGAGGCTGAACCACCAACCAAAGAATATACATGGAGGAGACCTAGGCCTCCCCACATAGACTGTAGCAGAAGTACAACTTGGTCTTCATGTGGGTCCTGAATAATTGGACCTGAGACTATCTTGAAAGCTGTTGCCTATATGTGCGATATGTTCTTCTAGCTGAGCTGCATGGTCTGGCCTCAGTGGGAGAGAAAGTGCCTAGCCTCACAGAGACTTGAAGTACCAGGGAGAAACCTAGGTGGCCACCACCCACTCAGAAAAGAAGGGAAGGGGTGAGGGAAGAGTAGTGGGGGGGGGGATGACTAGGAACAGGGTAGTGATTTGCATGCAAAGTGAATAAATAAAAAAAATTTAAAAATTAATCTTTCCTAAGCATATAATAGGAGGAAGATTTTAAAAATGTTTTTACAAAATTTAAATAATTAGGTTTCTAACTGAAAACCTGAACGGAGCTCCAGAAAGTGCAAGATGGGGCAGTGGGGGCAGAGGTGGGGTGGGGTGGTAAGACTAGGAGATAGAAATTAGCTACGGTTCTCCAAGTTCTCTCTAAATGTTACAAGATATTTCAGTGAAACAGGGTCCACTTCTCTCCACTCTCTTAGATATGGACTAGGGCTCATAGATACCCTGAGATGACAGAGAGCCAGGTATAAGGTCACAAGAAGAAATGCATTTATGGCACTTGTTAACATTTTGTCTAAGCTCCACCCCAGTTACCTGGCAACAGCAAGGTAGGCTTGCTCCACTATAAAAGAGGCTGCTTGCCCCTTCCTCCTTCTCTTGTTCTCTTGTCTTCTTGCTCCTGCTCTGTCCCTTTCCCCCTCTCCCCATCCCCTTACCCCTCTCTCTCTACTTGCTAGTGGCTGGCCTCTCCTCCTCCTCCTC
>NC_034602.1:53824296-53865794 GCF_900095145.1 Mus pahari
TCTCTCTCTCTCTCTCTCTCTCTCTCTCTCTCTCTCTCTCTCCTACCCTCTTGACTCCCCTCCCCATGCCCTGAATAAACTCTATTCTATACTATACCGCCATGTGGCTGGTCCCTCAGGGGGAAGGGATGCCTCAGCATGGGCCTGCTGGGACACCCACTTCCCCCACACCTTACCACACCTCCATAGAACATCCCCCCTTCTCTCTTTATCTTTAAAAACACATCAGCACTAGTTTTTTTTTTCCATAAGCATCAATTCTACTGTGAAACACTATGCTTCAAATTCATACGATAGGAGATGTCAGATCCAGCATTCAGAGAAGAGCCTAGAATGTCTTCAATATAAAAAAATACACCTTAAGGCAATGATATCATCACCAAAAGTAAGTATGGAAATATGCAGAATTGTTCTGGGTATATTCTAATATCAACAAAAAACCATTTAACTGTATTATTTTAAAAATCTACACATGGACCAGTAAACCCAAATGTTATTGCATACTTAAAATTTAATTTTTATATTGGATCCAGATAGAACTGAAGATAGTATTACATTTCTAAATGAACTTCTACTTGATAAGGTTTATCTCCCTTCACTTTCTACAACCATTACCTAGGGCACTTTATGTGTGCTAACAAAGAACAGTCAGTGCCAATCTGCCACCAAGCAGAGATGAGCATAGCTCATCACTAATTACCTGCACACTTCTTACAGATGACGACACAGAGATTGATGGATGCCCAGTCAGGGTCTGGAGCTTTACAATCTGCACAGCTCCTGTTGGACTCATTAAACCAAATCTTCTCTGCTACTTCATAATCAGAGAGAGTCTCTGCTATCGACTGCTGCACAGCTTCAATCCACTCCTGTTTCTCTCTCTCCGAATCTGCTGTGAAGCTGAAACAATTAACATTTCTGCATTATTGATCTCCCTTGTAAAGGCCAATTAAGCAGGGTGTTCAGTTTGCATATTCATTTCATCCACAAATTAAATAGCAGCTAAAATTATGCCTCCTGGGCAGTATTGGATTGTCTTTTTCTATTAAAAATTATCTAATTTAACAAATCATTTTCTTTTTCTTTTGATTTTTTCCATATTGTTTATGGCCCTTTCCACATATCTTCAAAATTAATACGCCTACTATTTTTAATCAAAATAGACACGAATTGCCTTGGTAGGTCAAAAAAAAATGAGAGTCATATCTCTTAAGCAATGGATTATATAATAATCAAAAAAAGAGACTGGCAGGGTTTCAAGACTGCCAGGATATATTGCCAAGCAACTATAGCATCATATTTTAAAACTAAAATAATCAAAAAGAAAAAAAAACACCCACCAGAAATTGTGATTTTTGTCAGATTTAAAAATGGAATATTTTAAATTAGAAGTCTGGCCAGATGGCATTAAGGGATTGAGAAACATGAAAAGTTTTAAATGGTTACTATTTTAAGGGATTACTAACTCAATTTTAGCCAGTTCTGACACAGTCTGATTTCTGAGTGTTGGCTAGATGCCTCGGTGAATGGGTAAAATATTAAAATAAACAACACTGCTGCCCTTCACGAAAGATTTATTGTTTGTTTATTATAGGTATTATCCAAATCTGCCACAATGACACAAAACAAAACTACTGTAAGTTATCTGTCACATTAAAATTTTTGTTCTAGGAATTATAATGACTTGAATTATAATGAGAGAAATTGGTGTTAGACTCTTCTAAATAGTTCATAGAATAAGTGGCTTAAAAGACTTATATTTTCCAGAGAACATTATGATTTCTTCATTCCTACAAGACTAACAAATTCTCATTGATTTCAAGTTTTCCTAGAGGTTAGTCACACCCAGTATCTGTCGTCGTCATCAGAGGTTAGAATTTGCTTCTGTGTGTGTGTGTGTGTGTGTGTGTGTGTGTGTGTGAGAGAGAGAGAGAGAGAGAGAGAGAGAGAGAGAGAGAGAGAGAGAGAGAAGGGGGAAGGTGACAGTGTTGAGGGCAGAAGCCAAGGCTTTGTGCATGCTAGTCAAGTAGGCAAGCACAATGCCACTGGGCTACAATTCAAGCTATAGATCTGCAAATGTGAAATTAAAGCTTATTAGTCTTTCTTTGATCATTTTAATAAAATTGGAGTCTACCAACTTATTTTGAGGCACAAAATGTATCAATGTACTCAAGGATATCTCAGAAATAATTAAGCCATTTAAATGCCTAAAATAATTGCTTCTGACTCCCAAACAGTGTGTCATTGGGACAAACTATCACTGTAGTTACACTCAACAAATTTACCCATGTCTATACTATACACTGAGCCTATAGAATCATTATGCATGATTAAAATATCGTAAGTACATTAAGTGTTGTCCATTGTCATAGTGATACAAATATTCAAACATCATAGTATACTTTAGATATACATCAAGATGTTAAAATATTTCAATGAATGACTTCCTGTGATCCATTAAACTCAGCATGACTCTGAGCCGTGGCACTGGAAGAAATCCCATGCAGCAACTCTAAGGGAAGCCAACTTTAAAGTGGGATTCATTTGATCAGGCTGAAAGAAAGACAACACAATCCAAAGATAACAAAACACGATTTCATTCTTTGTAAAATGTGAAAGTATTAACATATTCGCTATTCTCAGTGCATGAACAAGGTACTACAAAAAAGAAGCAATCCATGCCTCACGAAGACAATATCATTGCCAGTCGCAATTATCCAAGCCACTTTCAGTGATTTCCTCCTTGCCTAATTAGTTAGACAATGTGGATGAGAAACAATGATTATAATTGTCCTATAAAATGTAATACTACCAGCATTACAAAACTTCCACCAGACCATTTAGTAGTCATACACACACACACACACACACACACACACACACACACACACACATACACAGACACACAACTGTTTAAAAATAGCTTACCTGAAACTCCGGTAGGGAGTGATTATCTCAAAAGATTGTTTCACAGCTCGATCTACTTGCTTCACATTTGCAACATTCATAGGAATTATGGTAATACCAAGTCCACTGTTAAAATCCTAGTATGGAGTAAAAGCACAAAACCATTTTTTTAAACATACAGCCATGATGTTTTCGTTATTCAGGGACTCCTAGAAACGTTAGTATGCATGTAGATGCAGTTAGACAACTAGAACATAAAAAGCTCAGTTCTCACAGTAGGCAGGTCCTTCCAGTGTATGATAACACTGAACCAACCTAAGCTTCCCTGAAAGTTGATGGTTTTTTTCATGTGAAAGCTAAGTTGATCAAACCAGAGATCAGTGGTTCAAACCTTCCTAATGCTACAACCCTTTAGTTCCCCATGTAGTGGTGACCCTTAAGCATAAAAGTATTTTTGTAGCTACTTCATAACGATAATTTTGCTACTGTTTTTGTAATATAAGTATCCAAAATGCAGGATATCTTATATGTGACCCCTGTGACAGTGTCCTTCAAACCTGCAAATGGGTTTCAACCCAGAAGTTGAGAGTCAATGCCATGGATGTATGTGCCTTGCTTTGAACAGTTGGCAGAATCTTCAGCTGTGTCTAATAAGCAGCCTTTAACATGTACTAAGTATTTATTTGGCAGAAAAACTAAAGGGAATTATGAAATTAAATATGAAGTGTTGGGTAAATTGAGACTCAAAGAGATAGTTACAAGCAATGCACATCCAGTCCTATATGATGGAAAGGAAAGCAATGCACATCTAGTCCTATATGATGGAAAGGAACTAAATATGTAGCTGCTGACTTTTACTTATTCTTGTTACAATATATCTGCTGAGGAACTCTGTTCCTCTTCGTTTATATTCAAAGGCACTTTTATATTCAGTTTTATGAATTGTAAGAGTTCACACTCCCACTCTTCCAATCAGACTCTTAAACATGTCCTCCAGCTCCAGTGTGGTATGAAAACAACCCTTTGCTCAACACTGGAAACCACTGGGTTTACTGTGTCCTGTTGGAAATTAGAAACCAGGAAGAGCACATTCTAAAAGCATCAAGGTTGGCAATATTCTGCCTAATCATATGGGCTTGGTAACTTCGGAATAAATACACTCAATATTTTGTTAAATTACCATCCCAAGAAAGGAATGATTTGGGTGAGTAGATTCAGATTAAATGTGCCCAGAGTTCCTAATTTGTGATGAGAAAAAGAAATCCATAGTAGAGGAAAATACAAGAATACTGTTCCATTTTTCAATAAGGACATGTAGCAAATGCAATTTAGAAAACTGATAAGAGGGAAAGACAATATTTTTTCTATTGTAACTAATGCATGAGAAGAAAGAGTACTATGTATTAAGTACTATGTTAGTATTCCTGTTAACACATAAGAATATATACCCAATACCCATATACCCAATGTTTGATCAATATGGTATAAAATACCATGTGAGCATACAGATACCTCTGTTAAGAAGAAAGCCTTTCGCCCCCTGCCCTTCCATATCATCTAGCCCTGTCATTTAGAATCACAGGTTGTTTTAGAGTAGAGTAATCCTTGAGACATCTGTGCACAAATGAGTGTGGAGAAGACTCCTGTAAGCACCAGGGCTTCTCTGATCTCACCAGATTTCAACAACCAGAAGTCACTATCTCATAGCCTCCCTGTAGGTCACTGTGCTTATAACTAAATGCACTCTTATTTGATACAACTATAGCAAAACAATTTTAGAACCAAATTTCCCATATTTATGTATGCATTCAGGGAAATCAGTGACACTGTAGAAAGGCATTTATTACTGATATTATCATTCATGTGGTTTGCATATGTATATGTTTGGGGTATGGGGTATGCATGTTGTTTTGGATAGAGGGAGATGAGATGAGGACACCAGGGCATCTGTTCTTTCACTCTCCACCTTATTCCCTGAGATAGTCTCTCACTGAACCTGTAGAGGAGCTGGTGCCAATCAGGCTCCAGCAGTTTTCTGTTGTCATTCTCCATAGTGCAGTAGTTACACGTGGACATGTGGAGCTATACATTAACACATACACATAAGATATTGAGAGAGAGAATCTATGTATATAGTTAGTTATACATGCACATATATGGTGTCTGTGTGGGTGTGTGCAGCTAGAATTATACACATACATACATACACACACACATATATAGTGTCTGTATGTGTGTCAGTGTAGCTAGTTATGAATATATATTATACACACACATACACACACACACACACACACACACATATATATATATATAGAGAGAGAGAGAGAGAAAGAGAGAGAGAGAATCTGTGTGCGTAGCTAGTTATACACACAGATATATATAGTGTCTATGTGTGTATATATATATACACACACACATATATATATATATATATATATATATATATATATATATATATATATATATATATATATATATATATTCTTTGTGTGTGTATCTGTGGGTCTTTCTGTGTGTCTGTATCTGTGTTTGTGTAGCTAGAGTTATATAGACATATATATATATTATCTGTGTGTATTTATATACAAATAGATATATTAAAATCTGTGGGGGGCGGTATTTCTTTCTGCATGTGTGCATGTGTTTGTGCATGTGTGTGCATGTGTGTGTGTGTACATGCCTGACTGGAGTCACGTGCATACATGTGGACACGCCTGCTATAATATGATATGAGGACCCTCCCTCAGGTCTTCCTTCTTGCACAGCAAGTGCTTCTATGCACTGAGTCATCTCCCCAGTAAAAATTTATTACTTTTCAGTGTGAACAGTTATAGGTAAAATGAGAAAAATGATTTATTGAGAAAATAAATCAATGCAATATTACATTTTCTGATAGAATAATAAATGGTTCATAATGTTAAGGTACAAAGGAAGAATGTATGAATAGAAATATAAAATTATATTATAATTTCAAAGAAATAATGTAAAATCAAGGACATAACAAAAATATTGATTACTGTAGAATAATTAGAACTGGAGGTGATAGATTTCCATTTCGTATAATTAGCCTAGGATGACAAACTATACCAAATGAGAAGGAACATCAAACTTTTAATCGGCCACATTAAGACATTTCTACACATCAGTACCAGACTGACTTTACTTTATAAATGGAAAATACCAATTCCCAATTGTCTATACAAATGCCCCTGCTGAATCATGTAACTGCTGGAAAAAAAACCCCAAATGTGTATGCTGGGAAACTGGAGCCCACTCTTATAAATGACGAAGGTGAGACTAGTAAAATGAGGTCTCTGTTTAACTTTGCTATAGGAAGAAACTAGATAAACCAGTGTGCCTTCCCTAAATGGCCTTCCAACAATTCTCCACAACGAGGCTCTTGACAAGAGATGGATATCTGGCCACTCCACGGTTTTCTGTGAGGTCCCTGGCCTGCACGCATTGTGTGATACTAAGGGCAGACGCTCATAATGCTTTGACCACCAGCCCAGCAGATGGTGGGATGACAACCTGTTATGGGAACTGATGAGGCTCATCATGCTTCCGGCCCGGATGGATAGCCTCTCGTCTCTCTACACGAGTCATAAAGTCTCTACATGGAAAGCTGTAATTCCTGGTAAAGTGAGGGTCAGCTCAGCATTCCAAATTTCTCTCCAGGAAGGTAAAGATGATATTTTCTTATCATGAAAAATGATATCCCATTTATCAACTGTCTGCCATGGCCATATGGTTCTGAGTAATTAGAGGATGCACACAGCTCCCTAGCACCAATTGACTGTAAAATATAGAGCAGGGTAACAAAATAAATGTCAGTGCTCTTGAGAGCTATTGAATGTGAAACAACTGCAGTTCCTATTAAGCATACTTTGGTGATATTTAGCCTCCTTTTAGACTATTAGAATATACCCAAAGGATGTCTCTTTCCTGGATATTTGACAACAAATATCTGTGTCCATCTCTCTTTCCCACCTTGAGAATTAAGAGCATGAAAAAAAAAACAACAAAAAAACAAAAACAAAAAAAGGCAGAACCCTAAATTAAATATCTTTAATTTAAGAGACTAAAGAGGGCTTGTAGAATAAGCGATATTCTATATTTAGTGTCTGTGGCCAGCACAGAATTTCAGCAGGAAGACAATTACCACATGCAGCATGGGTCCCAGGTGTTGCCAGCAGACCTAGACAGTGCCGATGTGCAAATGACCTGGCACTGTCAGGCTTAAGAAGAAATCCGGCTGAGTAAGCATTAGCAAGCTACCTGGCCTATCTAGACCTCAGTCACATCCCTTGTACATAGAGTAATTCTACCTTAAAGTACAGTTATTAAAAATTAAATGAAATGATGTGAGTTAAAAGCTGAAGATGCCCAGAGAAGTCTTTCATTTAAAAGTTTTACAGGCAGAAGTTGTTATTCATAAAATACTCCATTTCATCTGTAATCACGGAATGACTCTGTATTAAATATCCAGAAAGAATTTATCACAAATACTGACCAAGATACTGGAATGAGACATTTATACAAGTTTATTCCAATGAGAGTAATTCTGAACCGATCAAACCAACCAGTGCAAGATCAAAGAAACATGCTCGTCCCTCGGGAGAGAAATTAAGAAAAGTCTGTTAACCCCAAATCTGCTGAAATCTCAATCCTATTTTTAGAAACCATGAATGCTAGGTTTCCCTGCCAGGAATTTAAGAGTTCGGTGTTTAAACATTTGTTGAAAACAGATGTGGCATTGTGTGACTTTGGCACTAGACTTCTAGGAGACACCAGATGCAGAGCTTGGCCAGAGAAAGAACCCAGAGAGCGCGAGGTCACCACCTATATCCTGTGGCTTCATTCTGTGCCATATAAACCAAGCCCTTGGAGGCCAGTTTAAATACTATTAGTACTCCATCCCCAGGTTGAAGCATCAGACTTCACATTAGGAGGGATGGGGCCGAGAAGAGCCTCTATTAGGCTCTGATTTGAGGGTATTTAATCAAAAGAGTTTATGTAGTTAAAGTGCCAGTGCCACAATGAGCATCAAATGGCTGCCCAAACTCACCAAACAAGACATCTGCTTGTAATGAACTAGCTAATATTAGCGTGATATTTTAAAAAACCCATCAGGAAGTGATGGGAAACTATCTGGGAAGCATAACAAAAGGAAGCCAAGGCCACGTCTCTTAAATTCGCTTCACATCCATGTGCTGAAATCTAAACAACTAAAATTACCAATTTCTATAACTCTAGCTCCAGTAGATCTGACATCCTCCTGTGGCTTATCTGGTTTACTTATGCTCCCCTCTCCCTCTCCCTCTCCCTCTCCCTCTCCCTCTCTCTCTTTCTCTCTCATACACACACACATCAAAATAAATAAATCCTTAAAAATATCTTTTAGGATTAAATGATAATGATACATATTATACTATACACATTTTATTTTTTTTAAAGATTTTATTTTTTCAGCATGTGTTTGAGAAGAAAGGAGAGAAAGAGGGAGGGAGGGAGGAAGGGAAGTGTAGAGGGAGGGAGGGAAGGAGGAGGGGAGGGAGAGGAAGAGGGAGACGGGGGAGGCAGGAGAAGGCGAAAATAGTTCATGTGAGTGCAGGCCAGAGAGGGCATTGGATGTCCCTGGAGCTGTAGTTTCAGGTAGCCATGAGCTACCAAAATGGGTTCCAGGAGCCCATCTCGGTTTCTTTAGAGGAGCTCAGAGACTCAAAATTAGGTCTTCTGAAAGTCCTGGCTCCTAACTGCTGAGCCACGTTTCACAGTAGACAACATTTTAACTGTAAATGGGCCTTGCTGAAAAGTGTCAGAGGAATTCTGTGTGTCTGTCATTGTGCCTGTCTATCTGTAGGCATGTGTGTATGGGAATTTAGGACTGTTCAGGCCACAAAGAAGCTGTGGAGGAGAAAGGACAACCTCAGGTGTCAGTCCTCTACTTCCGCCTTGTTTGAGACAAGGTCTCCATGTTACCTTGATGTCCCACCCACCAGGCTACTTGCTCATGTATTTCTGAGGGTTCTCCTCTCAGCATGTCCCATCTCCTTGTAGGAAGACTAGAATACTGATGCTCAGGTTAAATATCTTGTGTTTACATGTGTTCTGGGGATTCAAACTCTGGTCTTCTTGCTTGCCTGTCAGGCTATTTTGCCCACTGAGTCATATCCTCAGTCCTGAGGAATAGTTGTGAGGTTAAATACTGAAGTTACATCTACCCATTGAGGAGGGGCAGACAGAGAAAGGGAGAGAGAGAGAGAGAGAGAGAGAGAGAGAGAGAGAGAGAGAGAGAGAAAATTTGATTTGAAGTGATTGAACCTAGAGGAAGAATGGGGAGATGGCTCAGTGGTTAAAGGACCTGATATTTTAAAGCATTAGGACCACAGTGTAGAACCCTGAAATAGATGTAAATGCCACCCTGTCTCTAATTCTCAGGGTAGGGCTTGGAATATAGATATAGGAACTCCCCAAGGCAAGCTGGCTGGTGAGGCAAGCCAAAATGGTGAGACCTTGGTTCAACTGAGAAGCCCTGTCTCAGTAAGAGAGAAAGGAATTACAGAAGACCCTTGATGTTAACCACTGGACTCCTCATCCATTCACACACTGCACACAACATCATACACACACATGGCCACACACATATGGATACATACACACCACACAGGAGACAAAATGATGGCTAACAATGTTGCACAGAGATTCTCAGAAATTTCCTGGGAATGTATGTTACTTTGTTATTCTCACCACAAACTAAGCTTCCAGAGAAAAGGGATTAGGTAGCTTTCCACAGGTGAGCTTCCCTCTATACCAGCCAGAAATTGAAAAGTGCCTGCTAAATTCTTCCTAAGTAGACAGATGGATCTTGAAACATAATGACTCTAGTATAACCCATATACATCCAATTACAGAAGTACTTTTAAACAGATTGAAAGTGATAATATGGAAATGTTGTCACATGTTTAACACACTGCAGGACTAAGGAAAAGAAGAAAATTGTGAAAACTGAAATATGGAAGGCTTCTGATATAGAGCTAAGTATGTAAGGGGTCGCATTTAATTTGTGTGACAAGGGCCATGCACAGGGTAATTAGGTGAAGAATTCCAGTGTTGGTTTCTGTACTGGCTAGTTTTGTGTCAACTTGACACAGGCTGGAGTTATCACAGAGAAAGGAGCTTCAGTTGGGGGAAATGCCTCCAGGAGATCCAGCTGTAAGGTATTTTCTCAATTAGTGATCAAGGGGGGAAGTCCCCTTGTGGGTAATGCCATCTCTGGGCTGGTAGTCTTGGTTCTATAAGAGCAGGCTGAGCAAGCCAGGGGAAGCAAGCCAGTAAGGAAAATCCCTCCATGGATTCTGCATCAGTTCCTGCTTCCTGACCTGCTTGAGTTTCAGTCCTGACTTCCTTCAGTGATGAACAGCAATGTGGAAGTGTAAGCCGAATAAAGCCTTTTCTCCCCAACTTGCTTCTTGGTCATGATGCCTGTGCAGGAATAGAAACCCTGACTAAGACAGTTTCCAAGATGCTACTGCCTCTCTAACAAAAGTCTTCTCTAAATATCCTTGCCTTTCTTTTCCTCTTTCACATCTTAGAACCTAGCTAAAAAAAGAAAATACTAAAAGCACCTCGGGTAATATTTTATATGAATCCCCTCCAATCTCTCTGTTCTGCAGCCTGAGAGCCCCTCTGGGTTTCGGCTACAGCAGTGTGGTAATGAAGGGAAGCACACATAGCAAGGGAGAACAAGGGCCTTTAAACCTAGCATGGAGGAAACCAGAAGTTGGTATTAAATGCAGGTTGATGTATATTATTCAAGGAGTTGAGAACAGTTAGAGAGCACAATACAGATGAACAGCAAGAACTGCCAGCAGGCTCACACCGCTGCTCTTAAGAATGAGAGGGAGTTTCAAAAACTATAAACGTGTTTATGGCGAAAGTGAGTTCAAGGTGAACATAAGTGAGAAAATGCAAGCTCTTGTCTCAGTACTAAAGATAATTTCAGAAAATAAAGACAAAATTGTCCAGAAGATGCTTCTGCGGGTGGGCTGGCACTGAGAGGGCATCCATGAGGACTAGAAGGTAGGGTCTGAATGGATGCACAACAATCTTCAAGGCAGAGTAAATTCTCCCTAAGCAGAGTGAAAGAAACTCACGGATCAAGCAAATAAAAATGATCTCTCATGGCTTTCCTTTTCCTAAATTCTAATGACACAACTGGAGTTTTCAGAAACCTTTAGATAACACAGCTCTACATGAAGCGAAAAATGCAGTAAGGAAACTTTTCAAGAAAGGCTGAATGTTTTAGATTGTTCTATGAATCTCTGACATTTCAGTAAGTGTGACCGAGTAACAAAGCACAAGCTACAGTCTCTCGGAATTGTGTACGACATGCTAGGAACAGTCTTTCCAGTTCTAAAATCATACAACAATAGCGATTTTCTTAATGTTTACTAAAGTGTTTGTAAGGTCCAACTGGGAGAAGGTTATTCTTCTAAATAGATTAAATCTAAGAAAATAAAAACTATGTATATCATCCAGGGGTGAATAAAGACCCATTGCTGTGCCCACAGGCAGGTGGTAAAGCGAAGTTTTATACATGCTCCACCTCCAGGCTTTCCATCCTCCCTTTAGCTGGATGCTGGTCACTTTAGAAGAAGTAAAACACTTCATAGAATTTCAGTGTGTGGTTTCAGACTCACCTATCACATGAAGTACCACATTTTAGTACTTTCTTGGATGTGAATACACTACATATCCCCAAAGGTTAAGATAATGCCCCAGGAATAGGGCCAGAAATATGACATGTCAACAAAGTAATGACAAGTTTTGAGGCAGTGGTCTGTCTCCATTCACAATGATGCTAGATAACAGGAATAACTGCATCACCCAAAACAGTTTGCCATCGCAGAGTAAGAATGAAAACCCCTAGCTGCATCCTCCCAGTCCAATACATGTGGTTAGGGTAAATGAGACTTCTTCATTATGGCCAACCTTATCATTTATCCAGTGTCTGTTCACTCCCACTGGAACAATCAACAAATCAGTAAAATTATGTATCCATTAATGGAAAGCACACTGAATTCAATTCCTTGGTTAGAGTGTTATAGGTCAATCTCTTTTTAAGACAATATGTCTTTATGCCAAGAAATTACATGGGCAATGAATTTGTTCCTTATGAATAATAAAACAATTACGTTCTGTTATATAGCTATAATTAGATCCAATGCAAATCATAGAAAACTTCAAAAACTTTGCATCTCACACTTTTGAAGAAATATATTTGTTTCATAATCTTTTAAAATTACTGGGATGGATAGATGGCTCAGTGGTTAAGAGCACTGACTGCTCCTCCGAAGGTCCTGAGTTCAAATCCCAGCAAGTACATAGTGGCTCACAACCATCCATAATGATAACTGCTGCCCTCTTCTGGTGTGTCTGAAGACAACTACAGTGAACTTACATATAATAATAAATAAATCTTTGGGCTGGAGTGAGCAGAGGTCCTGAGTTCAATTCCCAGCAACCACATGATAGCTCACAACCATCTGTACAGCTACAGTGTACTCATATACATAAAATAAATAAAATAAATCTTATAAAGAAGAAAAAGAAAATTACTAGTGTGCATGCATGTGTTTATGTACATGTCTGTGTGTGTTTGTGTATGTGTTCACATCAATATATATCACCATCATCCAGTGCTTTCCTAAAGCAGGCCAATACCCTCACTTGGGTGAACCCTGCATGTTGAGGAGAAAGTCTGTCCTACCTCAGCAGCCTAGGGGATTCTTCCCAACAGCTGCTTCCTTATATGAGATCAGTAGTAGACAGCTATCCTCAGGACAACAAGGCAAATAACAAAAAGGAAAGGCTTTAAAAGCTGGAATGGCACTGCATGCAGTTTGTTCAAGTAGTCAAGAAGACTCTGTATAAGTTGATGCAAGCAACACACAGACACACACGCACACACACACACACACACACACACACAAATATATATATCTTTAAAGGTAAAATATACCCACCTCAATGTATGAGAGGAAAAAATAAATAAATGTACATTAAAATGCTTATTTTAAAAATAGGTTACATATCTAAAGATGGTATGTACATCAGCCTTACTGCTTTCATTTTTAAGAATAATGTATTCATTTGTCCAAATGGAATTGTTTCTAATTCTCAAATTTCTTTGATGCCCCGTGTTTGGGACCACTCCACAATGCCTTCCCATGGAATTCAGCACTGACAGAGATATAACAGCACTGGACTTTAACCTCAGCACTTGGAAGGGAGAGAGGCAGGAGGATGGAAAGTTCAAGCTCATCTGCTACAAGAGACCCTGTCTCGGGAAAGCAAAGTCAATGAACAGGCAACAAAAGCAGGGGGCTCCTGACCTGCAGCTGCTCCTGTCTGACACTTTGCCTCCCAGATGAAACTGCCCTGCTAGATATGCACACGCTTTGGAGAGTGTACAGCCTGACACCACATTAAGTGCTTGCCCCAAATTTCTGAGGCAATGGAATTAGTCACAAAAATAATCCTTGCTCATTTCTAAAAGATAGAAGTTGAGAAAAGACTTAAACCAAGCTTTTAGTAAAAAAGATAACTTTAGAGTTAAAAAATTCTAGTTTTAAATTAAGTTTGGAATATAAAACTATTAGCCCTGTTACAAATTATATAAACTTCATTTTATTCATTTAATTCACAGATGACAGCATCTTCCTATAATTATAGGAAAGATTAAAATGGAGTATTTATAAATTAGTTAGCATAATACCTGGCACTCAACCAGGGACAAACATTTTAGATTTCACATTCAAAATTATTACTGAAGCAATGATTTCATAAAAGAAAAAAGTTCCTTCTTCTAAAGTGTTAATAAAACTCAAAAAATATATTATTTCTAGAAAATAACACAAACTCAGATAATCTAGCTAATGTGAGCAATGAAATGAATAATAGGAATTGTATTGGGTCTGTGCACATACAAAAATGAATACCTCAATTTGGCAGAGTAACTTCAACACAGATAGATGCAAATTATGAGTTTTGACCTGAATTCCAATGAGGAAACATTTAATCACCTATCTTCAGAGACTTCAGAAACAATATTCACATCCAGTTCACATACGCTGCTAAGCTGTATGTCACTGTTTTTTAGGATTATGCTAAATATTCACATTATTAGTTTGCTGATGTTACTCAGTGATGCTTTCCACAGCTTATTGACTAGCATATTTCCCCCAAAATAATGAATACATTCACAATGAATTTTGAGGACATTGGGTGAAAGAGCTGGAGTTTTATTTTTTTTTCCTGTTGCTTGTTTTGAGTTGATAACTCTGCTTTTGATAAGAAAAGAGGCAATGTTTATAACTTACCATAGTCCATTATTAAATGAATTCATTCTAGAATTCATTTCTATTCAAAATACAATATTTTGTATCTCAAATAAGAACTAAGCACCTAATAAGGAAGAATTTTCTTTTACATACAAAAGTCTAAAATGTAGAGAAAAGGAAATCTGCACTACAGAATCAAGTATAAATCTCATAAGATATAGAAAAACACTTTAATTATCAACAAACCTCTCAAAAATAAACTATCTCTTTAGCGTTTTAAGCAAATTCAATAATCTAATAGTTAAAGCACATATAATTGTGTATATGTGACATATATATACACACACACATATATACATATGTACATATCTTGATAGATATAGATATAAAGATATAGATACAGCTGTAAATATATGCACTTACATATGTCAATACCTACCTCTCTGAACTATCCCTCTATTACCAAAGCAATTTCATGACAAATAGAATAAGTGCTCAAAGAAAAAGAAACATAATCAAACTTAAGAGTTGTAGCTCCAAGGAGATAGGTACCCCATAGGCTTAGATTTTTGAATATTTGGTCTTCAGTCAGTAGCACTGCTTGGGGGAGCTGTTAGACGTGTTAGAGATGTGGCCTCGCAGAAAGAAGTATGTCACTGTGGTGTGACCAGAGACCTTTAATCGTCAGCCTTTCCCTTCACCCTCTCTGATTTCTGCTCATGGTTAGGGCTCAAGATGTGTGCTCAGAGCTTCCTATTCTTATTGTCATGCTTCACTGTCATGGCGGACTCTCTATTTATTCTAGAACCTTAAGCTAGAATCAGCTGCTGCTTCTATAGGGCCTTTGGTCATGGTGTTTTCATACCAACAGAAAAGCAACTAATACACTGGGCTACTAATTACTTCCTTCTGGGTTTTCTATTGAAAAGAAGTGGAATGGGGCCCATTCATAAACATCAGTATTTGTTTTCAATTATTCTCTGACAGCTGTATGTTACTTCAATTTAGGCATACATTTCAACAATGATACTTTCTCAGTCCACTAAAAGAAAACAAACCCTCACACCTGATGAAGGAACTTTGCTGAAATAAAGCAGTCAACCAGATTTTCTTTGTTATAGTTACTAGAATTTTTTAAGCAAACCCAAAAACTATAAATAAAAATACACATAGCTCTCAAAAGTTAAGCACAGTCGCTATCATTAAAGAATAGTAAATCACAATTACTGTAACAAAGCTCACCTGTTCATTTTTGCAAAGCCACACACTGTTGCCCCTTAACACGGTAAAAATTTTGGCTTTATACCCTCTCAATTCAAGATATCCACATTTCTCAGGGGCCACAGCTGCTTGCAACTGTGATGCAAGTGAT
The DNA here is from genome assembly GCF_900095145.1 of Mus pahari. Classification (NCBI taxonomy): domain Eukaryota; kingdom Metazoa; phylum Chordata; class Mammalia; order Rodentia; family Muridae; genus Mus; species Mus pahari. The sequence continues at coordinate 53,839,924 of NC_034602.1, forward strand.
GGTGACTTCAGTGCACTTAATAATATGCTGATCCAATCATCTCTCTCTTCTGAAATTAGAGGAGAAAATATGTAAGACGTACAAACAAACAAACAAACAAACAAAAAAAAAATCCACCTAAGATCTTGCTCTGAAGCAAATGTACAGATTCTCTACCACAACCACAGCCTAAATTTCACTGTTAGCAGAGGCAGGAGTTCAATTTCAGCAAACTAGAAAGGACTATGCAGATGCCCTGGAGCCAGGATGATGACCTTCTAGGGTCATACAGGAAATGCCACATCTTAGTCTCCATTTCAGCTGCAAATAAGACTCTCCATTTAGAAAGAACTCCAGGAAATCTAATACCTTCTTCATGCCTGAGATGATCCAGGAGACGGGATTTTCTCTCTGCTATCATTGTGAAATGAAATATTTCCATTAGGGTCCTGGTTTGAGCTTTGGACTGCCAGCTGGTGGTGGTATTTTTGGGAGGTTATAGAGAGAGGAGTGAAGAGTCAGAGTTGGCAAAAGTAGTTACACAAAGAGGAGTTCTCTGGAAGGCCAAACAAGTGCTGTTCATCCATTTAGCTTTTTCTCTAAGTCTAGATGAAGAAACTTATATTTTACATATCCTCCCCACTGGGATTGGATCTTCCCCAGTACAAGAGACCAAGTTACTATGTAATGAACTGTCTGAAGCGTGAGCCATGATAAGTGTTTCCTCCCTTAAGATGTCTGTCAGGTTATTTCATCAGAGATGGGGGTGGGGGGGTTGACAGGTACAGGAGAAAGCAGCCTCAGTAAACAACTGCTGGATTAAGCAGGGGAATACTTAACAAATGATTCTTTTTTTAATTGGATATTTTATTTATTTACATTTCAAATGTTATCCCCTTTCCCAATTACCCCACCCCCACCCCCAGAAACCCACTATGCCATCACCCCTGCTCCTCCTTCTATGAGGGTGTGAATCCACCCACTCCTGTCTCCCCACCCTCACCCTCGCATTTCCCTACACTGGGGCACCAAGCCTTCATGGGACCAAGGGCCTCTTCTTCCATTGATGCCCAACAAGACCATCCTCTATTACATATACAGATGGAGCCATGGTTCCCTCCATGTGTACTCCTTGGTCGGGAGTTAGACATTGGGAGCTCTGGTTGGTTGATACTGTTCTTCCTATGGGGTTGCAAACCCTTTCAACTCCTTCAGTCCTTTCTCTAGTTCCTCCACTGAGGACCCCATGCTCAGTCCAATGGTTGGCTGCAAGCATCTGCCTCTATATATGCCAGGCTCTAGCAAAGCCTCTCAGGATACAGCTATATCAGGCTCCTCCTGTCAGCATGCACTTCTTGGCATCCATAAGTAAAACATGGTATTAACACTCCCTCCATAAAAGCTAAGTGACCTTCCGTTATGCACCACACACTACTGGTGGCATAGAAATGTGATACAGTCTCCAAGGAGTAACCAAGACAATAAGTCAAGTTAGATTTGAACAGATAATGGAGCACAGACTAGAATAAATGTCATACAAATTGTATCGAATAATACATGAGTCCATTCAACAGAGAGAAGGGATTTACTGAAGGTCATTGAGAAAGGTATTGCAGAGATTATAAAGAAAGTTAGTTCAATTCTTATACAATTGCATTTGGCACCATCAAAAAAGGGGATATGGGATAGATATTGAGAATTAAGAACAATGTTAAAAAATTAAATAAATAAGAAAAGAGAAAAAGGAAAGAAACCCTGAAGCAAGAATGGCCAATCAGGGCACTGAGCAAGGACAACACACACACACACACACACACACACACACACACACACACACACACACACAAAGCAGCAGGACCAACATCAGTTCTGAGACTTAACTTTAGCAGGAGCATATTGATATGTTTGAGCGTACAAGGCAATTATGACAAATATGCACAGACACCATCCGCTAAGTACTTTGAATTACAGAAGAAAGGGAAAACCCAAAACCACTTCTGGATAACTAGCAAGGCGGAGAGACAACTGGGATGCCTGTGTTTATGGCTGGTAGGACGACCTGGGAGCGCAGAATCCAGGGATAAGTCACTGGCGATATAATAAAATTAAAATGAAATATAAGGACATTCAAAGTGTCAGTGTATTAAAGGGAGTAAGACATAACTGATTCACAGATGTTTGGCCAAAAATGAATAGCCCAGAATAAAGGGAAATTTGGTCTCATAAATTGGCCAGGAGAAGTGGTGGGGCAATCCAGTTCACAGAACACTGCCCATTTTCAGAGCGCTAACATATCTTAGTAGACTTTACAAGAAAGGACCTATAAATGTAGAAAAATAAGACAAAATGCGAAAACCAAAAGGGAATCTTTATGTTCAAGGATAGCAATGGCCCTCAAATTAAACAAAAGATGGATCATCAAGGCTCAAAATTAATTAATTAATTAAGCAGACAATCACAGGAAGCAAAAAGTTTTTATAGGAACAGGGCCAAACCCTGAGATTTAGGCCAGCTTCTATTACAAGCCTACCCTCAGGAACTTCATTGTGGATTATAATGTCTTCATATGAGATATACTTATACTTAATAAAGGATGGAAGATTACTTCACAATAAGTAATCACAATAATAATTTCTAAATTATCACTATCCTTCTTTAACTTCTAATATACTAAAAAGGGTTCAATGTTCAAAGTCAATACTGATTTTCCAGGCATTACATAATCCCCTGCAAATGAGGGTTTTCTTACATATCTGGATGAAGTACACTCCAAATATCCCCAAAGCTATTATATATTTGAAAGCATTCTGGTATCTTGAGTTAATGCCAACAAGCAAAAACTCCACAGCGTGATATCTTCATCAACAGGTCCAGCCTGCACTAGAAAACTGTGCTCTATTCTGGGGGAAGAGTTTCCAACTTACTGTGGTTATCACTTGTGAATGTTGGTTTCATACAAGATGTTCCTGCCAAGTAATCTAAAGAATGGTTGCTTTGCTGGCTAGTCTTAAATGTTTCAAACGTCACAGCTATACGTAATAAAGTAGACCAGAGCTTTGTGGTTTTTAGGTCACAGCTAGCATATTATCCCAATCTCTCAGTAATTAATTTGAAATTGTCAACTGCACGTTTTAAGCATATATATATATATATATATATATATATATATATATATATATATATATATATATATATATATATATATACATATATATATATATTAGAGCAGCACTACTATAAAATGATCAATCCCTAGGATCATTTTCCTCCTGAGGCCTCCAAGAATAATGGGAAGTAAACGACCACTAAGGAACGAGTGCCCTGTTAGGGGCTGAGCACTCATCTCTCATTTATTGTAAACACTATGAGCAGGCATGTGTCTCCACGGTCACTAAAGTTCACTGTACAGAATAGGATCTATGGATATCATACCAAGACCATTTAACTGCACAACAGAGGTAAGGATCTATGACCTTCCCAGTCATGGGGTTTGGACCAGAGTTACGGTACCAGATAAGCATGTAAGAGAGAAATGTGTGTGTAGGGGGTGGGGGAGGGACTTGAAATGCTGTCTTTAGCACAGGATCACCATTGCAAAAGCCATTAGGTCACTGGCTCACTGGGTCGTGACAAGACTGGTATATCAAATGACCATCATAGATGGAGAAAGACCTCATGGAGCCCTGTGCCTGACTGCGGAGTTTTTTAAAACTGTTGGATTCTGGGTGAGGGACAGTCATCTTCAGTTGTGAACCAAACTGTTAGGCCATCAGGCTTCAATAGACACTTCCATACACACGGATACATAGATGATCCTGGTTAAAATCAGTGTGTCATAATACACACACACACACACACACACACACACACACACACACAAGACATGAATGTGAGAAGGGAACCTTTTGGAGGAGGAAATGAGAAGTGAGGTGTGGGAGTAAAGAGAATTTTATACATGTATACACACACACACACACACACACACACACACACACACACACACACCACTTTATTCTGATTTATTTGCAAGAGAAAACATTTACAGAGCTAAAGAGGCCACTAACTGCTACAGAACAGTCGTTCAAATTTCAGAAAAGTTTACAGACACATATGGAGTTTGAAAGTGGGCAAATATATGAGCAGTACTGAGGAGCAGTCACCTTTACTCTGTGTGTGTGTGTGTGTGTGTGTGTGTGTGTGTGTGTGTACACAAAAGGCTGCCACGGTTTTAGCGCAGAGGTCAGAGCACAGCCTGTGCAGGCATTTTGCCTTACTTGTGATGGGCTCTTGTTTGCTGATGGAGTAACTCGCTGGTCGGCTTCCAGATTCTCCTTTATCTGCTTCATAGTCTGCCCCAGCAGCACTGGAATCACAAACTTGCTTCTATCCCTGGCCTCATGTGCACTGTGAGCGGGAACCCAGGTTCTTGCCCTTGCACAGTAAGCTCGCCACTGAGCTAGTCCCCTAACCCCAGAGGTATATTATTAATAGTAGTGAAAAGTGGAGAGAGGTTTCTGCACTCCTTTGTTCAAAAGACATTATTTGTAATTCAGTATTTTAAAGGAATATGGAATCCTAGCACAGTCCTGAAACATCTTTAAGAGATTTCCAGAACGGTATGGAGCACTCACCAAAGTGGAGTCTCCTGTACAGAGAATAAGGAGGGTCAAAGATGGGAGAGTTTGAAAACATTTCATAATTGCATGCTTCTGGCCATGTTGTTTTTATAATTCTGCTTCTCATGCCAGGTCTAATAGACTGTTAGTAATTTAAAAGCCTCCCAGGTATCAGTGTCAGAACCGCCTTGGGGGACTGTCTTGATGCCTGTTGATGAGTGACTGACTAGTCAGCCAACAACCCCACTGTCTGCAATGTGTACAGATGGACAGAAACACATCACCTCAAAATTATAGCCAAGATGTGAAAGCCGTGAGGGTGGGTCCCCATAACATCACCTGTCTGGAAAGTGTCATATGTGTAGCTATGAATAGGTACGCAGATGAATGGAGACCATAATGCCATGAACCCCAGACCCACCTTATCTCAGAGCAAGAGGAGCCAATGTGAAATTTCGCTCTGAGGGAGACCATTTTCAAAGTAATACGATTTCAACATAATGAACATTTAATTGAGAAAACAGTAATATATTTATCGTGTAACACAGAATAATCAAAACATTAGACATTTTGAATGTGGAAATGCCAAATTGCAATGGTATTTTATGTATGATTCGATTTAGAGAAGTGGCTACTTATACACAACACTCTATAAAGCACTTCAGGGTAGAGACTGCCAAGAACTGATGGGGTGATTTATAAAGGAATGAGGGGGGCTTTAGCCCAGGTTAGTGATCTGTGTTCCAGGATTGTTTTCTTGTAAATACCAAGGGAACTCGAATAATCTGAGTTCTGTGCCCTAAGTGTGTGATATCTACAGCAACCTGGGCCTACCTTCAACCCTAGGAGGTAACCAAGAGTAATAGCCATGCTCCGTATGGCTTTGGGAGTTATAGTCCTGCAGTCTAGTTTCCCCAGGACCAGAAAATACTATGAAAGTATCCAAGGGCCGGGCGGTGTCATAAAAGAGAGAAAATAAAATCTTAAAAGATCCTGTCAAATGAAATGTGAAAATCTTGCTATATCATCATCTTTGTTTTTATAAATATGCACAAATTGTTACAATATCCACATAAACAATTATAAAAGAGCATATTTAAAAAGTTAGAAAGTGCCGGGTGTGGTGGCGCATGCCTTTAATCCCAGCATAGGGAGGCAGAGGCAGGCGGATTTCTGAGTTCGAGGCCAGCCTGGTCTACAAAGTGAGTTCCAGGACACCCAGGGCTATACAGAGAAACCCTGTCTTGAAAAAACCAAAAGAAAAAAAGAAGAAAGTATCCAAGGGAGAGAAGTAATTAACAATCGGCTGTGACATCCATGAACCACAGCACTGAGGAAAACGGGAAGATGTCCAGAAGGGAAAGTAAGTGGTACTCACATGCTGATGGCAACCACCAGCAGCCTAATTGGATTTAAAGTCCACTCAACAGGAGGGAACAATGTCTGGTACAGGAAACGTAGCTAACTTTCTAGGGCTAGTGATGTCATGGGTTTGAGAAGATAATCTATTATAGTCACTTCGCTAGACTAGCATAATTCCTTGCTACACTCTAAATTTTATCCTTATACTCACCTATAAGTATAGGTACAACCCCTTGTCAAAGAAACTTCTCTTTAAAGTAAACGGAGACAATAGCAGGAAACCTCAACTAGACACAATACAGACATCAATGGACGGTGAGGAGCCCAGCCACATCTACATCACAGCTCCTGCCTCTACAGGTCAGGCCACAAGGTAGAAGAGGGGGTGGGTAGGAAAAATGTTAAGAGCCAGAATACCAGGAAGTCTGCTGCTGTGACAGTGTCTCTCCCAGAAATGTCTACAGAAACAACATCTGAACAATGGCAATACCAACAGACATGTCACAGGAAAGGGAGAAAATTCTCACAGGTCCACAGCAATGGACAGGCACTGTAGGCAACTGCTGATTGCTGACACAGTTAGCCTCTTCCACAGATGAGCACCCAATTGGTTAACCAATATAAACTGATTTTTCCTGAAACCACATACATACAATCAAAGCCTGAGTCAACAGGTTGTATTTATATATTTGTAAACACATTTGTGTACGTGCGTGCCTGCACATGCCTGTGTGTGTGTGTGTGTGTGTGTGTGTGCACGTGTGTGTAAGACAACAATATTTGGGGAAGAACATGTTATCTTGAGTTTAAGGGTAGAACACAAAAGGAGTTTGAGGGCAGGCACTTCGGAGGGGCTGGACAAAGGAAAAGAGGGGAGGAAGCATCGTGATTGTATTTTAGTTAAAAATGTTTTTAAAATTAAAAATAGAAATATCAGATGTTTTCTACATTATCCATATACAAAATAGACACAGACTTGTTATACAATATAATACGCCCTACAATCATTGCTATTTGATATTTTTATGCCAAGTTTTAGGGGACTTAGTGTGATGTTTATGTTTTCAGCAGCAACATAAGCTTCTAGTTTGATCTTATAAACCATCAGTAGTCAAAGTCTGAAAAGAACACTGTTCCCTGACAGGCAGCTGGATACACTCACTATTGATCACCTTCAGTAATCATGGGAACTTTCTAGAAATATAGGTTTATCAAACACTTTCTTGGTGCCATATGTTAACACATATGTCCTGTGATCGGAGTAGTCTAAAGAGCAATGCTGCTCAGTGGTTAGCATCAGGGTAGTCTCCATCTACTGGTAGATGCTCTCACATTTAAAACGGAACAATAACCAGGCAAGGTACATTGCAAGGTTGGTAAGATGCTGAATTTGGCAAAATGCCTGGTATATACACAATATTCAGTAAGTTCTTCAAACAATCACTATTGAAATAGAGCATACTGGGATAAGACTGTGATAAAAATCAGGTCGGTTATAAATCTTCCCCAACACAGTTCTTAAAACAAGGTAGATCTCTTATTATTTAATCAGGATGTAGCCTCTCCTGTGTTATTTAAACCTAGTGCAGTTTACAGCCATCCACATCACGAGAATCAACCAAAAGTGTGACACAGAATGTTCATTTCCTATGACTGTCCCCTTCTGTACTAACCAACTTCAGAAAATATTCTTCTGTACACGTTTAGACTCGGGGCAAGGCACATGTCACATTTCTACTGTTGTGTCCACGTGTGTGTGTATGTATGTGTGTGTGTGTATGCATGTGTATACATATACAAATATATGAGCTCAGGAGTGGGGATACGCATGTGCCTTGTGCATGGGGTAAGTCTAAAGAGGACTTGCAGGAATCAACTGTCTCCACCCATGGTATGGTTCCCAAGGGTGAACCCGAGTCATCCTTCTCAGCAGAGAGCATTCCTCTCTCCCCCACATGTCACATTTGTGCCAGGAGTCCCATAGTTGATGATTCCCATGAAAATGATACAGTTAGTAGAGTCAGCACAGATCTGTAACCCAGAGACTACTGTGCCAGCCAGCGTATTTCACTAAGGATTTCCTTGTTTAAATATCCTAAAATCTAATTGTTTATAATTAGGACATTTGCCTTTTAGTATTAAATACCTACTTTGCACTATCAAAATCAGACACTGAAATGGTCTCTGTGAGAGGATTTGTCCACTTTTCATTGTTATATGGATAGAGCTTCAACAAGTGTCCCATACTTAATACCTCCCTACTAAATGATTTTTGTATGTAACGATAACCATACAAAGAGCAACTTTGTAACTTTGTCATTTTAGGCTTGAATATTACACATTCAAAAAACTCTTCTTAAAATATAAATTATTTGAAAGCAACAGAGTTAAAAGTGGCTATAGTTTTCTTTACCTGTTTTATTAACCTGCTTTGTGAGAAACGAAGGGCTCTAAGTATGTGTACAGTGATAATGAAATCATCTTAGACACGGGTGTGTTGGTATGTGCATGAATTCTCAGAGCTTGGAGAAATGAAGGCTGAGGATTCAGAGTTCAAGGTCAGTGTTGATTGAACACTCAATTCTGTGTCAGCCTGAGTCACATAGCTAGATTCTTACTAGAGAGATGGGGGAGGGGGGAAGAAACAGAGATTGAAAATAATCTTACCTTCTTTTTCTACTCTAAAAACAAAAGTCCTTTGTGTTGTAACAATTTCAAATTTGTTGTCTCCTTGAGCCCGTACTGTGGATATCGCCGTAAGGGGAATTATTCCTTTTGAGTACATCTCCTGTAGTAGTTAGAGAAGATGAAGACAGATAAGTATGAAATTCTGAACATATTTTAAAATAAGAAAGGCGCAGTATTCACAACAGTTTTCCTTCCACGATTTCTATGTAAAAATTTAAAATGACAAACACACTGATTTACAATACTGAAAAAAAAAAATCACAAAATGCCCTGTGCTTTTAAAAGAAAATGATCTTTTCGATTTTCTAGTTGTCTAGATTTAAAAGGCAAAGCACCAACTACAAAGAACACAAGAGACCAGCACCATACATTTCCTAAACCCAGAATACATTCTCTAAATGAGTCTGGTCACAATGATTCCATGGTGTTTGCAGGCATCTGCTGGTCACAACAGGAACTGTCACAGAACCATCTCAAAGTACTGTTGCATCACACAGAGAACAAAACCTGCCTAAGCAGCCTGTTGGATCTCATTAACCAACCTTATCCTCTGTGCTCGGATGATGATGATGACTCTGGTCTAATACTGAGTCACATTTTTTTTTCCCATTCCCTATTAAATAATGGGTACACAAAAGCCAGGCAGGCATGGCAGTTCATGCTTTCATCCCAAAGTTTTGGGAGGCTGAGAGGAAAGGACGGTCATGAGCTACAGGCTAGCCTGTGCTACAGTGTAAGAAGAGACCTCTGTCAAACAATCAGAGCAAATGAAGAAATGTGCATCTGCTGCCAGGAATCAGCATTCACACACATGTTATAATTTGGCTCCCAGGGTCCTCAAAACCCTGACCACTTTCTCTCAATCTTAACTTTCCTTAGAACTCCCAAACTACTGGGCAGGATGACCATCAATGATTCATTGAGAGTGAAATATTAATAGTGTCCCGTGGAAGAAACTTCAGACTCATTATACATCCAAGAAACCATGTAATAAAAGTTCAGAAGCCAATTCAAATTTGGGGACACAAAAGTCAAAAGACATAAACCCTTAATTCTTTTTGTTAATTCTTAAGTGGTTTATAAACATGGCAAAATCTCACCCTGACTTTTAGAAAAATTAAGTGTTACTGATTGCTGAGTGGGCAGACAGAATTTTGATGAGACAAACTGAAAGGAAAAAGAAAAGGACAGAAGTGGAATAATGAGAAATAGATCCCGCCCCCCAAAAGAACAGTAAATAATAAAGAACACAGAAAGATGAGGCTGTAAGACCACCCTCACATCCAGAAGGTCAGAATAGCAAAAGAGTTTACATAGGCCCTTCATGGATTTTTTTTTTTCCATTCTCTCCCATGGCAGTGGCTACATTTTATAGTTTGAACAACTAAGTCTCCTTCCGAGGTCATGCATCAAGAATGTGAGACCTGACTTGTAACAATATTTTAGAAGGTGGTAGTAAGTTTAAGTAGAGATTAATTGGGAAGCACGGGGGTCATCACTAGTGTATTTTAAAGGTCACACCTGGCTCCAGTCTTTCTTTGATCTCTACCTGTTGGCTGCTGTGACATGGGTTCCACTATGCATCTCTGCCACCCTGCTCTTCTGCATTAGCTCAGAATCAATGGTGGCAAATACTTCAAAACCACGACCCCAAATAAAGCTCTTCCCACTTATGCCAGATATTTTGTCACATAAACACAAAGTCCAAACCAGTGGTCTCCACCTCCCTGTCTCCAAAACTATTTACATTATGATACAGAGCAGTAGCAAAATTACAGTTATGATGTAGCAACAAAAATAATTTTATGGTTGAGGATCACCACAACATAAGGAACTGCATTAAAGAGTCAGAGCATTAGGGAGGTTGAGAACCACTGTTTTAAACTAACATAAGGAAGAAACTCTAGTTATCTTATGTGAGAATACAGATACCCATACTGAAGATAACAGTTTAGGAGACGAATGTGCTAAACGGAGAACACTCCTCTCTCAACACCCTTCTGCCCTCACAGACAGATGAGCTCAGCAAACACTGTGTTCCTCAGGAAGGATGGGCCCTCTCTGATTGCCAACAATCACCTTATGGACCTAATCCCTAGTTTTATTAACAACTTCTCCTTCGCTCTTCCTTTCCAACATCTCATCCCTGAATTGATACACATGTCAAAGTCCTTTTCACACTCTTAACAACATTCTAAATACATGCAACATGTACTCTTCAGTTCCTAGTTTTCCTGTAGCCAACAATGAACATGGCATTTAGATGTGACTCCGGAAAGTAAATGGCTCCCATCCATACTCAACTCGGGATGGTCTTCACATTTAAAATGAATCTTTCATAGGTCAGCATAAATACACGCTACTGAACAACTTATTTCTGCTCAGAACCTTCATCCTCTGTGTGGGAACACAGTCCAGAAATGGAGTCGGTACTCCAAGGAAAGAGGGCAAGAATCTTGTCATCTCAGTTTGTTCAAAACACAGACTTGTTCTTGAAATGTGTTTCTGTGCTCTTCCTAGGTGTAGTGGACAGGAGTAATCTTACTTCTGATAATTCATTATTGATTATTGCAATGGTTATCCCATTAAGTATTTAAACTATCTTTTATGTGCCTCTATGGAAAAACATGTTATTGCAATGTGAGCTTGTCCTGGCAGTTTTACACGCTTGAAGTCATAAGAACTTCACTCATCTGACCTTCCTTAACTCTCAGAGTATAAATTGTCTGAGGCTCTGAATGGTGGTTGCCTAAGGCTTTAGTCTGCTTCAGATTATCAGCTCCTTCCTTTCAGGTCCTACCATTCCTAAGGCAGTGACACTTATCAGTGCAGTTACTCCAGTTTAACAGTGACGTGTACATTTGTTTTATAATAAACATACATTAAAATTTCTATAATAATCAAAGTTGCCATAACCTGTGATAGTCTTCTTAATGATGTCTTCCAGTGTAGACATTAGCTCATTCAACTATTTCCCTTACCAACTTTCTTATAGTTGTTGCTACAGAAATATTTTTGAATGATTGAATCCCATGTCTAATTACAATTATACCAAACATTGACAGCTCAATTTTAATATTTTTGGAGTTTCTTTTATCACTTCTACTAAACCTAAATATTACTATACACCTTCATAATTTATAATGCCTTATTCATTATAACACTCTCCTAAATTGCCTTTGTCCTTTCAACTCATTTTCCTGGTAGAGTCCCTGACGCATTACAGATCAACAGTCATTCAGCAGGAGAAAACACAGCCAAGGTTTATGGAGGAATACACCAAAAATGGTCGAAATTTACACATGGTTTTAAATGTAAATTTATTTATATTTTTATTATTTATTTATTTAGATGTATGTGTATGGGCATGTATATGCAGGTCAGAGCAAAACTTGCTGGATCTGATTCTATCCTTCTACTGTGTGGGTCCCAGGAATTAAACTCAGGTCTTCACACTTAGGAGCAATCACCTTTACCTGGTGAGCCAGCATACAGGTCCCCATGTAGGTTTCAACGGCTAACAATGAGTTTCAGTGGATTAAATAGCTAAATAGATTCAAACAGAAGATGAGAAGGAACTCACAGAGAGTTAAAACATGGCAGGGAAATGAATAGTCCTCAAGTGGCTCAGTGTAGGCAGCCACATGATCATGGAAGTTATCACAAAGAAATGCATAACAGGATTGGCTTACCAAACATCAGTACACAGAAATGCATAACATCATTGGTTTATCAAAAGGAACTCTGGAAATCAAAGTAAGTTAAAACGGCAATATGAGGGCAAATCTAGACCACTGGACACTGTAGAGACTGGGAAGAGAGAACATCTTCCCACTGTCAGGCAACCTACAGAGATAGAAGGAACAGGGCTTTTTTTAATAGACAGCTTATGAATATGTTTGTTATATGCATGCCGTGGCTGACACCAGACAGTGGGAATTGTTAAATGTCTAAAATCATTTACACATTGTTACCCAGGTGTTCTTTTACAAAACTTTAACTTCCTAAGATTTATAACAGCTTATGAAAAAAACCTCCCTAATGAGATAATTAGCAGTTTGTTCTGAGCTACCTCTAACCTGTTTGTCAGTGAAGGAAATCCAAACAACACTGAAAAAACAGGAAAAAAAAATAGAAAGAAAAGGAAGAAGAGACTAGCAGGCAGTTCATTAAAAACAAAACAAAAACCTACATGCCTATAAATAACAATGATACTTTATTTAACAGATAATAACTTCTCCTAGAGACATGTAGAAAACAAGGAAATGATCAGAAGTATTTTGCAAACTAAATACTGTGTCAGGTCGACCCCAGGAAGCCAGAGAGTACCTAATGACTCATTTATAATGTATTATGAGATCTCAGATAAAACTTGGGATTTTTTTTTTCAACACTGTAGGGTTGACTGTATATTTTTCATGTAACGACAATATAAAGACAATACTGAGAAAAAAAACAAAACAAAACGAAAATCAGAAAAAAGATGGATAGCAGGTTCAAAAATGCCTGTTTTCCAAAGTGTGAAATTTTCCTTAAAGAAATTTAAAGTACCCTTTGAAGTTTTACCACACAGATATCTAGGTCAAATCTGTCATTTATCTGCCACTTTCAGATGATGAAACAACCACAGGACAATTCTGCACACTGATGAGTGGGAATCGGGATGCGTTAGATTTCTTAGCAGGGCCTCAGATATCAGGGCCGTGTGGATGACACTGTTTCTGTAATACGATGAGGAAGTCCTCATGGAGGCATCACTGGGCGATGCTGAGAAAGATAAAAGCAAACCAGAAAATGGAACTTCTGCATATCACCTCCTGATGCCTAACCATACACTTAGAGGAACTTGGAGACATTCATGATTCAAATGTTCAATTCACACAGCTGCTAAACTGCACAGCCAGCCAGAACATTAGCTGTGTGTGATCTGTAAGCATGTGTCTTTTCAGAGGGGTCCAGGTAAAAACTGTGCCCTTTTAAGAAACAACCAGACCTCCCCAACCCCCACCCCCACCCCCACCCAGAGCTCTCAGGGACTAAACCACCAACCAAAGAGTACACATGGAGGGATCCATGACTCCAGCCACATATGGAGCAGAAGATGGCTTTGTCAGACATCAGTGGGAGGAGAGGCCCTTGGTCATGTGAAGGCTCGACGCCCTAGTGTAGGAGAATGCCAGGACGAGTAGGCAGAAGTGGGTGGGTGAAGGAGCACCCTCATGGAAGCAGGGGGAGAAGGGATGGGGTAGGGGGTTCTGGAGGGGAAACCTAGAAAGGGGATAACATTTGAAATGTAAATAAATAAAATATTAAATAAAAATTAAAAAAAGAAAGAAAGGAAACAACTCCCAAATGGTGGAATGTTGTGGCAGGATGAAATCAATCAGCAGGCACAAGGGATTGAAATGTCTGAGAGACATACAACTGGAATATGTTTTAAGGAGTGGTGCTTGGTTAAAAGATTTCTAAGAAATCACATGAATATAAACTTTTAATAACAATTTTTGTTGCATAAACATCAGAAGTGACACTAGGCTCATGGCAGTGTGAGTATGATGGGCCCTGAGATGATGGAGAGGAAAATCCAGTCTGCTTGGACACACAGCAGAAATCCCTCCTTAAATGAGAGTACCGGAAAAACCACACCAACACAACAACAACGACGACGATGAGACAAGAAAGCCCTCCCACTCCTGAATACATTTCCTCTGTACTCCAATAAAACCAACAAGAAGACCAGACATTGAGGGACAGTGGCAGTTAGTTTCTCCCGGGTCACTCTGGTTATGAACCTAATCCTGAACAGCGAAGCCATTTTCTTCATAGGTTTTTGTTTCTGTCATTGTTTCTGTCTCCTTTGTTCTTTGTTCATTTTAATTTTTCTTCAAACGGAGAGTATACAATTACAGATAAGTAGAGAGGGAGGTAGGAAGGATCTGGGAAGAGTTGTAAAAGAGGCAAAAGACAAGATTAATATATTATAGGAAAAATACAATAAAAGGGAAAACCAATAACAAAAATGTTATCCTCGGGTCTCAGGACACAGAATTCTCTGTGGTATCATGGACACATATGTGATACACCATGAAGGTGAAATATACGAACAAACTAGAAATAGCTGAAATCAAGTAAAGGTTACAAACATTCATCCCACCACTTCGCAAGTCAAGAGGACGTTGGTTTAAACTAATGTGTTACTCTATCTAGGTCACTGTATAAATGAATCCAACCTGAAGTTCTCAAGAGGGTGGCAAGAGTTTGTTGCAGCCTGTGCTATTTTCTGTCTGAAAGTACATAAACTCTTTTGCCTTCCAGCAGTAGACACATCTCTCTTCACACCAAAAGCAAACAAGCCACAAATATAATGCAGTATCAACTTTCGAGAATACAATATTGAATTGGAATATGTAAGAAAAAGAATATGGTTGTCTTAAAATTAAAACTTTAAATATAAAATGTAATTAGGATGAAAAGTATCTCATTTTAATTAACTAAAGGATGGTACATTTATCACTTTCACCTGTTCACTGAGGAAATTACCAAACAGAAGGCAAAAGGATGATACAGTAGTTACCTATGTAACTTCTAAGTGTAACAATTGATAACACTATCTTTCAGTATCTGAGAGGGATTGAGTCTAGAAACTCATCAGACACCAGGACCCACAAATGCTCAAGCCCTTAACTATGATATCTTGCCTCCATATCACCTACACATATCCTAATGAATGGTTAATCACCTCCAGATTACTTATAATATCTTATATATGGTCATCCTCGTAAACAGCTGCTTTAATGTCTAATTTAAAGAATAAGAAAAAAAGATGCACGTGTTCAGTACAGGTGGGACTTTAACACATTTCTGATGGCTTCATCCACACCAACGTACAAGCTAGGATACAGGGGGACTCATCATGCCACTGTACAAAATACAGAATTTATTATATTTAACTAGACATGCATACAAACACTTGTATATATTGGCAAATAAAATGTATACACAGGTAATACCTTTTTTTTTTACTGTTTTCAGTTATAATAACACAATCCCTACAAATATTTCAGCTTATATATCCTAAAAAGAAGGACATTTTCAAGGCTTAAGAAGACATTCCCAGAACTCTGTCCGAGGAATATCCCTCAGCTACTCTCATCAACATGCAGGACGTTCAGTGGGCTCTAATCACACAGCATCATCTCCCCTATCTCCCTCCCACAAAGCTCATTCCCAACATAACCAGAAAACACTACATGTTTTGTGATAAATGGCCAAAACTTTCTCATGTAAGCTTCTTTCCTATTCCTTCTATAAATAATTCTTATTCTCCAACATTTCTTCATATACAAACATCTTTTCTTCCAAACTCATAGCAATAGAATCCCATTCAAACCCTTCTCACACCCTTCTCACCCCCAGAGAATGAGGCAACCCCTCCTTGCTTTTCAATTTTCTATTTATGGTGTGGTTTGTATATATCCCTTGGTGCTCTGAGAGATGAAGGAAATTTGTATTCATCTTTACATAGCTCACAGACTCTCCTATAGCTTATAGAAGATGCTCCAAAAATAACTATTAGATGTATATGCTTGCTGGGCAGTGGTGGCACATACCTTTAATCCCAGCACTTGGAAGGCAGAGGCAGGCAGATTTCTGAGTTAGAGGCCAGCCTGGTCTACAAAGTGAGTTCCAGGACAGCCAGGGCTACACAGAGAAATCCTGTCTCAAAAAAATAAAAAACAAAACAAAACAACAAAAAAGATGTATACACTAAAAATTAGCTGTACATTCTATGAAATTAAATCATGAAAGTGATTATATCATATTCCAGTGCTCTTAATGTTGATAATATATTTTCTACTCTTAAAAATGTTCAACTATTCCATTTAGTGTATGGAAAATCATGTTTGAAGCCAGTACTTACTCTGTCATTATTGTAGTAAGAAATGCTAAGGCCATCAAATTTCACCCATCTCTTCTGAAACATGCGTTTTCTGTAAAATATATGAAAATCATTATTTTACATTCCCTGACAAGAATTTAAATGTATCTGTAATGTCCCTATGTTGAGTACATTTCATTGTTCTCTTAGACAATAGAGGTAACAAGGGGCTGTAACAACTTTCAGGTCTACATTTCTCATTATTGTACACAGTGAAAATGTGTATAATAGCACTTTCTGGTTAGATAATGTAGTTATCTGCAAGATAATATAATGTTGACATTGCCCTCTCATGCAGCTGTAAGGGTCCCTGCAGAACAAAATGAGGACACATCCTCCACCACTGAACGTGAACCCACGGTCCATCAAGAAGATAATCCTTCACTGGGCACAGGACATGATGCTCATCCCTCATTAACCTTATGAGTGGATCTTATTTTACTTTGATCATTGGTGAGTAAACACTATGCTGCTAAGCTAATGTGGCCTGGTTACTTGAGTTTATACATATCAATAATTTATTTCAAGTTAAAGATGTTGAAAAATCCCTGTCAAACTAAGGAGTATTTATAATCTCTTTAAACAGCATAACTGTTGAAACAGGATCAGATAAAAGGCAAATGCAGTCTAAAATTCTGACACCAAAAAAATCAAGGGAAAAATAAGATAATCCTATTTTGATATTTAGACTTTTAAAAAGACTGTTTTTCTGACTTTACAGTGGACTGCTGAGGCGGCTTTTGTGCACACACTTGGTTTCTGTTTTGTTTCAGTCGCTTTTCCCCCTTCCTCCCAACAAATATGCATTCAACAGCCTCTCGTCTGAGAACCTTCTTCTCTATATATATGTTCAGCCTGGACTGATGCCAACGCGATAACCTCTGCTTTTAATAGATACCAAAAACTAACTTCCTATTGAAAAAAAGTAAAACCAGTCAACACTAAGCATTTTTCTCTCCACCCACCCTCCTTGCAGTTTTAAAACACATTTAGTGTTAGTATCATTTCCTGTGGCTTTCGTGACAGTTAAAGATAGAAAAAGAATGTTCTGGCCCTGGGGGAGTTTTTTCTCACTGCTTTCCAGCCAAAGGTCTATTACTTGTGTAAAATACAGAAATATTCCCACACTAATCATTAACAAACGTATGCATCTGTAGAGCCAACCAGCTCTAATGACAAAACAGGGAAAGAAATGAAGTTCCCTAGCTCATACAACAATTTCACATACAAACACGGAATTAATGATTAAGGACACTGGGGGCCCTAACCCTATCTAACCACTCTAGTCAACAGCCTCCTCCATCTGATCCCCTCCTCTGCTCCCTCCTCACCTCTCTTGGCTTCTCCTATCTCTTCTCCCAGCAATGCTTTGCATAGTCAGAGCTGACTTTTCACTTCCAACAATCCAAGGACTCCCATGTCCCCAGCACTAGCAGTTTGAAGGAAAGGGACTGTTCAGTAAGCACACATTCCTTGTTCTTTATATACCTTATGCACCTATCCTCTCTCCATGCAGTGTTTTATTCCCTCTCTCCAGTCCTTCCAAGGCAAACAAGTGTGCTTCTTCCTCCAGGGCCCCGACAGCAACTAGGGAAAGCCAGAGGTCTGTGCGGAGACCACAAATCACTTCCATTGAAACTGAACAGAAGAGCTCAATAAAACATGTAACTTTCAATTTTAAGATGTAAAATAAGATCAGTATCTATGGGTAGAATAGAGACCTTAAATCCATTCCTAATCTCCCCTTTCTTCCGTAACTAACGTTAAGTATTATCCCTAAGACACCTACATACAAATTCTTTCCCTGACAAACTAGTACATATCCAACCAGAGTTTTCCTGGAAAAATGCTTCTAGCTTCCCTGGAGCAGTTAATACAATCTCTTTATATATTTGTTGACTTTCTTAATGCCAACATCCCACAATGCACCTTATGCTTTTACAGGGACAAAGTCCAGAAATGATTCATATTCTATTTATGATCAACTATGAACACTAAGACCCAAATAAGCTTTCATATTCTCTCTCTCTCTCTCTCTCTCTCTCTCTCTCTCTCTCTCTCTCTCTCTCACCACACATACACACACACACACACCTACACACACACACACCTACACACACACACACAATACACACACACAACACACACACACCTACACACACACACACACACACACACACAACACACACACACACACACACACACACACATACCTACACAGGATGAATGAACAAGTAATATGACTGAGCTTAGTCCTTTTAAAACCCAACAGAAAGACAAAAAAGACAGAAAAAGAAAATGTCCACACTGGGCTCTTCTTTTAAAATAATAGTTGCAGAAGGGGCAGGTAAATTTCTGAAAATTCAGAATTAAATCCACAGTCTAAAAGACTAGCAAGGGAAAGGGGCCCAGAAATTACACTAACACAGCATAATTCAGAACATTTAGTTAGCTATTTCATTCTTTGCTTGTGTCTGTGGAGGTGTCTAGCATATGATTGTTCATGTGTGTGCATGTGTGCATATGCACACCCATATACTTGTGTACACACATGGAGAAGCCAGGGGTCAATCCCAAGCAGTTTGCTATGGCTTTTCACCTCCTTTCTTGAGCCAAGGTCTCTCAGGGAGGCTGAATTCTGCCATTTGTGCTACATTGTGGGCCATGGAGTTCCCGGGCTCTTCCAATTTCTACCCTGAGATCTCGGATTATAGATATGAGTGGCCATGCCCCACTGTCCGACATTAACCTGGGCACTAATGAGCATGTAACAGTCTTCAACCTAAAGCCACTTCTCCCACCTGGCTCCACAGGCTTGCACAGAAGTCTGTCGAAACCCAGAAAAGTTCAACTGTTTGCAAGACTGTGGACGGTGTCATTTTTAAAATTCAAGCTCAAAAATAATGCCCTTGGGTTACAAACAGACAGAGAGACAAGGAGAAAATACAACAGAAATGTTCCTAATTTTAAAGTCAGCTTAGGGTTCAGTGTTGTGCTGAATCCACACCTGTCCTGCTGTCCTCCACTGCACTGCAGGTCAGCCTTGCCCACCTGTGTGAGGGGCCAGAGGCATTATCCAAGATGTCTCATGATAGAGAGAAATGTGGAGGGCAGCAGGGTTGTTGGAGGGAGATGGCTAAGGGCTTTGCTTTGAGAAAAGACAAAGAACTCTAGTCTTGTAACAACCTTAAGGCAAGAAAGAATCTCCCAGAAAGTACAACCTTCTCAACTGTAGGTAGCTAGTTCATGGGCTGATCAATTTTAAATCGGGGTTTTGTGATTTTTTTTTTTCTTTAAGATTGCTAAATATCTTTGAGAGTACGTGGAATTAACAGTTAAGTCCCAGCCGTAAATGATGAGTAGCCCAGAGAACCACCCTTCTAGAGCAGAAATGGGGCATTCTGCATCTTCTTACAGAAATGTCACTTCTGTCTTGCATTAAGTCTTTAACTCTGTGGACAGTTCCTTCTGAGTCAGACTACCTCTGTCGAGCCCTAGAACCTTCCTCGCCTCCTGGCCTTCCTATAAGACATATTCAATAATTACAAATTTCTGCATGGTTCCTCACCGGGCTCATATCAAGTTCTCAGCTTAAAATCCACTCTACAAGTGATATCACTCAATAAGTGATGGCATTTGGGGGGTTGAGACAGAATTATCAGTTGGAGGAGAGTCTAGTAATATACATCCTCTCTTTTTATTTTAATTTTATTTTAATTACTTTAAGTTTCTCTTAAAGTACTGTAACATCTTAAAGTACTTAAACATCTGGGTTTTTGAACTTCATTTAACAGAGACATACTGCTTTGTTCGAGGAACTGTGCCAAGGCACCTATAGACATTAACATATTTAATCTTCAGTCAACCAAAGGAGAAAAAAAAAATGGTATCCTTACCTTACAGATTCAGGCGCACAGCCACAGATTAGTTATAAAATCCCTCCCCTTTACAGTACCAGTACAGACACTTTCTTCCGGATGACAGCATGCCTAACAAGCACCCAGAAGACGCTCCAGGACACCTGACAGCCCAGCCAAGCCTTTAGTTAGCAATAAGTGATAGCATTTGACCTCCACACAGTTTCTATGTAAGCTTGAGGCTGCAGAACGTTTCAGAGTCCCCTCAGGAATGAAGGTAACACAGACAGGAGGTATATTAGCCTGGGTTTAGCTTCTCTTACATTTAGCATTCTGAAGGGAAACATTTCTTTAAGAAGCTTTTTTTTCAGAATAATTTATAAGGTTTGTGAAGTATCACCCAACAGTTTTCTATAAAGTCTTCCCTTGAGCTCTGGCAGGGCAGGTGTTTTGAAGTTTCAATTGCTTTCATAAAAACTGCTTCAACGCCTGTTGTCAGGTTTTGTCTCAAAATGTGTATTTTAGAAAGCTTTCTTTCATAACCGTGTAAATACATGCAATTAAATCTCTGTTTATGAAGGAGTCACACAGAGGCCCTCTTGTTTAAATTCATTCTTAAGGAAAGGACAGACTTTGGGATTTTTATAGTCGTGGTGGTGGTCATAGTGGGTGTTTGTTTTCTTCTGTTGTGTTTTGACTTTGACACAGGGTCTCACCATGCACTACTGTCTTTTTGGAGAACCACTATGTAGATCAGGCTGGCCTCCAACTCATGAAGATCCACCTGCCCCTGACTCTCAAGAGCTTGGACAAAAGACAGGAGCCACTATACCCAGTTTTGCTTCAATGTTTTTAAAGAATTAAAGATTGCATCTTTAAGCTTCAAGAAAAAGAGTTTTAATCTAATAAGCTCTGCAATCAATAGCATTAACAGAGAGACTGAGACAGAGTGTAATCCCTTTAAGATATACAACTGGAGTGACCCTAAGGCCATCTTGTTAAGTGTAAGGCTTTTATTACTCATGGTATTTATACTCAGATTATATGTCACATTTATTCTAAATAACCTCAAGTGGAAAAAAAGGGATCAACAGCATGAGGCTGAGGTCGAATGCCTTCTTTGCATAATCCTAAAAAAAAAAAGGTACTGTCTATTCTTAACTACTGCTCTGACACAAACCAGGTTCAGTCTGTCTAGAACATTACAGTCTCTAGACACCTACATTTTTATTTACCTAATTGCTCGTCTTAGCTTGCTATTCACGCCTCTAATCCCTCTCTAAAGTATGAGCCTTTTAAAGGATGGAGTATTAAGACTGAAGTGATTTTGACATAAGTACATGCAAAATGATTTTCCAGAATTTCTATGAAATGGCAGCAGTTTTCCAAAGTACATTTCCTCACTTTTAGGCAGATCCAAGCACTAGCTTCTGAGAGTATCTCACCAGATGCTTTGGGTAACCAAATAAACACAGACTTCTCTTTAGACTACAGCTTCCATGTCTTTTACTTGTAAGCCGGAATGGAAAAATCAAACTGTTCAGCAAAAAATTCTAAGAACTTAAGAATTTTAGGACTAAAGGTGAAAGCACAAATTTTACTTATTAACACTGTTTTTATGGGTACATTATTATTTGTATATATTTATATGGTACAAAATTGAAGTTCTCATTCATGTAAAATATTGTGTTATGACTAATTCAAGGTAATTGGCCTATCTATCAGCTTAGACATTTATAATCTTATGGTGAGCCAATAAACTCTACCTTTTTAAACTTTATAATGGATCACTGCTGATATAATTCACACTGCTGATACAGGGTGAACTAGCAGTGTAGAGAAGAGCTTACTCTGATCGAAGTATAAATAACTCTGTACTGCTTGAGGAATCTGGACCCACCCTCCACCCTCTTCCTCCCTTAACCGCTATTCTCTACTCAGCTTCTATGAGAACTATGTGACATTTCTATGTTTTGGCCTATTTCACTGTACACAGCATTTGCTAGGTTCTCACAAATCCCATAATTTCACGTGAAGCCTGATTTTTATGTGGATGTACACGTGTGTGTAAAGGTCAGGAGTCTTCCTCAGTCTCATTCCATCTTATTTTTGAGACAGGATCTCTCACGGAACTATTAACTTGACTTGACTATCAGGCTAGAAATTCCATGCACTTAGGTTACAGGCACATACCAGCTTCACAGATTTTTCTGTAGATTGACCTCAGGGCCTCAATTTTGTGCAGTACACACTATACCAATAGGGATTTCCCCTGCCCCATGAAACCTGAATTTTCAGAAATGAGTAGTTATGGGACAGAGCATATGAAAATCTATGCTAAAAAATTGGCATTACTTTCTCAAGTTATCCTTATAAAACCCTAGCATATACAATGGATGGAAGTTAGCGCTCAGTGGTTAAAGGATCTGCCTTGTCCTCCAAAGTACACAGGTTTGATCCCCAACACCTATATGGAAGCTAACAATTGTTAGTGATTCTAGCTCCAGAGAGAGGATCCAATAGATATATAAGAAACATATAGACTACATAGGGTTCTGCTCTTTTTACGGTTTAAAGATTCTCAGAGGATTGTAACATGCTCGGTGGTAGGAAGAAGGGATACGATAACTCAAAAAGTGACTGTGAAAGTGAGGGCAAGGGTCTGAGAATGGAAGATATATTAAGAGGCAGTTTAAAATATAAACTTGAAGTAAAGACAGGAGGATTAGGGGTAAAGATCATCTTTGCCTACTTAGTAAGTTCAAGTCGAACCTGGAACACATGAGACCCTATTTTAACTAAATAAATACTATCAGTTTCTTTGAAATAAAAATTATTGGTACTGTACTACATAATTCAAACATTAATAACTTTGGTAGTCAAGAATATGCAATTAAATTCCAGATATAATTGTTAGATAACTAAATTAATAGAATGATAGCAATTGTGTCTATGCTAGAGGAGAGGGCAGTGGTAAGAATAAACAGCTCTTCCTCAGCGGCAAACCAAAGATTAACCCTTTATGCAGAAAAGTCCAAGCCCACAAGAGCACAGTTCTATTCACATACACACCAGAGGGGATAAAATGTCAAAACAAACTATTAAGAAGTTGCTGAGGAACGTTTGAGATGGTAGATATTTTTTTTTTTAACATAACTGAGGCATTACAGAAGGTACAAATGTTTGGAAAAATAATATCAATACATTCAAATGTTATGCCTCTGTATGTCAGTTTAAAATATAGGCTATGGTTGTCAATCTGTGAATCAGCATGTTCAATATGTGCAAAGACCTGGGTTCAAGACAATTCAATAGACTTCTTTTTCAGTGCCAAGAAAATTCAATACATACAGTTACTTAAAGATACAAATAAATGAAAAAGCTGGAGGTGGCTTGTGAGTAGACTGCATTGGAAGAAGAGTGGCCCTGTATTTCTGTCTGTGGGCTAGCCTGCTTAGAAATCTTTCTGACTTACATAAGGGACTTGGCTCTCAAAGTTCAAGGTGAAACGATCGCATCTTTTCCTTAAGTCTATCACTAAGAAAAGGATTAGAACTCTGCCCCTGTAACAGAATCATAGATCATCAGCAATAAGTGCTCTAAAGGGACAGAAGGCTGAGGAGTACTGAGTGCCAATTAAGTGTCAGCTCTAAGGATTCCACAAAGCTGGTCTTGGTCTTAACCTTACACTAGTATGTGGGAAAGGCAGGTGCTGAGGTCTATGCAGGTTTGAGTGACATTTTGAAAGAAAGAACCCGTGGCAGCT
Source organism: Mus pahari (assembly GCF_900095145.1). NCBI lineage: Eukaryota > Metazoa > Chordata > Mammalia > Rodentia > Muridae > Mus > Mus pahari. The sequence continues at coordinate 53,864,131 of NC_034602.1, forward strand.
CTAATTTAGCCTGCCTGACTCCTATGACCTTATGTATTTTTCCTCAGCTAGACTGACTGTATTAGTCAGGTTACTTGAATGGAAACTGAAACTAGTATTTTCCCCTCACACCGTAAAACAAAGCATTTTGTTTTCTTGCCATTACAGGCTATAAGTAATTTGCAAAATGTACAGCTGTCTCACCAGTATAAAATGATCATTTTAATCAAATATTTTCATTCAACATCCAGGTCAACCAAGTAATTATTACTTAACACAAAAATTAATGGGTCAGCTTCCCAAAGTAGCCTTCTACTGCCAGCCTGGCCGTGGGAAAGTATTACAGACACCTGAGATACCCGAATTCCTGCAGCAAGGTGGGGAACTGCCCTACTTAAGTAGCCCAGATCACTGGACACTTGCTGAGAAATCACTCACAGACAAAGGCCCAAAGAGCATCAATTCTAACTTCCCGAGAAGTCCCTGGCTGACATGCTCTGACTCACACCTTCCTTGGTTTGACCTTTCCTTGGCAACTGACCACTGATTTTTTTCATTTCCTCCCTTTCCCTTTTAACTGGAAGTCTGATTTCACTAAGGGCTTCTCCTGACTGGTCCCGAAACAGTTTTTTTTTTTTTTTTCTGCATCTACAAACAAATGGTAACAACCACTTTTTTGGTCTTACCCCAGCTCTGTTGCACACCCCAGTCCTTCCTGTCATCACCTGCCACAGAATGTCTTTCCTCTTGGCGGGCAGAGAAGTGTTTCTTCTAAAATTCCATTTAAAAGCCTTACCCATGTCCAACAACAATTGCTATTCCCTTCTATACCTCTTTGAAGAAGCACTGCTCCATCTCTGCAACCTTAGGCTGTATCTCTGAGCCTTTCCCTACCGATGTCCTATCATTTCGTATATTTATTCTGCCCCTCCTACCAGAAAGGCCAAGGAGGCATCTTGATCCCTCTTCATTCCTAAGCAAGCATTTTTACTACCTGTTCACTGTGCTATCCTCAGATGTCATGTCTCTACCAACACATGCCTTTGCTGCTATGTCAGGTAGTCCCACAGAATGAAAAAGTTTTCAAAACACAGTCATAAGAGAGAGAAAATAAAATCTTAAAAGATCCTGTCAAATAGTACTACCGGAGGACCCAGCAATACCTCTCCTGGGCATATACCCAGAAGATCTTCCAACTGGTAGTAAGGACACATGTTCCACTATGTTAACAGCAGCCTTATTTATAATAGCCAGAAGCTGGAAAGAACCCAGTTGTCCCTCAATAGAGGAATGGATACAGAAAATGTGGTACATTTACACAATGAAGTACTACTCAGCTATTAAAAACAATTAATTTATGAAGTTCTTGGACAAATGGATGTATCTGGAGGATATCATCCTGAGTGAGGTAACCCAATCACAAAAGAACTCACTTGATATGTACTCACTAATAAGTGAATATTAGCCCAGAAACCTAGAATACCCAAGATACATTTTGCAAAACACAAGAAAACCAAAAAGGAAGACCATCGTGTGGATACTTCATTCCTCCTTAGAATAAAGAAGAAAAGACCCATGAAAGGATATAGAGCTAAGATGAAAGGATGGACTATCCAGAGACTACCCCATCTGGGGATCCATCCCATCATCAGCCACCAAACCCAGATACTAATGCACATGCCAGC
>NC_034602.1:53866414-53867730 GCF_900095145.1 Mus pahari
TTCTGAGTTCGAGGCCAGCCTGGTCTACAAAGTGAGTTCCAGGACAGCCAGAGCTATACAGAGAAACCCTGTCTCGAAAAACAAAACAAACAGACAAAAAAAAAAAAAATCAAACAAACAAACAAAAAAAAGGTTAGAAAGTACATCTGCGTTTCCTAGAAACAGCCCAGCACATTCAACCATGTTCTTTGTCCTTTATAATTTAGAGGACTCCTCCTCCAAATTCAATATTGGAGAAATGCTAAGATAAAATGTATGTAGTCCTTCACACCTATGCCTATATAGATATGAGAACCCTGAAGTTATGAATTATGGGTCAGGACACAATTGGTCCTCATAGCCCAATCAAATATTCTTAAAGCCAAAGTATTGCAAAATAAGTTTTTTTGGTTTTTTGGGTTTTTTGTTTGTTTGTTTGTTTCTTTTTTTTCTTAATAAAAGCTGTTTTGTCTAACTGGAAACACTGGTAAGAGCTCAGTATTTTCAATTATTTTTTCTCTTGTGAAATTCATATATAAGTACTGAACTCTTAGTTTCAATCCTGGGTCTCCCTCAGTTTCTCCTCTGTGTCCGCATGCTTGCATGTATGCCTGTGTGTTTAGAAATGACCATTTAAAATGGGATAATCTCTCAGGAGATTATCTCTAGTTTCTCTGAGTTTCTCTCTCTCATTAATCACATACAGCTCTTCTGTGGTGCCACTGTGCTGTGCGAGTCTTACTTGGGTAAACACATTGTTGAGATTGTATGGACGCAGCTCATATATAGAAGTTACCACCTAGCGACAGATACCCTGGTTTGCTGCTAATGAAATCATTCTAGCTCCTTCTTTCCAGTGCTCTGTGATCCTTAAGTAGAGTGCTGTGTTAATAGATGTATCAAATGGAGCTGGGAACCCCGTGATCGGCTCACTGCACTTTAACCAATCATTGCCTTCTGTAATGTTCTCTTCATGCTTAGAAATCTTTGATAAGGAATGAGAGCTGCCTTTAGCTGTTGAGTGTAGGAATACCCATTACAACGCAGATATATGTTACACTGATTTCGGGATGTGGCAATGGTAGGGTATCCTCCAGAGTGCATGACTTCCTAGCCACAGGCAAATGACTGGGTATTACATAAAAGCATGGATTTCCTTCTATTTAACAGGCAGTCAGTCCAACTGGACAGCTGTCAGGGGCCTGTGCCAACCTCCAATTATTGTGTCCTTGGGGATATCTTGCCACGCCAGTCATTGTCATGGTTCACAGGATTTCAAATAGATAGGGCTGGCTGTCTCTCTCTCTCTCTCTCTCTCTCTCTCTCTCTCTCTCTCT
>NC_034602.1:53867797-53966176 GCF_900095145.1 Mus pahari
TATGCATATGCATATATATTATATATTCTCTATGGGAGTGGCTTAGCTGTTCTTAGTGGCTTAGTTCTTTCATCTCTCTCTGTCTCTCTCTCTCTCTCTCTCTCTCTCTCTCTCTCTCTCTCTCGTTTCTTCTTTCTTCCATCCAAAGCACATTTAGATATTATGAGGGCTATCCCTCTGGGAGGAAGCTTTGAAGTCACTTCAAGCTTCATTCTTCTAAGCCCTGTGTCTGAAGTATGCAGTATCTTCAGTTATGAAGGCTTACCTTCAAAGTCTAGAGGAAACCAAGCAAAATAGCAATGGCCCTTTTTGGAAAGAATGATGGTTGCTGGTACAGAACTTAGAATATCATCTGAGTTGACATAACATGAACCAGAAACAACTGGCCATAAGGCAAAGCTCAGTGAGCGCCGTATAAGAAATGAGGAGGGCCACCTTATTAGACTAATGAGTACCGTAAACAGCTTCGAAGAGCAACAAGAGTCCAGCCAGGAAAGGGCAAGTTTCAGATTCTACTTTGAGTCTATTACTTGATTTTTGGCAAGTTATAAGTATCTCTTTTAAGCCAAGAAACACCATCATGTATAAGAGATATTTTTAAAGTTTGGCATGAAAAAATTATTTTTTTCTTATATCTATTCATATTGTTATCCAAGAGGAAACATTTAAGCGAGATAAAACAACTGAATTATTTTTCCCAAAATGGAAAAATATAAATCTAAAATCACAGCTTCTTGCCCATAGGTAGGTTTTCAAGGAATGAGGGGAAAAAAAATCAATGCTTTATTAAAAGACAAAATGGAAAATGATCTAACTATCCCAGAGATAGCCAAAATGCTCAAGCTTTCTCCATGTGCCCAGAGCATGAACATATCAAGTGTGTCAAGTGCAACAGGCCATTGCAGTCTACCTAGTAAGGTTTAGCTACAGAGTGTTCTACACCAAGAATTCTCTGATTCTTCCAACAGTGTTCTGCAGCCACAGCTACGTCTCCCTAAGTACCAATAATTCATAAACATGCAACGCTGGAAAATACTAGAGCTTATGTTTCTTCTAATGATTTATTATATGAACTTATATACATGAGTATGGGCCCCTGATTTGAATATTTAAATATGCATTCTATTCAAAATCTGCTTCTCAAAGGACACATGGTTCATACACCTAGTACTGATAGGACCAATACTCAAATTATATTTGGCTTTACTTTTTAAGAGATATGGATTCATACTCTTACTATGCATGGATCTGCTTTTAATGAATCTTTGCTCCTAAACTTACTTTGGATTAAACCAAGGCTTTGCAGAACAGTCACAGGGGAACATAAGAGAAAGACAGCACATCGCAAGGACTCACAATTGTTACTTAAACATAAGAAAATTTAACACTAAATAGTGCAGTAATTCTTGAAAGACAGTAGAAATAAACATTTTTAAAACCACCAAACCCAGACACTATTGTATATGCCAGAAAGATTTTGCTGACAGGACCCTGATATAGCTCTCTCTTGTGAGGCTATGCTGGTGCCTGACAAATACAGAAGGAGATGCTCACAAGGTCCCCAATGAAGGAGCTAGAGAAAGTACTCAAGAAGCTGAAGGGGTCTGCAATGCTATAGGAGGAACAACAATATGAACTAACCAGTATCCCCAGAGCTCATGTCTCTAGCTGCATATGTAGCAGAGGATGGCCTAGTCAGACATCAATGGGAGGAGAGGCCCTTGTTCTTGTGAAGATCATATGCCCCAGTACAGGGGAATGCCAGGGCCAGGAAGCAGGAGTGGGTGGGTTGGGGGGCAGGGCAGAGGGGAAGGGTATAGGGGACTTTGGGGATAGCATTTGAAATGTAAATGAAGAAAATATCTAATAACAAAAAGGTAGACAGAGGTCCCCAACTTTAGTCTGATGGTTGGAAGGGGCTGAAGGGATGGCAACAGGAAGACCAGCAGTGTCAACTAATCCAGACCCCTGGGACCTCCCAGAGACTAAGCCACAAACCAAAGAGCAGACAGGGGCTGGTCCAAGGCCCCCAGCACATATTTAGCAGAGAACTGCCTTGTCTAGCCTCAGCAGGGAAGGATGTGACTAATCCTCTAGAGACTTGAGGCCCCAGGAACAGGGTGGGGGGTGGGGGTAGCAAAGGGGAGAGAGGGCAATGTGTGTAATGTAAATTAATAAGTTAATGTAAAAAGCACAAGGAAATATAAAAATAACAAAAACTTCAATTAAATAAATAACATCTAAAAAAAAAAAAGTTAGAAAAAAAAAATCTAATTAAAAATGGCATCTATCCCCAAAGATTTCTCCATAGTACATAATGCAAAAAGGAAGGAATTTTATTTGTTTACCTCTGAAATGATAAATCTGTTTTGACATTATATTTAAGGGTTCTGATGTTCTGAGCAACATATAAAAACTAAAACAGCATATTAAAATATGAACAATTCAAAGTAAAGCTATTATAATGCTAATGTGTTCAAATATAAAATATCTTTAAATTGCTTAAATTATTTAAATTTTAAATAATATTAAAATCCTTGATTTATCATTCACGCACATTAAAAAATTAGGATACTAGATCAATAAGATGCTTATCTTTTTATCTTATAAAACGATGCTCATTTCTCTAGATTGTCTTCCCAAACAGAACACTGTTATGATTAAGAGCAAAATCCAGTCTAAGCTAAGGAATGATAACTCAGTCTGTGTTGCTTGTTTTGATATGAAGTAGGACCCAGGAAAGTACATTTTATTATCAAGTTAGAAAGGAACAGTAGTAATACGGAGGTGAACTCGTAACTTGAAGTTTTAATCCAAACCTTAGTTTTAATTTAATTTCAACCTGAAGTTGCTATTCCAAACCATACTGCAGTACTGTACTTCATGCACCTTATGTACCTAGGGACCAGCATTTGCAAACATATTGAAAATCCCTTTTAAAAAAAGTATCTTGCGGGAAGAAGTGGGTACAAAACACTGGCTGATTAAGTTACTCTATCAAAATGGCTACTTAATAAGCAAAATGTATCCATCCATACCCTTGGGGAGAGAGTTTGTCCAGCCATCCACATTTCTCCTTGGCTGCGGAAGATCCATAGAAGCAGGCATAGGGAGAGATGGCATTTGAGACAGTTGACGACGGGTCAGTATTTCCACTCGTGGAGCTTAAAGGATAACTGTGCCTATTGAAAGGGTCCAAGTAGAAGGCTTTTTGAGTCCTAGATTTGGATGCTTTGGAATTTTTTCTTCTTAAACTCTGGAAGCATTCCTCTACTGTGGAGTACTCTGACTCGGAAGCCGAGTCCTGGGGAAGATTATTTTTATCCTCACGGGGTATCCAAATGTCTTCAACTTTGTCTTCACTCACGTTTTCCTTCCTGTTATCATATATGCTGAATAGGAAAGAATGGGAACCAAATTCAAAATGGCATGGTTAATTTAATCTGTCAGTTGAATCTTTTAAACTTACAAACCAACCAACCACAGAAAGTTAAGACCAAAAGGTTCTTTTGGTCTTAAAGGTTCAATTACCCGATCTGATCAATTTAAAAACGTCTTCAGGACTTGCACATACAAATACAAACACACGCAGAGGAGGCATACATTTTCCAGGAAAAATTTCAAAACAAATATTCTATTATCCTTTGACATATATGAACATTAGACAATGTCTTTTGTATAATTTAATCAGATTCTGACCTGAGGGAAGCTAAGTGCAAGTAACAATGGATTAAAAACCATTTCTTCGTCAAAATTTAAACATCAAAAAGAGCACAATGAATGTCCTACTAATCTCTAGTCTCCAGGGAATATAAGGAAGCACAGACTTGTCTCCTGAAGACATTATTTCCTCCTTATCTACCTGTCTAATCAATTTGAGGGACTGCATGCTCCACCCTAATGAAATACAGCAGAAAACCAGGATGACAGCTCAGTACTATGTTAAAATGCTAGTGAGGAAAACCAGCAAACCACACTGCTAGTCAACCGGCAAACATAGATTAGCGAGTGTCAGAATGTAAAAGCTGAGATGAGTCTAATATTTACCAGAATGTACTCATAACAGCTAATAACATTCCTACAGATTTCAAAAATGGCAAAATAAGTTCACTCATCTATATGAAATGAATACCATTACAAGGAGGATTTTCCTTATCAACGAGACAGAATACAGGTCAGATGATTCTTTCTGGATGCAATGCTCTAAAAATCTATAACTTAAAGACTCATGTGACCTAGCCATTTCAAATTTCTTTTCATAAAAGATTCTTATCATTGTGGATGCATTATTTATTTTTATCTCAAGGAAATCACAAGAGTATTAACTTTGAAAAATTAAGGCAGACAGTAAAGTGACTATGAGTAATTTAACCCAGCATAGCAAATCCTACTAAAATTGAGAGAAATAAAAAGTTTAGGTTTGGGTATTTATCATATGCTTTACCAAAAGAAATGAGTACTCCTGTTCTCTTCAATAGTATATTTCTAACACAAAGGACACACTGTGTTTTCACAATTCTAAATCCAGTTGGTTTTACACTGTTTCTTTTTCCTTTGTCCTGACATGCAGCTCATCTCAAAAGCAGTAACCTAATGGCAAATAAAGTATTAACATTCTAACAAAATTTCCTCATATCTGCAGAACACATAACATATATTTGGTGGTTGTACTGGCTAGTTTTGTATCAATTTGACACAGCTGGAGCTATCACAGAGAAAGGAGCTTCAGTTGGGGAAATGCCTCCATGAGATCCAGCTGTAAGGCATTTTCTCAATTAGTGATCAAGGGGGGAGGTCCCCTTGTGGGTGGTGCCATCTCTAGGCTGATAGTCTTGGGTTCTATAAGAGAGCAGGCTGAGCAAGCCAGTGGAAGCAAGCCAGTAAAGAACATCCCTCCATGCCCTCTGCATCAGCTCCTGCTTCCTGACCTGCTTGAGTTCCAGTCCTGCATCCTTTGGTGATGAACAACAGTATGGAAGTGTAAGCTGAATAAACCCTTTCCTCCCCAACTTGCTTCTTGGTCATGATATTGTGCAGTAATACAAACCCTGCCTAAGACAGTGGTACTTTGATTATAGAAACTTTAGAATCAAATATGCATTTAAGGTGTATTTTTAAGCAAATTCATGGCAGTTAAAATACATGGAGACAAAGTTATTCCATTTCAATCATTATAAATCTTCTCAACCTTATTCTATTTTTAAGATGCTTCCTACAAAGTCTAACCAGAGCTGGAGAAATTAAGTTTAATAAATATCAAACTGATTTGGGGGGGGTGCAGAATGGACACAGCTACTGCACGCTCACCACCTCAGGCACAGGTTGGATAGATGGATGCAGTCAGTAGGAGACAAAAATAAGCTGCTACAGAAACCACTCAGCTTCCAGATTAAATGTAGCTACTCCATTTACACATGACAGCTTGGGGACTACAATGAATACTGTCCAGGAAACATTCAGGAAGGAAAGGAAAGCCTTGAACTTGCTCAGGTAAATGACTGTTGTAGAACTTCATTATACAATGAGCAAAAAGTCTGCATGCTTATGACTTTTATTCTGAAGGGGGACTGCATGCTTATACTTTTATTCTGAAGAGGGACTCATGAGCCCTCACACACACCATACCTTGACTGGGTTAGGATAGAGTTTCTTGTAGTGGCCGCTTCCTCTTTAACTGTGTTCTCATGGGGCCAAAACTCATTCTTTATAGATCGCTTCTGTTCAAAATAAATACATTTATTGTTGTGCTTGTTGGTTTAGGCAATTATTTACAGTGCAACAGTACTTTGCAAACACCTACAATATTTGAGTTTATTTTTATTAACCAAATTTAACAGGTTTGATAAATTTTTCAGTTCAAAACAATTAAAAGCAGATATCAAACAGTTTCTGATATCCTCAGTATTTAATTTAATTCATTACACTAACTAAGAATAAACAATGGTAGCTAACGATAAAGCCCACATACTTAAGTCCCTGTGTGATTTGTCTGGTTGTGGATTTCAGTTGTTTCTGTGTTATCTTATGGAGAGCAGCTATGGCTCAGACCCTAGGCCTTGTACAGAACAGACAAGTGCTTTGCCATTGCATCAAATCCTTAGCTATTTCTACTACATATTTTTCTCCCATTTATCTTTTATCAACTCTTAAGAAAAAAAATAGTAAATGAGGAGGATTATTAGAAATGAAGCTTGAGTTATTCATCTAAATAAGATCTACAACATTCTAGCCTTAGGAAGTCTGCCTCAGAATATATGGCCAATTAAAACCTATGGTGGTTTATGCTTTAGCAATTTTTGACTATTTTCAGATAGTATGTGACACTGACAAGTTCTTCAGTGCACTATTCCATATTTTTTAGGTCAAAGTAAAAATGTGTTTACATGAGCCATAGCTAAAGATATAGATTGCCATAATTTGACCAAGCTAAAGTCTTACCATCTGGAAACACTATTGGAAAGCACCACTGTTGTAGCTTACAGGGAAATGAAAATGCATGGATAGGCTACAGAACAAACAACCGCTTATGGAAACATAAAAGAAAATGAATGAGACTAACCTTGGAACTTTCTAGTCTCTGGAAGAGAAATGTCTCTCCATAAGGAAAGATGGAAGTTGAATTATCCTCATTTGAATCTTTTGGAGGAATTACAGAATGAGAATGGAAAAGATGAATAATGTGGAATAGAGCAAACAATAACGATAAAAGCATTGTTTAGTTATTTTATAGCAACATCACAGCTTAATCATTATTCTACAAGAGTCCAGAATGATATGTTCAATTCTTACATCCTGAACCAACTCTGCCCATGGTCTTCCTAAAACATAGCACTCACTTGACCATATAATCACCAACGCTGAAGTCAGAAACAGTTATATATGGCCTTGCTAGTCTCCAAGATCCACATAAAATATAACCAATAGTGTCTCTGGACAGCAGAAATTGGCCAGTGTGCAAATTAGGAAAGTTTAGGAAACCAAGAATATTTTAAAAGAGAGGAGCTCATTTCTAACACCTATTAAGCAACTCTAAGGGGTTCATTAATGTAACAGCTAGATATCTGAAACCTTAGACCTCATGATATTACCACTCTCAGCTAGTAACACACTTACAAATAGACCTAGAGAGGAGCAGTTTCAAGAGAGCATCTTGTATCAGTGAGCTGTATTTACCTAGAGGAAAGAATCCTCAGTATTTGCATTTCTTCTAGGGAAGCTTTTCCCAAAAGTGGAGTAATCAGTCAAAAAAATATTCCACAGCTTGTGTAATCACATTTTCAAATACCAAGCAAAAAGTTCTAAGAAATGATCAATTTACCAAAACAAGAGTATCAAACTTTTCACCAAGGTAAAATGTTTTTTTCATACATAATAGTCTATATATCAGACTACCATGAAATAATTAATTTAGCTGAAAACCTTTGACTAATAACAAAAGGAAGTCTTTATCTAAAACATCTTTGTTTCAAACATGTGTGATTTCCAGGAATCCCAATGCCCATTTCTTTTCTATGGAAGTAAGGACAGTCACTCCAGAATCCCCAACTCCTCGGGCAGGCTGCCTCTAAAACACAACTCTAGCAGTACTTTAAGGTGATCACATGAGGATAAACCAATTTACAGAGATTTGAAAGCAGAGACTCACTTTTCAGCGTCAAAGACTTTCCAGCTGAGGTAGTATTACTTCTTCTGTCACGGAAATAGCTTAAAGGAAAATGAAAAGTTAGGTCATTTATTATAATAAATATATCTTGAATACAGGATATATAGTAGAGCTCTCCAACAATCTAAGACTTAGAATTTAAATAGAAACATCAATAGCCAAATGTAGATTAACTTGAATTATAAATAAAGGACATATTCTACCAACTCAGTTTTAGATTTAGTATTCATGGGAAAGATTTCTTCAGACATTACAAGTCATTTAAATCCTCTCCCCGCAATACTCAAAATTTATAAAAAGTATTTGGTGACCATATGACTTGATTTGAAAACTGTTATCATATGTCAGAAAAACTAATTGAATAGATGTGAGGATTTATATAGCTATTTTGACATTAACTTCATCACATTTACTCAAAAATATGTTTCTAGAAAAATATAAAAATGTGTGGCAGATTTGGGCATATGTACAATGTGACTATATTATGAAAACAGCTGACAGAGGCAGACATGGCACGAAACATAATGAAGTATCAACCGCCACATGTGAGTTCAGTGTGTCTAGATGAAAGGATCAAGGCAATCTCACTTCATTTCTCTTAGATGAATATTTGCCCAAGTAGTTAGAGCCCAAGAAATAACAAAAGAGCAGAAATCAGTGAAATAAATTATTGACAAAAATCTAATAATTGCTGTTATGAAACATCACTTTTATGGAATCAACAGAACATAAATGTCAGTGAAATTAAATGTAAGTAATAGAAGATAAAACTGAGAAGTATCAGAAGTGAAAAGGAAAGCGCATCAATCCAAAGCCTGAGAATATTAGAAGAGAGCTATGAACAGGAAAAGGCTCATGGTCAAGCCATTAGCAAACTGGACATTATCCATGAATTCAAATGACTACGTCTGAAAAGGTCAAATCAAACGTAACAGTTCCATCTCCATAGAAAAAGTTTAACTGTGGAATGAATCACCCATGCACAAAACCTCTAGGCCTAACTATTTCAATAGTAAATTCCAACACACAATTTAAAAACTAGTATCAGTACTAAAACATATATTGAGAAATAGATGTCAACTCATCTTGCCAATCCAATATACAGTGTTAACTAATTAATCAAAACATATATAAATATTGGTCAGGAAACAAACACAAAATATTAGTAAATCACATCTTCCAATACATAAAAAATAATATAAGCAAGTAAAACTTACCCCTAAGAAAATAATATTTCTTTGACAATGGGAAGAATAAAGTAATAAAAACATGACAATATATGGACAAATTTAATTAACAAAACACATACATATAAAAATTATGAACACCTAGAAGAAAGCCTCTTTGACCTAGAAAGGGCTTTTCTGAGAGAAGTGTACTAAAAGCTGGAACTAAGGACTAAGTGTTTCCTCTAAAGGAAGGAAGATCTGCTTCCATCATTTGGGGGTCACAGTTTCGAGGCAGGGTTAAATTACAATATATATCACATCATATCATATCACATCACATCATATCATATATTTTGGGTCAAGCTTGAATTCACTCTTTATCTCAGTAAGTGCTGGAACTCATGGCCCTGAATCTACTCTTCAGACCTTCTAAAACCAGGTTCTTCACAAACTATTCAGTCTCAGGCACTCTGACAGTTCTACGTACTAGCGATGAATAACTGGGAAACTGACTTACAAAATTCAATTCTTCTTACAATAGTACATAAAAACATGAAAACTACTTTTTTAAACTGAACAAATCCTGGACAGTAAAAACTGAAGGATTACTGGGGAAAAAGTGAAAGAAGATTCTTAAATAAATATACTACATTCATAAATTGGAAAATACAATGTTATTAAAATCCCAATTCTCCATATATATATAAAAAATAGATGTTACTAAGATTACTTGAAAGTTTACGTATAAGTGGGAATGGGCTAGAATGGTCAACATAAATTTTCAACAAAAAACAGGATTGGAAGACACATGCTCTATCACTGCAACATCTAATCTAAAACTACACTAGTCCAATCAGCAAGCCAACAATGAAGCATCAGATATAGACCAGAGGAATGAAACAGAAAGACGGCGTATAGTCCCACAATCTATGGCCCAGTTATTTGTTTAAACTATATAGCAATTCTTACTATCAGCTAAAAAGAAAAGGGGAATTATGAATTTTGCAGGTAAATGGAAGCAACTATAAAATATCACACTGAGCATGGTAACTCAGATGCAGAAAGCAAACGTGACATGCTTTCTCTCATCTGAGCCTCCAAGCTCCAAAGATCCAGATGCGAGTGCATAAGCTTAAAGAACTCCAGAAATCAGGGCCATGGTAGAGGTTGGAAGGGCAGGGGAGCACTAGAGAAGGGGACTAGAAGGGTATACGGGTTCTGTGGGGGACAATGAGAAAAGTGGGAGGGCTTTATATGGGGAGGGGAGAAAAATACAGAAGGATGGAGGAGGATAAAATAACAGAGAATTCTGAAAAAGTCAAAGAATCATACAATTACCTAAAATATCTAAAATTACCTATGAAACACATCAGTTCACACACACACACACACACACACACACACACACACACACACATATATATATATATATATATATATATATATATATATATATATATATGTATTCATATATATAAGAAAATGAAACCTTTACAACTTTGTTGTCAATGTGTTCCCAAGAGCCAAAGACTAATGAAAACACTAGAAGCCCTCTTTTAAGTCACTGGTCCTGGTTGCCAAAGAGACTCCTATTACCCTTGGTTGTCTGTCATAGGTGGAGGGTAAGTCGCTATGCTGAAGACACTACATACTTCCATGCAGGGCCTGGAGGACTCGTGCTAGATCTAGCCTGAAAGTCTCCTCTCTGGGACTAGCTTTCAAGACACCAGAAGTTGTAGTTATGTGAGCACTCAAAGGAAGGGAACAACCCATAGTCCTACCAATCTCATGCATCTATGAACCACAACAGAGCAACCTGGCATGATAACGCCCAGGGTTCAGCAGGGGCACATACCTTGGCAGTAACCACCAGTTCTTTAATTGGACTTAAGACCCACTCAACAAGAGAAGAATCACACCTCATACTACAACATTAGGCAACTACCCAGGCAAGTGAGGTCGTGGATTTTGGAGGACACACTACAGCCTTCACATTACTAACCTAGCAGAATCCATAACTACATCTTAAATATGTGTCTGTACACCCACAGAAATGTGTAGTTTCCCCTAACCAAGGAAACTATTCTCCGCAACAGACAAGAGACCATTACAAGCAACCACAACTCATCAAAATACAGCGTGTAAAACCCAGTCCCAACTGACAAGTCTATAAAGCAACTCTGGCACATGAGACTCGGGGATTTGTAGAAGTTAAGCATGGTTCTGCCTCTCAGTTCCACGTTCCCAGAAATAAGACTCAGACTCAAATATGCTTATGAATACAAATAGCTAGGCAGTTCTCTGACTGGATCATAAATAATAATACATTTTATTTTAACTTGCATTCTATGTGGCTGGTTACCTGTGTTTAAGTCCCATGTGTCTATCTCCTCACATGGTTACCTGTGTTTAAGTCCCATGTGTCTATCCCGGGAACATATTTCCATACCTGGATCTATCCCAGAATTCTTTCTGCCTCACAGATGTCCCACCTTCCACTTCCTTCCTTTTCAATTGACAGGTGATGCATCCACACAATATACAAGATATCCTTTCTATAAAGGATCACTATGAAAGAGGAGATATATACTCCCTATAACCTCCCCAGTCCCAGGTCACCAGCTAGTCCCAGGGATCTTCTTTACCATCTCTTATGGAAGAGAAGAGATAGAATTGAGTGAACCTGAGGGGTTAAGGACCCCACAGGAGAACCCAGAGTCAACAAACCTGGACCCATGGGACTCAAAGAGACTGAACAACCAACCAAAGAGCTTGCATGGGCTGGATCGCAGTCTCCCCAACATTTGTAGCAGATGTACAGCTGGTCTCCATGTGTATCCCCTAACAATTGGAGGAAGAGCTATTTCTGACAATGCTGCCTGCACTGGATCCCCTTACCTACTTGCTCTGCCTAGTTAGGTCTAAGTGGAGAGGAGGTGCTTAGTCTTGTTGGGATTAGATGGTCAAGGGCCAAGGGTGGGGTGGCACCCAGTGGGTTTTCCTCGTCTCTGAAAAGGGGGATGGATAATGGGGGGAGAAGTTTGTAAGGCAGGACTGGGAGGAGAAGAAGGAGGGGGCTGCGGTTAGGATGCAATGTACATAACTTCAGAAAAGAAGCAGAGATGAGAGCGGGCGAACATCTTCTGCAGAGAAGAACACACCAGTTGGGTATCCCGGGCCAGCTGGTCATTCCAGAAACTACACACAAGCAGGTAAACTGAGCAGGTTATTTTGTATACCTAGAGGGTGAATAGAATAATAGAGTGGATGTGAAGGACTAGAGAGATGGCTCCTTGGGTAAAATCACTTTCTGCATCTCCAGGCATCCAGAGTTCAGTTCCCAGTACCCAGTCAGGTAGTTCACAACTACCTTTACTGTAACTGTTGAAATCCAACGTTCTCTCCAGGTCTCTGAGGACACAAGCACGCATACCAAAACACTACCATACACACACATGCACACACACGCGTGCGCACACACACACACACACACACACACACACACACTTAAAAATAACCTACATCTTTTGAAAAAGAACTAAAGAGATGAAGACACTAGCTGGAGGTGGAGAAGGAGTGAGGGAGAAGTCATTGGGGTGGGAAGGAGATGAAGCGGTGAGAACAAAGTGTGATATATCAGAAGGTACCATGAGGAAACACGTTGCTTTGTGAGCTAACATGAGAAAAACTGAAAATGTATTCAGGGGGGAAAATCAGACTAAATATAAAAAAAGATAAAAATAACAAAACCCCAAAACACCTTGGATCACAAGAATGTCTGAACCAACTCTCACAAGATCAACCTTGGACCATCGGCCGTCTCAGAAAGGAGTGAAATATGAGGTAATTCCAAAAGCTGCGGCTCCTCTCCTGGCATCTGTCTCCTCTCCTGGTGGTCAGGAACATCCCTTTGTGGTTAATTGTCCTTGAGGCTGACAGCAGGTTGCTCCCAATTTATCAGACACTAAAGCACCAGGCCATTTGCCCGTACATATGTGCTCATGTGGCTTCTGCATTCTCAGCCCCAGCCTTCACTGCAACAGCACCACCACCATCCTCACCACCCTAGTGGGCTTTTCTAGGGCGTTATAGCGTGAAACACCACACAGGGAAAATCAGGTCTACCATGATTTCGGAGGAAAACCAAACAGTCAGCTTATCCCACCAATACACCACTCTCTTCAAAACTGTTGATAACAATATGTAAATCCCCAACACAGAAGGTCCTTGGCTCACAGCCCTGCTCTGGGAAAGCCTCCATAGCCCTCTGGAGTGCTTGCCTACTTGGCTAAGTAAACTTCGGCTTTACTCCTTGTGTCGACTAAATGTTTTCCATCTAGAGGCTAGGAACTAAGAGATCTGTAGAACAAGAGCATTTTGCTTTCCTTGTGCAGAAGAATAGCACTTTGGGAGTTATCCCCAGTGGTCATCCGACTTGCATAAGTAATGAATCCTCCTTCACCTTTTTATTTCTACTTGTTTATTGGCTTTCCCCTCGCCAAGGGTGACTCATTCTTATCAGAGCTTCTGGACTCAAGCCTGGCTCTGTTTGGTTTTTCCAGCTTCTATCACATCAAGAGATATGATATCACTCATATCAAGAGAAAATGATAAAATTTAAAGACAATGAATTGTATTATAGTTTGGCAAAACTTGGGAGTAAGCCCAACCCTGACATGTTCACCTCTTACTTACATAGTATTATAATTTATAAAAAAAAAAAATACACAATAAGGATAGGAACTTTGCATGTGTAGAGTCAGCTATGGGACTGTTAAGCCAGCTCTCAGTGATAAGCTCTTCTCTTGGTCCCACTGGCCAGGACCTCTGCTAACTGGCCATTCTCACCCTCAATTATTTCCTGGAATGAAAAAAAAGTCAATTTAGAAAGATACTTACTCAAGAGTCTATCCACCACTGTGTTTAGTTATATAAGAGCTCAGGGAGCAAATGAGTCAAACGTCACTGTATTTAGTAGGAAAGGGAATTGTTTGTCCTTTCAATAAATCTAAGATGGGTATTTTGTTTTGGAAAGTCTTTAGTAGGAACTCCCTTCATTTGTAATAGTGACAATGTTTCAATAGTATACTAGTGGAAAATTATATTTAAATATATTATTATATAGCAGTTATTTCATAAAATATATACCATATACATATATACATATACACACACATATTCAACATGCTAAGGTCTTCATTTTGGTACTGAAACACCAAGATACAGAAGAATAGAATATTCAAACATATACAGGAGTCAGGAGTGGTGGTACCTAGAAATGTCCAGACTTCAGGAAGCTATAGCAGGAGGATTGGGAGCCAGACAGTGTTACACAGGCAGACCCTTCCCCCAAACAGAAGTTGTCCTCTATCGCCAAGCTACTGCATCTGTGGCAAATCCAAAATTCATACAGAGAAGAATGACCAAAAATTTCCAAGTACAGGTGACTTTAGGCATGGCAGGAAGAGACAAGCAAACTCACATGGTAATTTCTTAATCAACTGAAGTTGGAATCTACGATGAAAAGATGATTTTTTTTGGTCTGTATGATGTTTTGCTACCACTGTTATAAAGTTTTGTTCCACTTTATGACTTTGGGGATGCTTGTTATTTTAAAGCTTATGAATAATTTTATCTACACTGAAAGTCTTGGATACAAAAGGAAAAAAAGAATAACTCAAACAAGTGAATATTCAATACACCTATAGAAGTGATTTTCATACTGTGTTTTGTGTGTGTATGTGTGTGTGTGTGTGTGTGTGTGTGTGTGTGTGTTTGTGGTGTTTATGTGTGGTTCTGGGCACGTTCATGTCTGTGTGTATGTGGCCCATGAACAATAATGTGCAGGTGTTCATACCCAGGATGTACAGGTAGAGTACAAAGAAGGACATTAGGTATCCTCCCATAATGCTATCTGCTTTACTGACTGACTTGATCTCACACTATACTGCATGTTCCCATTTCAGCTAGAATGGCTAACCAACTGACCAACAAGCTCTATCTAAGCTGGGGTTAGAGGCCTATGAATCCCTGCTTAGCTTATATATGAGTACTTGCTAATCGAACTCAGATCCTCAGGCTTGTACAGCAAATGCTCTAACCTACTGAACCATCTCTCCAGTCCCCTTTTCCACAAAATATTTAATCACTAAAACTGCCAAGAAAAGCACGGATATGCAGACTAGTATCAAAGAGCTCCCTGACACACTGCATTAGATACTATTTGGGCAAGGCAGTCAAACCCCAGAAATAATCAATCATAAACCCTGTATGAGATCTTCATTTCAAAGGATGTTTTTTAAACTGCAATGGTACCAAATGATCGTTACAGAATTGAAGCCAGAAGGGAAACTATTAAATTCCTTAGGCAGCTGTTTAAAAGTGCACTGAGGTTTCATAATATCTAACTAACATATCTATCTAATACAGGCAAATCTACGTTCAAAACCGAAGGGTAGTTTACTTAAAGCATAGAACAGTAATGTAAAATTCTTAATGCACAAGTGAGTCTCTACCTGTGAGCATCTCAGAAATGGCCTAGGACTAAGAATAAATTATCATTACAGGACTGTAGCAACCAAGCCTACCACATTATCTGAAAATATTTTAAATTTACTAGCGTAAGTTGTGATTTAATATATGCCTTTTTATGCTTTGCTTACAAGACAATATAAAGTCCTATACAGATGGATACACATTATGACCCTCTGTGGTGGTTTGAACATGCTTGGCCCATAGGGAGTGGTACTGTTAGGAGGTGTAGAATGAAGTGTGTCACTGTGGGGGTCGATTTTAAAGCTCTGCCCAGTGAAGAAAAGATACTTTTCTCCTGGCTGAGGCCAGATCAAGATGCAGAACCCTCAGCTCCTCCAACACCACTCCTGTCTAGAAGCTGCCTTGATGATACTGGACTGAAATTCTGAACCTGTAAGCCAGCCCCAGTTAAACACTGTCCTTTATAAGAGTTGCCTTGGTCATGGTATTTCTTCACAGTGATGAAAACCCTAACTAAGGAACCCTCTAACAATAAGGGTATTATTTAAATTTTATTTACATGTTCAACTCAGAAATGTTCAGTTCTAGAAGTAATTGTCAGGTCTCATGTTAAGATATTCTCCTTAGGGCAAACAAGAAAGGAAACTAGATAGCTGGACAGGTTAAGGCACTTCCTGCCACGCCTTAGGACCAGACTTTAATCTGCAGTACCCACACGGTAGAAGAAGAAAACCAGTTCCTACAAGTTGTCCTCTTGTCTCTCTATAGGAAACAAAGGAATATAATTCTGAAAGAATGTGTCATGATAAAGAAAGCAAGCAAGAAGAGTAAAAGCTGAATTTAGGACTCCATAGCATTGTTCTGCTTTACAGTAAAGGTGAACTTTAACCTGCTAAAATGTATGCTTTCCAGACTTCAACAGCTCCATGCTAGAAAGATAATACTGCAATCTCTAGAGCCCACCCCAACCTCAGCATCACTGGTGGCATCTCTGATACCTCCGATCAGGCAGGCTTCTTTTCCATGCACAGCAGGGTCATCAGCCCAGGGGCAGCAGGAGTACTTAAGGGAAATGCATCTCCCTTTTTTACTTCCCTCATAAGAAAACCTCCGAGTAGGAAAATGAAGTGCCCTAGATCTAGATAGGCATGGGGTGGGGCAGGGGTGGAGCACACGCCAAATGGGGCTGAAGGCTAACACAATAACAGAGTTGTATTGCAGTAACCTTATTACGGGAAAGTCTGGACCCATTCCTGGAACTCCCCGACTCTTCTTCTCCTCCTTACCTTACCAATACTCACCTCTCCTACACGCACACACACACACACACACACACACACACACACACACACACACACACACACATTACGGTTTGGTTATCAACCACACCTGCTAGTGTGGCACAGCCTTGTTATATCAGCTTCTCAGGAAGCTAAGGCAGGAGAACACTAAATTCAAGGACTCCTAAGCGATAAAGTAAACACAAAGCCAGGCTGGGCAAATGCTAAGCATTTGTCTTAATATAAAAATGTTAAGCCGGGTGTGGTGGTGCATGCCTTTAATCCCAGCACTTGGGAGGCAGAGGCAGGCGGATTTCTGAGTTCGAGGCCAGCCTGGTCTACAGAGTTCCAGGACAGCCAAGGCTACACAGAGAAACCCTGTCTCGAAAAAACAAACAAAAAAAAATGTTAAAAATAATTGATAGTTCTTTGTTAGAGCATTTGCCTAGCATGCAATAGTCCCTGCTATTCTCAACCCTTAGCACCAGTGAAACAACACACACACACACACACACACACACACACACACACACACACACAATCAGTCCCAACTGCATAAAGAAAGCTACCCTAGCACCCATCACCCCTTGATGGACTGGCTGAATTCTTTCTCTTGAAATATCTGCAACCTGCATACTTACCTTTAGGTTTCTCTCTCTCTCTCTCTCTCTCTCTCTCTCTCTCTCTCTCTCTCTCTCTGTGTGTGTGTGTGTGTGTGTGTGTGTGTGTGTGTGTATACCGATCACCTCTTCCCACAGGACACTTACTTTCCCAAATCATATGTAAATCTTTATTAAAACATTTTCTCAACAAACTCTAACTTTGCTTCAAATATTAATGCACTTATATAATTCTTTATTCAATTCAGTAACTCCCTATTACGGACCCTTCTACTTTCGGTTCATTTTTCTCCTAAAGTACATAAAAGATTCTTCCACACTGGGAAGAAGTTTGAGTTCTCTCCCTTATCTAGGATGGAATCTCACTATGTACGTAGCCCAGGCTGACTTATGGGAGCCCGCGATCTTCCTATCTCTGATCCAGAGAGCTAGAAAGATAGACATGAACCACCATGCCAGACCAAGGTTTTTATGAAATTGAAAATGAGGTGGAGATGGAGGTACATTTTTTTATCTGCTCCAGGGCAAACAGATCCCCACCTTCACAGTTAGACACTGTTCCCTCCCCATGACTCCCAGATCCTCATTTTCCTCTTCTTTAAATGCTCAGAGGGTATTTTATCCAAAAGAGAGGGTCTACAAGCTGTATTAAGTACCAAACAGCTGCATGAACTATGAAAAAAAAAAAAACCATTAAACTTCAGGAGAGGAAAAGAAACGTATTTCTTTTAGTGGATCTAAGACATCTGTTCTTTTTCTCTCAAGACTATCCGGCATGGGGTCATGGGACACTCCCAGAATTCCTAAGGGAAAACAGACAGAGGTTCATCACAATTTCTGCTCTGGACTCCAAAAGAACAGCACCAAGTCAAAGTAAGAAAGAAGAGGAGAGAACTAGTGTAACATCCACTGTCCTCCCCACCACACTACACCTGCTCTCCAAGGAAAGGGAACAGGTGCGACTTCAGAAACAAGGCAAGGCAAGAAGAGGAATGTGGAGCTAGATAGAATATCAACTGAGTCTGAAGAGTCAGGAGAGAGACAGAGGGAGGAGACAAAACACTATTGCTATCAGGCATCAAAAGAGTACATGCAATATCTTTTATAGATACTACTTGACCAGAGAGAAACTCCCGTTCAGTAATCTGCAGCTGTATTTGAAGGGTCATATTAAAGCACAGTGAAACTGTGTATATGCTATCTGGAATGCAGAGGGCCACAAGGAAAAACAGACAGTGGCCTTCAGGAAATATTTTCATTTGGTTGTTCTTTTGAGTACCTTCTGAGAGCTCAGGTAACAGGTATATACTCCCATACCTGGTTTATCCAATACTGAGGGTCACCTAATCCAGGGCTTCCCGCATGCTGGGTAAACACCATCCCCTGGGCTACACCCTCAGCTTCCCCCATTTGTAATATATGCGTGTATTTCTCTTTACTTCCACAATAGAAGAAAAGAAGGATTTCAATAACCAATTCTAAGCATCACACTATGAATACTTCACAGGCATTAGTTTATAACTCATCTCCATAGTATGTTACTTCTGAATTTTAAAAGTTCTCCGTTTTAACATCAACAGGCTCTCCATGCGATGGAGAGAGTCTTTCTATCCAAAGCAGTCAAAAGGAAACCATTCTCGCATTTGGAACACTGTAAATCAAAGGCACTCCACTCAAGTGTTTAACAACAGCAGGTGGGAGGACACAGCTCTAACCTTGGCTTTATTTCTTAAAAGCAGAAGATGAAGTTTCCCAGTAAAAGGAATAGCATCCTTATCATCAAGGACAGATGCGGAGATGCCACTAGACCCAGAGGAAATTGTACACACTTCATAAGAGAAGAATCCTTAGCTGTTGTTTCTACTGTCCACGGCATTAGTTTCCTTTTCACAGTTGGTTACCCTTTGCCCCATTCAACGTGTGCGGGTGTTCTCACTGTTCCTTATGCTCTTCTTCTCCGTGGCAGCTCCTGCACCAGTAATGCTAGCACTTGTTTGCAATGCTTCTCCTCTAACTCCAACATCCATCTAGTTTTAAAACCCTGTTGGGACTCTCAGCAGAGGACAGTGCAGCACCACAGGCCCTGTGCAGCTACATACAAGCATCAGTATACTTAAAACTTGCAAAACTGGCACAGACCATCTGACTTAACCCTAGTGTTTCTTTTCTCCCAGTTTCCCCCAAGGGATTCAGTTTTCCTGTATGCATTCTACAGTAGACCCCTCTCACATACAGAAAGCTTCTGACATAGGAAGACTTGTGTGCTTCTACTTAATTCTTCATACTTAGCAAGTATTTAAGGCTAGGAGGTTATATAATAATGTGTGATGTATAATCTTGAGTCACATTCTTATATATGAAGACAACTTTTTAAAAATCAATTATTAAGAGATCAGGTTCCACTATAATAGCATGGCATGATAACCCTAAGGGTACAGTAGTGGCATGTATACCTTGGTGGTATAATACAACTCTCTAATTAGACTTAAGACCCATTCAACAAGAGGGAAGTCAGATCTAGTCCTGGAAACCTGATCACTACACCAGGACTAGTGAAATCATAGATCCAGAAGAAAAAGCTACTAATGCTACTTTTCCAAACTAGCATAATCCCTGAATATGACTCTATTTGTGCTTAGAACCAGATATGTGTTGTCCTCTTCAAAGTAACTTCTCAATGCAATAGAGTCTATTATTTTAAAAAAAAATTACACCCAATTGATATCCAGAGTTGTAAAGCCCAGTCCCTGGATACATTACAAAACAAATTGCAGAAGAGGGGCCAGAAAGACTAACTTTGGATCCCTTTCCCCTGGCTGGGCTGCTCTGCTGGCCTTAGTGGGAGAGGATGTACTTAGTACTGATGAGACTTGATGTGCCAGGGCAGGTTGGGCACATCCCCTTCTCTGAGAGGAAGAGGAGCGGGAAATGGGAAAAAGGCAGTTAGTTGGGGGCTGGGGTGGGGGACTGATAGGAGAAGAGGGAGGGGGACTTTCATCTGGATATAAAGTGAATGAATAATTACATTAATGAAGAAAAGAGAAAACTAAAAGAGAGATCTAAAGGATCTGGAAATTTGCTGTCAGACTGTCTTCTAGTAATTTCAGAGGCTGTATCCATAAGGTCTCCCTAATGCGACTGCTTAAGCATGATCTGAACAAAGATAGCTGCAATAGACATGGTGACGTAGACTGGAGGAGGAGGGAGCTCACAGGCCTCAGCCCTACAGAAAGAACTATAGGTAACTAAGGAATGATGAGAGTGGGAGAAATAGACTGCCCCAGGGAAGGGCACACCAATTAGCCCTGAAAAAATATTTACAAGTAACATTATACAGAATTACCGGGTTGTATTTAGGAATACATACACATATATGCATGTAGCAACAAAAGAAGCCATAAATTTGAAAGAAGTACAAGGAGGGGTATATGGGATGTATAGGGAGGAGGGAGGAGGAAGGAGAAGGGAGAAATGATGCAATTATAATCTTTGCGTTGGAAATTATGGAGAGGATAACTCTATAGTTACACTCCATTGTGCTAGCAACCAGGGATCCAGCCATGATCACAAACAGACTCAGCAGTGCAACCAGGACTCCAAATTGTTCTCTACTGCAATTACTGAATATTGTAACAATATTGTATTCTTTTTTTTTTTTACAATTTCTTCCTTTTTTATTAACATCTTTTATCATCTCGTGATATATTTCTTATGCTAAATTTTCAGTCAACGTGTTGCAATAATTGTATGTAAGGAGGGACATGCTATACACATGTCAGTTTGCAGTCTTCTACAGGAATCATGTTTCTCAGGACTTGCTTAATGGTGAGTTTTTTTAAACTATGTATATTGCCTAGCCCTTCTAAAAATAAATACTGAACAAAAAGAAGAGGGGAAAAAGAAGTAAGTTCTGGACTGTTTAAGGCAAGCGAGAGGCTCAGCACTTGAACGACACTATTACCCCTGCTTCTTGCTAAACACCAGGTTTCACCTTTCTGATGGCATTGACACCTTTCTGGAGTCAGATCTCACTCAGTTCTCTGACTCTGAGATCCTGAGAAAATGAACCGAAGATTGCATCCCAATGAGTAACAGGGAGCGAATCGCTATTTCCATGGTCTCTGTTAAGAATGGAGAGACAAGCTGGGGCCTATATAGTTTACAGGTGATATTTTTACTGTTTATTCCTAGCAAACATGACTTTGCTATTGATGTCAAGTCCATCACAGCAAAGAGAAATTAACTACGGTCTCTCTCCTCAAAGACCTTATGTTCTAATATAGTAGAAATACTTACATTCAACCAGGTCACAAATTGCTACACTTTACAGAGATGTTCTGTTACCTCTTCTCTTGCAAATACAATTTTAATTGCCAAGGGTCCCGCAGGACAGAAGACTCAGTAGCAGCCACAGATTTGGGCCGGAAAGAAGCCTTGGCAGGAGACGTCGGGCTGCAGTGTGTGAAAAGCTCTACAGCTCCACAGTGTGAGCCATCAAGCCTGAACCACACCTCACTTCCCAGCAGAACCAAGCGTAGCAATCAGTGGAAAGATGGGTAGGTCATACTCCGCCCATCCCTGGAGACAACCCAAACTATTTCAGGTATAAATGATAAATGATGGAAGATTCTCTCTGCTTTAAGGCAGAGTCTTTGAAATCATCTGGCTAAGTGAGAATACCTGCAACCCAACTGTACTTAGTAGGGTCCCTCTCACTGGGGTTCTGGGGTTCTGGAGTTCATGACCTCCATACCCCATACTGTACTTCCAGGGCCCTTTCACTTGTTACTTTTTGCTTTCTACACTTGCCTTCTGCACTAGATTGCAAGGCTTTTTCCTTTTCTGTGCCCCCCCCCAGCCCAGTGCAACTACTTCCAAGTTCAACAGATTTGTGTTGAATTATTAATAGGTGCCAAGCACGGTGCCAGGCAATGAGAAGTTGGCATTAAAAGAACACTGCCTGCCAAAGAGTAAATAATGAAGGGGAGAGAGTCAGCAACTCAAACATGCGATCTAGTCTGATGGAACACAATACCAGATGAGGAGGGGGATAAGGGAGGGAATATCCAGGGGCTGCGAAGGGATGCTCCCCAATGAAACAGGGGAAGGCTATAGTCCCCAGCAGCTACGTATGAACCAGAAACAGAATCTGGGGAGTCACATGCAGTACAAAGTACACAGAGGTAAAATGTCTGAAAGAGGAACAATGAAAAGACTGGTATACTAGTTGAATGTACACAAGGCAGCCTTAGACAGGGATGATGAAAACAGTTGCTAACAATTAATAAAGTCTCCCACATTGAATACACAAAGTTTCTGTCTCAATGCTTACCTCCCTGAAATTGATTTTGTTGACCCTGGGATCTCTGGTACAGGGCGATGTCTCAGTAGAAACGATCGAGAAGGTCTGGAAACCAATTTGCTCCGGCTTCTCATGGGGCTGCGGAGTGGTGAGGATGGAACATACAGTTCATTCACAACCATCTCTCCCTGAAACTGAAAGAACGGGGTTGGTGGGAAGCTTTCTAATACGCCATTAGTTCCATTTCCAGAATGTGTGTCTGATGTTGGATAGTCCTCAGAGGGAAGACATTCAGTGTTTGTGCTAAGTGCCTTGCTGGAATCTTCTGATGTCAAATTGACTTTTTCTGTTTGTTCTTCTCCAGCTGTGTACTCCACAGCCTTCTTGGGAATCAAAGAATCTATTTTAACATTTACACCACCAAATAAAGAATCTTTCGAAGAATCCACGTTCTGGTGTAGCTCTTCTTCTGGACAGGGCTGGTCATGTGAAGAAAGACATAGCTTATCAGGTGATTTAGGAGACTGACAGTTTCCTTCACTCAGGGTGTTGGTTGTAACCATCTCTGATGGTGCCGGGCCAGGTCTATGGACAGTAACAGAATCAGAACATTCTATGCAGGTGTTGCTGCTGGAAGATGGAACACTGTGTTGTTGCTCTTTTGTGGTGCTGCCATTCTTTGCCTTATGCACATTTGCATATATTGGGAAGTCTTGCATTTTTGAAAAGATCATTTGTAACTGTTTAAGTATCCTCCTACGGTGTCCCGTAGGTGATATTCCAATCTCATGGAGCACGCTGTCATTTATCGACATGCAGTCCTTCACAGTATAAAAGCCGAATTCACGGAAATGTAAGAGGTACTGCTCCAAATTGATGCTCATCAGGAAATCTCTGATGTCCGCATTTACTTCGCTGACTGAGGACATAATGGCGGCTTCATTACTATCTGAGTATTAAAAGCTGCACCATGAGACACACACACAAGGAAGTACTTCTTAGGGGGTTTTTTCCCCTATCACTTCTGACAAAAAGTCTTTACAATGTTATTTTCTGTTCATGTGCTCAAACCTGGAAAATATAATTAGGATATTTTCATTATAAGAAAATATAATAATATATAAAAATAAACTATATTTGTGTATATATACAAGCCTCATCCCCAGCCCAGGTTTCAATTAGCGAAGCCTGGTTCTATGTTAAACTTACTCTTGGAAAGCAAAACACAAAGACGTCAACAATTGCCACCTGCAGGACTAGACTGTCCTGTGGCCTTGAAAGCCAATTCCCAGACTTAACACAAAGTTGCAGAGCAGAACTACTGTCATAATGCCAAAATTAAAATGCGTCTCACAAACATATACTTGTTACAAAAGCTTAACATATATCATTAGCTGATAAAAGCCCAGGGCAAATGATGAAGATGGGTACACAAAGCCTTTGTAGAAGTTCTATATTGTTCACCAAAAAAAAAGTAAAGATATTCAAAAATAAAATAACGCAGCTGAGCAAGATAAAAAACCTGATTAATATTCTCCATAAAGGGAAATACCATATCCGAAAATATTAATTAAAACTCCAGGTGTTACTAGGCAACTTCCCAAGGAGTACATTCTAGTCAAATAGTAAGAATCCAGTCAGATAAAAGACTTAGAATTAATATTAAATCATAAAGTGGGTGTATTAAGCAAGAGCTCCCAAAGACACTGACAGATTATTCTCTTGATGGCTACGTGGCTGCTATTCTTTTCTTAACAGCTCTTTATAGGAAAAACTTCCACGACTGTTTCTGACCCTTAAGAGGCAGGCAGACTCCACTGCTCCTTGCATTTCAAAAGAGCAGGCAGCATTATGTGTTAGCAGTCAATATTAATACGCAAGATAATACTAGCTTGAATAATAATTAGGTAATTTCTAAGTATGGGAAAACCAGTAAGAGTAGGATGAAGTGTAAAGTTTAAAGGTCCATGTTTCCCTTCGTCTTCCTAGCAGAGTCTAGTATCAGGTTCCATTTTCCCTCAAAGATCCTTGCTTTCTTTTTTAGCCTTGGTTTTTTTTTTTTGTATTTTTCAGTAGTAAAGATGGAGCATAGGACCCCATTTATGTATGTGACTGCTCTATAATAGAGCTAGCCCTTTCCACCCTTTAACAAAGCTCGAGATGATTTCACTATGTTGACTATGCTGGCTTTGAACTACCTCTATAGCCCAAATCTGTGACCCTCCAAACTTATCCTGGAATAGCTCATCATTATAGGTGTATGCCATCAGGCCTAGCATCACAGGCTTTCAAAAAGCTAACTTATCTCAGTGCAGGATATATGAGTGTGTTGAGTCTGTGCAGATTTCTATACCTTATGCTTCAAGGAGAAGAATAACCATATAAAAGTTACAACATAACTCAAAACAAACAAGGGAAAGCTCCCTAAATGATTTCCTTTCTGCAGTTTCTCTCTGGACATTACATCTGATATTGCATAGCCTCAACATGTGCAAGAGAACATAAGGTACTGCCTTAAATATTGAAAGAATAAAAGCACCAAATGCTGTCAAACAAGGAGAGCCTTAGAAGAGACTGTCCTTCTTTGTTCAGGCCTTACTACAGAAGTAGAGAAGATAAAACGCAAGAAAGCAGGAAATGCCTGTGTCATGGAAGATGTGGGGGAGGGTGCTAACCCACACTACCAAACACAAACCACTTCACTTTGTAGTTGATTGCATATATATATGCAATATATATATATATATATATATATATATGTATATATATATATATATATATATATATATATATATGTTTTCAGAACACTAGCTGGAACTAGCTGCTACAATGTAAACAGTAAGTGAGTATAGAATCCAGCTCATTATGAATTATAAGCACAATGTACTGGTGAATAATTTAAAAGGATCAGAAGAACTGTCTTATGGGATAAAATAAATTCGAAATGTCCCCATCATGGTTACCAGCTCTCACAGTAAAACTATTAACGCAAAAAAAAAAAAAAAAAACAAAAAAAAACAAAAAAACAAAAAAAAACAATTTTAGCAAAACATAGAAATACTTCAAGAAAAATTTCAGATTTTTCTATAAATGGTATCCATCAATGGCTCCCCCACGTTGTCTTTCAAATCTGAGATCCAGAAGAATTCCCCGAGCCTGCTGTTGTATCACCAAGTGCACACAGGAAACTACTGACCTTATTCTTTGCAACAGACTAAGCTATGCCTCTACTCCCAGATTCCTGAGCTAAAGCCCTGACCTTCAGTGGAACTCTGTTTGAAGATAGTGATTTCTGGGAACTAATTACTTAAATGATGCTTTTCTAATACAATAGCATTAGAGGCTTATGAGAGATACCACAGAGTTTGCCATTCCCCTGCCCAGGTCATAACAACCCCACCCTCCTGAAGAAGTGGCAAGGACAGGGCGCTCACACGAATGGAATCAGAATCTGCCAGCCAGCAACTTGACGCAGCCTTTATGAGAAATACATTACTGTTGTTTAAACCACACAGTCGGTAGTATTTTGTTATACCAGCTGGTATTTTGTTATGACAACTCACGTGCATACTCCTCTGCTCTTCCTGCCTGTGTCCAGGACCACACCTATTGCTTAAGAAACTGCAACTGCTCCTGAATAATTCTCCTTTCCCTTTATTCCATGTATCACTGATTTACAGAAATCAGTCTCACAACTGTCAAGTTGACATTTCTTACTGTGCCAGGCCACAGGCGAGCCTCTGTTAACCAAAAGAACACAGCGATAACAACAGCGGCAGATTGTACTAATGTAAAGAGTAAGCACATGCCAAGCATCAAACCTTGCGCCTGTCTCCTTGGAGGAAGTCAATTCTGTTAAGAATTCTCCTATTATACTCCGGCTCTCTCTGTCTACCAGCATCCCTCCCTCACTTCATCTCATTGTTCAGTCTTATTCCCGAGGCAGGAAGCTAGTTATTTTTGTTCCTTCAGCATATGCCGTATCTTCTTGTCTGTGTACCATGAATAGTTCTGAGGAGGCAGGTACTACCTCCTCTATGTAGGTGACAGTTGGGCCACTAAAATAGGACGGCATGCCCTTTTCTCCAGATGTAACTATAACTAGCTCTTGGAATGTGAGTTGTGGGACTGGATTAGCAGGGATAGAAGTGACTGAAAGACTTATATGGCTAGATTTGCTTGTTTTGAGTGTGTCTGTATTCTTATACACAAAGTCTTTCACAGTATATACTTTATTTCCAGGGTGTCTAAGCTGAGGACAGATATATCAGTGTTCTACCTACCACTTCTCTGCTGTTATTCAATATGCCAAATGTGGCTGCAAAGCTGGAAAGCTTTGGAGACATGAAAGAAGCTCTCGACTCTAGATAGATGTTGCAATGATGTCCATAGGTCAAGTTAAGTCTTATCCCAGGAGACTTTTGTTCCAAAGAAAGTAATGTGATACAAAGAGATGGGGACACACTTCCATATGAGGACAACAGCAGCCCTCTGTGTTTCCCATGGGGCTATGGAAAGGTGTGGTCTAACTAAGTGATTCTCCAGGAACTTGTGTAGAAATCTGCTAGGCAGTAACCACTATGGATAGCAGGACCAGAAAGGTTTCTCAACACCCATCACACATACTTGGGCTGTGCACTGAATGTGGTAAATAGAGTTCCAAATCCTCTACAGTCCTCCAGCCTGCTCTGGAGCCACCCCTCAAGTTGTACCTTATCACTCTTTTCCCTTGAATGGAAAATCCTGGGCTGAAGAGATGGCTCAGAGGTTAAGAGCACTGACTGCTCTTCCAGAGGTCCCGAGTTCAATTCCCAACAACCACATGGTGGCTCACAAACATCTATAATGGGATCAGATGCCCTCTTCTGTTGTGTCTGACAGCTACAGTATATTCATATAAATAAAATAAATGAATCAAAAGAAAGAAAGAGAGAAGAGAGAGAAGAGAGAAAGAGAGAAAGAGAGAAAGAGAGAAAGAGAGAAAGGAAGGAAAGAAGGAAGGAAGGAAGGAAGGAAGAAAGAAAAAGAAAGAAAGAAAGAAAGAAAGAAAGAAAGAAAGAAAGAAAGAAAGAAAGAAAGAAAGAATCCTAACTCTCCCAACACACCGCATACAAACATGGGGTCAAGCTATGATCAAGCCTTGGCTCCTTCACTTCCTAAATGCAAGAACTCAAGTATGGGTTCAACATGGTGATTCAGTTTTGTTTTCCATGAAAGACAAACACTCAGAGGCACTGAAGCATTGGTATAGATCAAAAAGCAGAAGCCATTGCACTCAACCACTGCCTAGCGTTCACCAATACTACACATGCAACTCCATTACAAGATGTATGTTCACTACTTAGAAGTTCCTACTGTTGATTCCTTTCTGTTTTCAGAGAAAGGGAAGAGAGAGAGTTAAAGTGTTAACAGGAGTTTAGGGTCCATAGGAGAAGAACTTATTTCATGTCATGAGAGAGAAGCAGTCTTGTTTAGGCCTATTCATTCTGTTCTGTTACAGCAGAGGGAGTTTTGAATGTAGCCTTTGGCCTGCCCTGTCCTTGATTCGGCCACCCAGAAGAATATATGCATATAAAAGCTAGGTATAAAAATAAAACACACACATACACAAACACACTCACTCACACACCCACACTGACACACTCTTCCTTTTTATTCTGGCTTTGAAACCATATCTACCATCCCTACCAACCACACTTTAAATATGTTCCACACCATTTTTAATGTTCTAGGATGCTAGTTTATGTATGCTAGATGTATGTGGCCAATATTTCAGTCTCTCTTTGGAGACTGATCTTTTAATACACTACAGAGTAACTGAAGGGACATGGAGATGGAAATAAATATTTATTTGGTCTTGTGTTAAAAAAGAAAAAGAAGAAGGAAGGAAATCATGTTTGTGTTAGATCTCAAAGACAAAGAGCGTTGCTTCATGCCAGTTATGCTGTTGTGACAAAAGAGCTTATACTGAATAGTTTATAAACAATAGTGATGCATTGCTCACAGTTCTGGAGCACAATAAATCCAAGAGGAAGGTACCTGGTGGTCTGGTGAGGCATAGGCTCCTCCCACTTATGCTTCCACACCTTGCATTAGAGGCAACAGGAAGGCAAGTTTGCTCTTTCTGAATTGTAACCTCACTAATCTCATTTACAAATGCTCCACAGTAGCTGTGGTTTAATCCCTTCCCAAAGGTCCCACCTTACCCTAGGGGGTTTTGGTAAACCTCACATCATCTGAGAGGCCGAACACATTCAGAGAATGATCTTAGCCATATTTTGTCCATCCCATGGGCTACTGTAGTGGGAAAAAAAAAAAAAAAAAAAAGAGTCTGAACCAAAGTGACCTGAATCAAATAAAAGTCACCACCCACAGGCCCTGGGCACCTGGGTAAGCGGTTAGTGACTCTTGACTTCAGCTTCCTCAACAGAAAATCAGTATAACTCATTCCTATACCAGCCCCCATAGGGCTGCTATGAGAAGTGAAAGAGTTAATACATCTGAAGTATTTGGAACACCCACTAACATACAATGAACACCAAGTCTCCGTTGCCTATTATTATATTACTGTCATCCCATAATACATTCTGCCAAGGTACGGATCACCTTCCAAACTTTCCTAATAAACTCCAAAGTAGTGTCCATAAACATCATATAGCATGCGTTGAGACATGGTACAAACGACTGGGCACTGAAAACATGACTGTGTACAAAAACCACACTAGCCTGCTGTACTTAAATGAGGAAGCAAACGGAAGGGGAATACCACTTCCAACCATTCAATACAAGCATGCCCTATGTCACTAAAGAAGCAGTCTTATCTTCTTACTGAGCTCTAACCTGAATCCAACTACATCTCCTCAATTTCTCTGCTGCCACCACCCAAGCCACTATCTTACTGACCTGAGAACAGTAATAGGTCTTTTAAGCAATCTCTCTATTTCTGTCTTGGCCCCCTCCCTGAATACTGCAGCATCTCAATACATGATGCATTATGCTTATAACACAAACTACACCCTAACACTCGCCACGGCTTCCCACATTCATGCTCCCTCAGTCTGGCTCCACTGACAGCCACAGCCTGTGTCTCACATGCAGCCTTTCCCTCTCCCTTCCATCTCTTTCAGTTCTTCATCTCCAGCACATATACCACATCCCTGCTGCTCATGGTCCACCCCATCAGTTGATTAGTCTCGTCGGATGTCATTTTTCAGAGACTGCTTCCCCCACCGCCTGCTTTCGTAAGCACACATAGCTACTTTCACTAGCTTTAACTGTACCAAATCCCCTCCCCCCCTTTTTTTCCCCTACTACCTGATACCTCATATGTATTCAGGATGACAGGCAGGAAATATTCATTATTTTCAAATTCAGTCTCTAAACCAACAAGCTAGTAGGTTGCAGTAATGGAACAGATTCAAATTCTTCCAATCCGTCTAACCACTACGAGGTCATTAGGCTGGGAGTCAAGTATAGCAGGAGATCAGCTGGAGTCGCTCCAAAGCACCTGCTGGGCACCGATGACCTCTCCTCCTGCCTCACGTAAGAAAACCCAGGCCCCTGAACCCTCTTCACTTCTTGCCAGCCTGCACCCTTTCCCCATGGAGCTTGCTTTAACTCCATGAAGTAGGAAAGAAAACAAGAACAAAATTTGGTTTGTACCCCAGCCATTTCATTAAATTATATGGGCACTGAGTGCTCAGACAGGCAAATTCTGGAATTTCTAGAATCACCTCTGTAGACTGTAATTCCTTATCATAGGAGGGGATTAAAAAGGCATTTTGGAGAACTGGATTTCTTGATGTTTAAATCCATTAAGGAAGCAAATTGGAAGCTGCAACTGTCATAAAATAATAGGCTTAAAAATCATAAGATCACAATGATTAGGATGAAATTTTGAACATAGCTACAAAAGTGAATGTAACTTTCTATGTCCTACAATACGTATCTTAGAGAGTCTGATAACAATGGAAGATTATTGTCTTCCAGAGCAGTATTTCCCAGTAGACTGGTACTGTCTCCTGGGGTTAGAACCAACGGATACTAGAAACTGTTTCTGTCCATCTCAGTGACGGAGTAGCACAGTTAAGAGAGGTGATGCAATATATCATCAAAATGGTACAAATTTTCACTCCCAACACGAATGAATCGGTTCCCTATATGTCGCGAAAACTTGTTTCTGCCTTCAAGTTGCTAGTAAACTTTGGAGGACACGTAGCTTATTTCCTCAGAAGATTAAAAGGCATTGTATCAATAGGATGGTACACCAACTAGTTCAGGTCACAGAATGAAGAGACGTTCTCTTCTGT
This sequence comes from Mus pahari, assembly GCF_900095145.1. Classification (NCBI taxonomy): domain Eukaryota; kingdom Metazoa; phylum Chordata; class Mammalia; order Rodentia; family Muridae; genus Mus; species Mus pahari. The sequence continues at coordinate 53,898,636 of NC_034602.1, forward strand.
TTTGGTGAAAAATATAGTCACGGGAAATGGATATCATTATCTGCACCCAAGAAAGTCCACTGTTTAATACTGAGATATTAACTGAGATATTACTGAGATATTAACTCCATAAAGACGACATTCAACAATCTCAAACAAGCAAAAGAGAAAGTAATGTTGAGAAAATATGTTTTCATCATTTTACTCAACTCCATACTTTAAAGCAGACTAGAAAGCTGAAGGTCTGAACTAACTCCATACTGCTGTTGCCTTGCGTATTTAGGCCCACATTAAAATTTGAATCTTCGCCATCCCTCCCTCCTGTCAATTCATTACCTACCCTATTATGTAGCAAAATTAAACTCCTTATAGGAAGACAAGGCCCTCAACCTGGCCATATCTCTTACATGTGGTCACCCACAGACTAGGATCTTCTCAGCCCTATGTTTTATTTAAACCACTAGCCTATCCCTGTTTCTCCAGACACATTCATTCTGGTTCACTCTTCCTGGGACTTACATTGTTAACAATTCTCACTGTTGCGAATCATTGGTGTGGGATTCCTGTCTGTCTCACAGTTCTCTTGGAAAGCAAATCATACTGTTGGCCTTGATGTTTCTTTATAGCTGTTCAGTTGATCAAATGGTAAAGAGATAATGGTGTCCTATTCTTCGTCTCATTAGTGCCCTGTGCATGAACCCTCGTACTCACTAGAGCTTCTCAACCCTAAGCTTTGACTCTTTATGACAGATCCTCAGGTTGTAGTGACTCCCAACCATAAAATTATTTGTTACCCCTTCATTACTGGAATTTTGCTACTGCTATGTGTTGCAATGTAAGCATCTGAAATATAAACACAAAGAGGTCACCACTGACAGGTTGAGAATCACTACACTAGACAGTCCTACTTAAATTATTATATTCCATAACTTGCAAGCCCAGGTGTTACACAACCTTTAGGTTTATTGCAGTTGTTGGGTATCCATATAAGTGGTTAAATACAGAAGGCTCAGTTCATTTACATGTTAACTGCTTGAGATTTAACAGCCAATAACAAGTTAATGGTAAACAGCTCTGACATCACTTTTTATAGCAATGGTAAGATACACTTCAGTAATATTTCTTCTGGACATATCATTGCAGAAAGACACTTATGTGTTAACTACCATGAAATTCGCCTGGCAAAATACAAAGCCAAATACCAAACAATCAAATAAAAGCAAAACAATATCTACCGGCCAAAGGAGCAAGCAGTGCTGAGGGTGGTAACACAGCTGAACCTCAAGAGAAAGGATCTCAGCACAGAAAGACTCACCTTCCAATGAGAGCCAAAGGAGCAACCCAAGGGATACAGGCACGTCAAAGATCAAAATGTGGAGCCAAGCAATGGGGGATGGAGGGTGAGGGGTTTGTTGTTGTTTTTGTTGTGCTTTGTTTATTCGGTTTTTGTTTTGCTTATAAAGAAATGGAAGCTGGAGAGATGACTAAAATACGTGCATTATAAGCATTATAAGCATTATAAGCATTATAAGCATTATAAGCATTATAAGCATACAGGTCTAGCCCCCTGTACCCAGGTAGATCCTAGGTGGGCCTGGCAGCCCTGCTGTACCCTCTGCACTTGGTAGAGAAGACGGGGATTCTAAGATCAGGCTAGGCTGTCTAACTAGATTAACAGAAGGTGTGAGCTTGGGTTCAAAGGAAAGTCACCTTTTCAGTAATGCCGTAAGAGTTCAATGCTTGATAATCAATCTCCTTGGCCACAGCACATCTCTCAAAGCTCCCGTTTACATTTTGAGTTAATCAGTTGAGGTCGGGAAAGTGACTGAGGACTCTCTGGTTCCCCTCAGATCTCCACATGCATGTGTGCCCACACATGTCCACACATGCAAACATGTATACCCACATGGATGCCTAACACATACAGATGTGCACACAGCGAGAAAGAATGCTACCACGAGGTTGAATCTTCAGGACTTTTTGCTAAGGGAAATAAGCCAGTTAGCAAAAAAGGAAACTACTATATGAATACACTTGTAAGAGTTATGGTGAGTGATCGAATACACCTGTAGGAATCAAGAGTAAACTGTGAGCATTGAGGAGTAGAGAGATGGCGGTGGTGAGGGTTAATGTTTAATGGGTATAATGATTCAATTTAGCAAGAAGAAAAGTTCTGAAAATCTGTTCCACAAGACCATAAACACACATAACACTATTCAATGGTACACTGACAAAGTGGTTAAGATGGAAATTTGGTAAAGCAGAGAGGAGAGAGGAAACAGAATGAACTCCTTGCACTGTTTATTCTCCTCCTTTGACAGTTCAACCTTGAAAGTGCAGTACGATCAGTCCATGAGATTTTCCTACTCCATCTGCCCTTAATCCCCCACCAAATCCACCCACACCATACTAGATACCATAATGCCCGAATTCCAAATCCAGGTTTCTCCACTCTTTAATTCATCTTATTGATCATCACTATCCCCCTCTTCCCCTCCGCCCCTTCTCTGTTCCTATTCCTGTTCTCTTTCTCTCTCCCCCACCTCTCTCTCTCTCCTCTCCCTCCCCCGTTCTCCCTCCCCCTCCCCCCTTCTCCACCCCCCAGTGGCTATGCCTCTGTGTGTGTGTGTGTGTGTGTGTGTGTGTGTGTGCGCGTGCGCGTGTGCGTATGTGTGTGGTGGAGGGATGATGCTGGTTCCTGCTTTCCAAACTTGACATGTCACAGCAGGGTCTTTCTTGTTTCTATTGCTGTGCTACATATATACCCCAGGCTGGCAGGCCCATGAGTTTCAGGGGGAGGGAGGGGGTTGTCAGGACTTCATCTCCTATACTATAGTAGGCATGCTGGGATTACAGAAGCACCTCTACATTCAAAATTGGGTGTGGGTTCCTAGGACTGAACTCAAGTCACCAGTCTTGCCAAGCTAATGCTATTACCCAGTGAACCATGTCCCTGACTTTGGCTTCTCTATTTTTTAACTGAGTACTTTCATAAAACTATCTAACCTTCCTGAAATTTTCAGGTTTCCTACTAATAAGAGGACAGAATTTATAGAAAATACCCTTTCTATATTATAGCATTTATATAATAGAATTCCTTACAGAATTTTCAATAAACTTGTTATATTTTAAATTCACACATAAGACACATATAAAATGACCTGTCTTGAACTTCGGGCATATGATTAGTGCTGGCTATTATTAATTAATCTGTAATAATCAATATTACACTTAATTATATCATATGATATGGATGTACTGGGCTTGAGTGTTATTCTTTGGCCTGCACAATAATGTCACCTTCTTAAAAGAGGACTGTAAATTATTTTTCTAATAAGCCCACAAATCACTTAGCACAGCAGTGAGCTAAGCAGAGCTTTATTAAAGTAGCGAGACAGATACATAATTAGTGTTTTGAGACTGGAAGATTTTAGACCTGGGACACAGACCACAGTGATTACCAAAGCTGCCAGCTCTGCTGCACACAACCTTTTTGGCCTTCCAGGATGTCTTTCCCTCCCCAGTCTCACCACGGTCACCATAGGGAAAATAATAATGCACACAATTCCAGGCTCTTTGGAGGGTGAGATGATTAAATATTCACAGGCCCTTTGAAGGGTTTCTGGCAAACAGCAAATATTCAGTCATTAGCTGCTAGATGCAAAATAAGTGAAACTTGATCTTAAAATAGCTGAATCCTAAGCAAAATCATTTGGCTTTGGGGCGGAAGGGAAAAGATTATTCTGAGACATTTTCTACTTATTGCGCAATCAGAAAAAAGCACAATTCTGCAATCTAGAGTTCAGTGTGTCTGTCAAAGCCAAGATACCAACTCCTTTTCTTAGTATGAGGGGTGACTATAGTGTGTCATGTCCAGTGCCTATATTTGTGTGTTTTAGGAAATTCAGTGCTTGATAATCTCCTTGGCCACAGCACATCTCTCAAAGTTCCCGTTTACATTTTGAGTTAATTAGTTGAGGTTTGAAAATCCTCTCAAATTCTAATGGAGAGATCTGTCAAGTAAAGTCATAATTTGAGAGCAACCAAAGAAAGATGTTATAATGCACACAATTCCAGGCTCTTTGGAGGGTGAGATGATTGGATATTCACAGGCCCTTTGAAGGGTTTCCACAAGGAATGACAAACTGAAACTTGCACCACTGTGTTCGATGCCTACTCATGTGCTCCAATACCTGCATCTGTTCCGTTAGGAAGAGACCCTTTTCCTGCCCCAACTAAAGTCTATAGCATATCTGAGGCTGAGCCCAATCCTTTCAAAATCTTGCACTGAGACGAAAACAGGCATACATTCTTCCTTTCTCTGTTCCATTTTGTGATACAGTGAGCGCAGCTTTAACATTCAATTAATCCAGACAAAAACTGAAACACTACTACAGTTCTGTACAAAGAACTTTACATGTAGACTTATGACAGACACACTTTTTTTGTGTGTGCATTACATCTCCACGTTGTAGTACAAATATCTATTCACCATGTCTCTGAATTTAAGAGCCACATTTTTAGACCAACAACCAGATGTTTCAAAATAGCCTACTGTGAATGTTTCCTCTCTGCATTTATAAATAGCACCCTGACCTCTTTTCCAACTGAATTCAAGAGCTTCCTCTTGATTCTGTGATTCTTAAAGTCCCTTGTTCTTAGGAGAAGAAAAGTACTTCAACTGTCTCTGAAGTTATATGTCCCTTTGTTTACATCCTTCAATAAATATTTAGGGGACACTGCTCTCTCCAAGATAATAGTGGGAAATATTTTCAGTTCAAGATAACAGTACTTCTTATCTCACTTGAGAACAGCATCGAGGGTTACAAAGTGAAGAGTCAATGTCCTCCCTCCACGAGGTTAAAAAAAGAGCAGGCTTAGGCCTGACAATAAGCAAAGGCAATCCATGGATATAAACAAGCAGCCCTGAGACAAACAGCCCAGTCCACGTAAGGAAGGGCTTGGGAGACAGGACAACATTCTCAGAAGAACAGGACATATGCAAAATAGCACTCACTCTGAAACAACATGAAGACTCAACTTCGTGACCTTAATATTTACAGGGTTTGCAGTGTAATGCATTATTTCAATCACACACATGTGACACCATCCTTTAGAAATGATCAGGGACTCTAGAAATCTCCCATCAACTTAAGTAATACAACTAAAGACTTCAGCAAGTCAGGGCTTTCCAAGGGTTGAGGTCAGAGGAAGAGAGCTACTCAACAGGGTTTCAAGAAGAAAGGCCACAGGTGGAGACACCAACACCTGAAAGTAGATCGAAGGCCATGAAGGAGGCACAGGGAGAGAAGATAAACATCAGGCCACAGCAAGAGGGCGGAGCAGGTGCAAGGGATCTAGAGTTCAACAAGTCCTAATGGCAGAATGGCAGCTGAAGTCAGCCGAAGACCTGGAAAGTGAAGTGTCCGCACTTCTTGTGAATGAAGTGAAACCCTCTCCACAGTCCTGACCATCTCTACCCCAGGTCTGCCAAGTCATCTGTGAAGCAGGGAAGTGATCAGTTTTCCTTGTGGTTGGACAGACCATACCTTTCTCTCTGCATGCTCGGCCACACAGCATAACCAGTGGTGTTTTTCTGTTTGTTTTCTGTTTTGGTTTTCTGTTCTATTTTTTGAGAACCTTCAGGAATGATGAGCCATTTATTCCCGCAATGATCCACCCCTATATACACATAAAAGTCAGAAAATAATTCTCTCCGCCTCACAGAAATAGCTTTCAACAACAAAATCCCCACCTCAGCCATATCAGAAACATGTTTGTTCTCACTTGAGAATCAGTAGAGAAGTCTGCTTATCCTGAGTAAAAACTTGAAGAAAATTTCTACAGAGAATAATTAAAAGAGAATACCACTGCTATTCCAATCAAGGAAAAAAAACTGAGCCAAATGACCTTACTAATATTATATATTTAATTCGGGTGATATATTTTATGTATATTAATGTATTGTTTCTATGTGTGTACATGTGTTGTGTGTATGTATGGGAGTGACACAGCACTTGCATGGAGACCAGAGGACAACTTGCTAGAGTCAGTTGTCTCTTCCCACCGTGAGGTCCTGGGGCTTGGGAATCAAACTCATGTCATTAGGCTTGGTAGAAACATAGCCATATATCCACACCATGATCAATGATTTTAAAATCTAAAATAGTAAACTCTAATGTAGAAATGACTTAAGGAGGCATCCACTATGTTTATATTCAATGTGTTTCAGTAAAAGTTAACACATATTTCTAGGACCAGTAAGAAGACATCACCTGATTAGCCTTTTACAAAGAATCAGAAACACTCCACAACGTAGCATGTGCAAAAGACCAGTAAAGGACTCCAACACAGAAGTCTGAAGAAGGGGTGGAGCGCATGACAACAGAAACTATTAAAGCTGTGGCTGTCATTCATACTTTGAATTTTATGGTCAAGTTCACCACACTGAGTTCGTTAGCTGCAAGTTAATGTGTTAGGAAGTAACAAAAGAGAAGGCAAAGTCTCCTTCTAGGACCTGGAGAAGTCTATCACCCAGCATCCTCAGAATCAGGTTTTTAAAACCTTCAGTTTCCAAATGCTAATGTAAGAAACAAAAACTGTAATCCAGTAGAACTTGAGTTCTATTTAACCATGGTAACTAAAAGTACTTCAAGCTGAAAAGCATTCATTGAGTGCCCATGAGCCTCACAACTGGGAACCTGAGATGTCAGGAAAACAAGAATTTGCTTCTAAGTGGACCCTCAGCCTCTCTTTTCACAAGCAACCCCCCCCCCAAAAAAAAAAAACTGCATGTGACAGGCCGAGGAGAGGAAGGAAAGAATACAAGACAGCAGACCCATATAAATTAGTTTTAACAAGCTTTTTTTTTGACTTACTTTCTAGGTACATTTTATTTAAAAAAAAAAAAAAAAGCTGTCTATATAAAACCCTCTTGGTGTGAAGACCCACCTTAAATGTGTGTTCAATCTCTCCTTGGACTGGAGCCAGGGGATATTTCCATTTTAGGATATAGCCTACTTGCACGACCCACTTTTATTTTCTCTCTATTAAACATTGTTAAACGGTGGAATACCAAGTGCCTTTGCCTTCCATATTCCTCTTGTAAGTGTATAAAAGTCATGAATAAAAATCTTGTTGCCATTCCTCACCTTTAAAAAAGTTACCACATCCATAGGCACCTTCCACTTACTTACAGGCAATGCTCCATACACTTCTGGTGCACAGAGCTTAAGTGAAGAGAATCGATACTGGGCTTGTAAGTACAAAGCTATTATTGGGAATAACAATGACATCCGATTAAATGTACTTTTAAAAATAGCATATTCCAATATTTTAAAAAAAATAAAATTATGTGCTACTAAGTGTCCTATACTTCAAGGACAAACTTGGTATCCCTCATCTAACTTACAAGAGCCTGAGACAGTTTTCCACACAGTGTATCTTATCACTTCTTGTATTTTTTTTTCTCTAAAATATCAAAGGCTATTGTTCACAATATAATTTCACAAACCTTCCAAGTCAAAGAAACTCCAGATCGCCACCAAGAAATCCAAGACTGGTTTTAAAAAGAAAATGTCAGAGTGAAGTAAAATAAAAACTTACTTCAATTAATAGATGGACACCAATTCTCCCTGGAGAACTGCTTCCCACACTAAAGGTGAAAGAGCTGCCTGGTAACCGCACTCCAGAGAGGTCCCCTGGTACAGTGCTGGGTTCAGGCAGGTGGAGGCCGAATGATTGTAATTAAAGTTAATTAACAGGGCTGCCTTCTTAAGTGTGTAAGCAGAAGGGTGTAGGGGTGCAAGGGGGAGCACAGAGCCCCAAGTCATTCCCTCCACTGAGAAAAGAACTCAGTGCCTGGAACTCGCCCAGGCAGTTTTTGGTCTGGGGTAGAGGAGGATGAGACAGAGTCTGATGGACTGGACTGTCAACCCTGCGGGTCAAATCCCAGAAGCAAGCGCAGCTTTCTGATCACTTACCGCCTTTGGTTTCTCTTCCGACGCCCACTCGCGGGAAAGCGCAATCCGAGCGACACAATCCAGAGCCGCCCGAGCACTCGGCGCGCCCCGAAGCGCGGCGTTCTCGCACCCGGGACCGGACCGCGGCCAGCGCACCCCGGGGACTCGCCTCGCTCGCGCGCGGCCAGCGAGCCCCGGCAGCGCAGCGCTGGCTCGTCCCCGTGGGGCGCTGTCCCCGACGGGCAGGCGGGCGAGCGGGCGGACCCCGCGCCGCACCTGGAGGCGGGAGCGCGGCTAGGCTCGGCGGGCGAGCGCGCAGCCCCGGAAGCCGCGCCCGCCCGGGCCGCCCAGGTGCTCGGCGCCGCGCCCGGCTGCTTCCTCCCGAGCCCCGGGGGCGGGGATCCGCGGTCGGCGGGGGCGGCCCGAGCTCAGCGACGGGGGCGGCGGGGCAGGCCGTCCCGGTTCCGCAGCATTGCTGCGCGGCTGAGTCAGCCCGCCTTCCGCTCGGCCGCGCCTGCCGCCCAGGCCACCTGGAGCGCGTCTGCCCAGTGGGGACCCGGGAAGGGCGCGTCCCCCTCCCACCCCGGGCGGGGGATTGGCCCCGCCACCCTCCCGCTGAGACCCTCGCTGGGTTAGAGATACTCGTCGCTGGGACTGTGCGCGCTGACCTGGGCTGGTGGCTAGTGGGGAGGATCCCGCCGCCTCTGATTGCAGGAGCGCTACACTACTGAGAACTTTCCCTGTTCCCTCAGTGTTTCCCAAACTTCACACACATCTAGGACACCCGTTTTCCCAGGTTCCAGGAATAAGTGTATCCACGAAGAACCCAAAGTCAGATTCCCCCCAGTCACCACTGCGACCAAATTCTAAGATCCTCCTTTTTAGATGAATCTCCGGAAGAGGAGCATAACACCCAACGGCCTGAGGAACACTGATCCCTGGGAAACTAGGTCTCAAACCTGAGGGTTGTTTGAGTCTGGAAGGCCTTTCTGTCTTTGCATCTGTCCTTGTCTGATCTTCCTGATAAAATGAGAAAAGAGAGAATCCCAGAAACCTACCTGAGCACAAGCAGGACCATTGCTAACCTGCTTCATACTCCTGTTTGGAGTTGGTTGTTTGTTTTTAATAGATTACCTACCTGAGTTTCTCCCTCAAAACATGAAAGGACTTACTTATCTTCCTGCTGTATCTGTTGACGAAAGTGAAGCAATTACAGTGATGCAGACCTTATTATGAAAATAAGATAATGGGTGAAGCTCACAGGGTGAGAGGCTTCCCAGGAGCTCAGGCCTGCGTGAGTCCGTATCACCAACTGCCATCCAAGACCACCATCTTTCCAGGGGTAAAGAGAGGCTTGAGCTGCAGCGTCCTTTACACTGACTGTTTCACAGAAGGCCCTAGGCAAATTGCCTTCATTTCCTCCCAAAAGACTTGCAGAATTCCTTTTGTCTGTGTATTCTTCTTTTGTTTGTTCTTTGTTTCTTTCTTTTTATTTATTTATTTATTTATTTATTTTTATTAATTTATTTTGCTTTTAGTTTTACCCTCCATGCCATTTATTACAACTTTTCTGTGTGTTACTCTTTCCTGGACTCATCTTCCCCCTGCACTCCAGGCTTCTTTTACTTTCTCTTCTAACAGCACTCACATATCTCCACTCCCACCCCCTCCACACCCCCAATCTTCATTAGCCTTCTTAAATCCTTCTCTGAACAAGACAGGTCATCAAATATACAAGTATTCTTACATCAGGTATGGTGTCTCGGGAGGCCAAGCTTTAACGTGTTACTTTTCATGGTTGGTTTTATAAAATATTTTGGACGGCTTAGTTCCTTAAACTTGTCATTCAGTTATCCAAGGTTTTCAATTTTTTTTTCTGTTGGATAATTTGAACACACAACTCTGAAGATACACAGTAAACACCTACAAAACAGTCTCTAGATGCCATCCTCTCCCAGGGGACAGACTTCGGTGCTGCAGGGTGCACGCATGATTTAATAGCAGTTGTGGTAGGTAAAATACCACTCCACTACAGACTGTATACACGGCTCCTGAGTGCTAAGTTGGTCTGTTGAATCTTCATAGGCGGGTTGGGGGGGGGGGGGGGGGGGGGGGATAGCTCGGGAAAGATGGTAAAAAGCTACCTTTTATTAATTGCTTGTTAATCACCAGTCTCTAGCCAGACAACTGATGCATATTTTATAGGTATGCCACAACTCTGAGCTGAAATAATTCTTCCAGTTTTATAAATGCAGGTTTAATTGAAGTTGAAAAGAGGTTCAGTAGTGAAGAGCAGATAAATTGAGCACAGCTAAGCTGTATTAGTACAGCATAAATTATTTAAGTGACGCATTAAGAGGACAAAGTGGACCGAGAAATTGACTTTCTATAAGAATTAAGATATGGAGATACGCCGACTGCCAAGCTTCTGTACTCGCTACTTTCCCATCAAGGCTGGAGTTACTCCAAGGTGACCTGTCCCTACCCCTAGTTCCTAGATTTTAGATAGCAGAGCAAATGGAACGGCTTAACCCGCTCTTCTGCCTTTGTTGCTCTCATCCCTAGGTACCCATAATGCACTGGCATGAAAGAGGTGATGATGCATAGAAACCCCCTCCATCCCAGCTCTCCTCTCTCTCTTGGCCTCCCCTGTTTTTCCACTGACTACTTGCAGGACAGCTGCTGCGCCAAGCACTTTACTCGTAGGAGCTCATAGCGGGACAACCAGCAGCTCTTTGAAAAGAGAAGCGACAGCAGTGTCCTCCACAGATAAGAAACCTAAAGAAAATGGGATGGGAGTGACTTACACCATCATGTAGGAGCATAAGGAGAGACAGCTCCAATCCAGTCTTCTCGGGGATTGTCTCTGGTGAACACCACCGCGGTACTGAGCCTGTAAAGGCCACATTCAAGACAGAGCTCAACATGCTCTGTGGGCTGAGACGATTTGAGCACACTCATTTGAGTACATACATTGACATTTGGGCCCTGGTTTCTCCATCTGTAAAAATAATGTTCGCTGGAGCAGTGTGATTTTGCGTGTAAGGCACCTAGGAATTAGTAACTCCTCAGAGCTCTTAGTTCTATTGCTTTTTTTTTTCTCCCATGATTCTCCAAGTCCTAAGTTCACGTTTCACTTTCTTCTCAATACTTTGAAAATATCTGATAGCCAGAATAGCTTACACATAAAACTTAATCATTCATTTTATATAAAATGTCAAATATTATTTTGCTAGATAGAAAATGTAATGTTGAAAATGTAAATCAATAAAATAACCTATAAAACACACACACACACATAATGTAAAGTTGTGGGTGCAGCAGGCAAATATTTCACAATGTTTAATGCACAGGTGTAGATAAGCAAAATAATATATTAATTTACAAATATTGCAGTTTTGACTCACATTTTATGAATTTATATTATTGAACATGCAATTTGACATGAAAATTGAACTAGAGAACTAAATAAAAATCATCTTGTGTTCTCACCTCTACCATAACTGCATCCCTTGATGTGCTGCTGTTATAAACTGGTATAGAGTTTAGTTATGTATTGTACAATGAATCTATTTGTTCATTTTATCTAACTCAACTTTTATATCCTTTGATTAGCATCTCACCAACTTTTCTGATATCCTAACCTCTCTGGTAGTCATGGTTCTATAATACATTCTTCGAGTTTTCTCTCTTTCTCTCCCTCCCTCCCTCCCTCTCTCTGCTTCAGAATGGGGTCTTTGCTGGTGGAGGATTTTGTTTGTCTGTCTGCCTGTCTGTGTGTTTGTTCCATTTGACACAAGCAGAAGCCATCTGGGGAAAGGCCAATCCTCTGCTTGTCCCATGGGCAGGCCTGGGGCATGTTTTCTTTATAGACTCATGTGGGAAGGCCCAGCCTGCTCTAGGAGGTGCCATCCTGGCACGTGATCCTGGATTAATTAAGTAAGAAAGCAAAGGGAGCACACTGTGGGAAACACACCAGCAAGCAGCACTCCCCCAGGGTCTCTGCCTTAGCTCCTGCCTCAGCTTCCCTCAATGCCTGACTGTGATCAGATGGTATAAGACAAACCTTTTCTTTCCCAACTTGTTTATGTTCACAGGCACCCCATCCTCAGTAGTTATATATGGAATCTTTAAATTCCATGTAGAAGAATGTTGACACAGTATTGCTCTTCTGCACATAGATTGTTTCATTCCATACCTTCCAGCAGTTCAGGGCCACTCTGGAAAATTCACTAAAATACTGTTCTAATCTGCTTTTTACTCCTGTGAGTAAGACTATGACCAAAGCTTCCACCCGCCAATACTGGACCTCTAGTTGGTGTTAACGTATGAGTCTCTGAAGGACATTTCAGATACAAACTATAGCAACTTCTGTCTGCATCCTAACTAGGACTGACTGATGATATTTTAGCTATACTTGCCCCCTTGAGCCTTGAAAATGATCAGGTTAATTAACTGACGGAAAAACAAAGTTTTTGTGATATTTCTGGTTTTGAACCATGTATTTTGATATATTTGTACTTTTAGCCCTCTCAAGGATAAGGTTCTGCCATTATCACATTTTTAGTACTTGTAGAAACTGAAAGTTACCTCAGCTAAGAATGTACAGCCTGTAAACAAGGGAGCTAGGATTGAAAAGCCTGAGATATGGTGTGATGACTTAAATATGCTTGACCCAGGGAGTGGCACTATTAGCAGGTGTGGCCTTGTTGGAGTAGGCATGGCCTTGCTGGAGGAAAGGGTCACTGTGAAAGTGGGCAATGAGACCTTCCTCCTAAACTTGTGAGGGTCAGACTTCTCCTAGTGGCCTTCAGATGAAGATGTAGAACTCTCAGCTCCTCCTGCACCATGTCTGCCTGGATGCTGCCATGCTTCTGCTTTGATGGTATTAGATTGAACCTCTGAACCTGTAAGCCAGTCCCAATTAAATGTTGTCCTTATAAGAGTTGCCTTGATCATGGTGTCTCTTCACAGCAGTAACACTTGTACCTTGTACAAGTGTTATGGTATACAAAGTTATGGTATAGAAAGTTCTTTAAAAGTATTCAGCCATAAAGAAAAGTAAAACCTTGGCATTTACAGGAAAATGGAAAGAACAAGAAATTATGAAATTAAATATGTTAGATTCAGAAAGACAAACACAGTGTGCTTTATTTATTATGGGTAATGTAGATTTTAGTTTTTATATTATATTTGTGAAGATGTGTATCTATATAGGTGTGGTATATTGTGAAATTAGAAAGAGGACTGACCAGAAGAGGAAAAAGGGATTTTTTTTTTTTGTAGTTTTGTTGTTGTTGTTGTTGTTGTTTGTTTGTTTTCAAACAAGGTTTCTCTTTGTAGCTCTGGCTGTCCTGGAATTCACTTTGTAGACCAGGCTGGCCTCGAACTCAGAAATTTTCCTGCCTTTGCCTCTCAAGTGCTGGGATTAAAGGCGTGAGCCACCACCGCCCAGATAAAAGGGGGAATCTCAAAGAAGGGTTATAAGGGAAACCAAAGAAGGTAACAATAAGTGTAACACAGAAGAGTTCCTAAGGGAAAGGAAGTAAGGGGAGGGGCGGAACAGGGGAGGGGCTGTGGGGGATGATCAGCCAAAGCCAAGTATGTATGAACATATCCCAATTTTTTGTATGCTAATTTTTATAAAATTAAAAATATAGTTTATCACACAGACTTCTTTCTGAGGTTAATTTTTCTTCCCTGGGGGAAATGGTATTCCTAGTACTGAGTAGTAGCTAGCATTCTCTCTTGATCATTTATCCCTGACCTGCAGTTTTCATTCAGTGAAAAGTCCTTGTCAGTCACCTGTGCACCTTGGTCACAGAGACATGCCCCTTCTTACTGTTTGCTCTCAATTCCTGGCGTAGCCATTCTAGGGCCTTAGGCAAATGTTTGCTTTATTAAGGTGAAATACTTCAACACCTTAAGCTGACTCCTTGTGGCTCTTAGCTATTGTACGAGCTGCTTTGAAGGCATCACTTAACTCCTCACCACAAGAAGACCAGTAAGTGGTTGGTATAACCAGATCACAATAGACGTGACAGCTGCGAAAAAGTTCAGTTCATTCAACTACTCACCACAATGTGGGGAAGCAACCTATGTTAAAATATCTTAAGGGAAACCATTAAGTAATCTCAAGAAAATGAGCAGTGTACGTTTTCCTATAAAACTAATACTTTAGAAACTCATTTGTGCACCAGAGCTGAGAGTTTTATGCTAATATGAATATTTTTATATTCTTACTCCTTCCTAAGTGGAATTTCAACTTAAAATGGATTGTTGTTGGCCAGGCAACGGTTGAAATGGAATTGCTATTGCCTACGTGCTTACACTGTCAGCATTTCCTGTGAGTTATTTACACCTACAGCTCTACATACATCTAGCTTGTCAGTTAAGACTGTTTATAGTAGGTTTCAGCCCAAAGACAAGGAAACAGAACAGTGAGCTATTGATAAAAATCTATGTCTGGAAAACCTTTAAGAAAACTGTTTTCCTATGTAAAATAAAAAAAAGATTAAATCATTATTAAACAATGTGTCATAGTTTAGGACACAGTAATGTGTTCTGAGAAACAGGTAGAAGATAGAGGAAAAGGCCACATTTTAAAACTGATAACTTGCTCACATTTTTTTTTCTGAGACAGGGTGTCTCTGTATAGCCCTGGCTGTCCTGGAACTCACTCTTTAGACCAGGCTGGCCTCGAACTCAGAAATCTGCCTGCCTCTGCCTCCCAAGTGTTGGGATTAAAGGTGTGCGCCACCACACCCGGCTTTGCTCACATTTTTAAATGCTAAAACTTGACTGTTTTTTGGTTGAGCATCTCTTAGGAAAAATCATTGCTAAGACACTTCACAAAGTCTAACTGTTGCCCAAAGGATGTGTAGAGGAGACACATCCACTAGGTTGACAATTACTACATCATTTTTTTCCTCTGTGTTATCAAAGTTGAATCACTACATACATTTTCTAAAAAAAAAAATCTGTGTTCCAATATGGGTGTTTGGAAATAATGTTTGGCTCACTCTTTCCCCCTTTGGCTAAATAGTATACTTATAGAAAGATTTGAAAGCTTAAAATAAAGCAGGATTTTTTAGCAAAACCAACGATGAGGGGTACGAGACAAAACCCAAGGCCAGGAATAGACTCCTTATGAACCAATGAATCTGCATAGCTAGGAAGGCGATTGAAAGCTCTAGTATTACCACTGTAAGGGTAAATGAAATGCAAGAGAGGAATTGATAAGAGAGCAGACCACAGGATGTCTTTAATGAAGACTGAGGTCACAAACTAGGCGCCTGGGGCGGGGGAGTGTGAAGGCAGGAAGCCTACAGTAAGGTTTTGGGCCACAGAGTTCAGCAAATTTTAACTGGTTCCCTAAGTGGAGATTTACACTAAAAATACAGATTTTTTAAGTTCTTTTGAAGAATCAAAAGTCCTGCTGACCTTGCGTTCTAGAGAAGTAAGTTTGCATTGCAAAGCTAGCTGCCTTTATTTGGTCTGGACATTCTTTCTTTTGCCATTTTATCCCCAAATGCTGTTCCTCCCTGAGTTGATGACTCAGGAGCTGTGGCCTTTGTGAATGTGAGTTTTCTTTCCTGATATTATCACCACTGAAAGATAAGCTTCCCTTGAGGTAAACTTGAGGATGTCAAAAATAGAAACCTTAGAAAAACACATTTCGAGCAATAATATAAACCAATCACTGTAAGATTATTTTATTGAGTTGCAGTACAACAGTCATAATGTCCACTTCATCTATTATTGAGTCTTAAACCAAATCATACCATAAATATTTTTAACATTCTACTTATTTTAATAGATATTTGGGGATGTAATTGGGCCCCAGACACAGAAGTTAATAAAGTAGACAAAATTTATATATTCTTGAAGCTTACAATATGATTGTAAAGACAGGTTGTACCCAAATAGTTATAGTCTTTAACATGTATACAGGTGGACAAGCATATATATGTGTATGAATGAGTAATGCAGAGAGACAGAGAGAGGGAGAGGGAGAGAGATCTGTATGTGCACTATGTATATGCATTTATGGCATATATACTATGAATATAACATAGTTATAAGTAAATATATGATGCTTCCTCCAGAGTACATTCACGCATGCCTATAGATGTATTTTTGTTTTAACATATACATGTATCATTTAAAACATATACATTCATATTTAAAACATATGAACTTGCTGATGACGTATCTCTAAAGTCTAAAATAGTCATTCATTATGTCTGGCTTAAATTATCAAATCTGCATTGAAAATGGAGAAAATGCTTTTCTGCTACCCCTAATCATATGTGCTCGTGTGGAGGGAGAGTACGCCCTCCCTGGTCCCACTCACCCACCCACTCATGGCCCCCAGTCTGCCCAGTAATAGGGATGAGTTATCGGGTACCCTTGGAAGGAGTCATCAGCCTCAGGGACCCTGCGCAGTCGTCCCGGCTTTCACTTTCTGTAGGCTGCCATTCAGAAGCTAGAAATCTGTTCTGCTCCTCGTAGCTAAGAAACCCTGGGAAATTACAATCTGTGTGCGATTTTCCATGCCTGACATGTTGTCTAAACTAATAAAAGTAGTATTTGTCATCATTTTGTCTGATTCCTATCAGTCTGCCCATTCATTTCAAACTCATTACGGCATTTAGGGTATTGGAACAAATGATGTTTTATGGTAGAGAATAGTCAGGAAAAGGAACAGTTTTGATTGGTAACTCAAAAAAAAAAAAAAAAAAAAAAAAAAAGTCTTTTTTTAAACGATCGACATTTAAGCTGAGAAATGAAGGAGTGGGAGTGAGCCGGGCGCCGTGTGTGCGTGCATGGGGGAGGCGAAGATGTGCTTCAGGCAAAGAAGAACATTTGGGAAACCTTAGAGGGAGCAAAATGCAGGAAATTCAGAGGAAATCAAAGGGAAACATACAAAACAGAACAAGTGGGAAGAGTAGGCTGCAATAATAAGTAACGTCTTGCAGGCCACACACAGTGGGTGGGATTCTATAAGGAAAAAAATACAAAGGTTTGGAGGGATTTAAGAAGGAAAACCATAGTTACTTTAATTTGTGCATTTTATGTAATCTTCAGTTCCTGATAGACAGTATTTCAGCTGGACAGATTTCAACACATGGAGGTGTGACTGCAAAGGTATTAATTCTCTCTCTCTCTCTCTCTCTCTCTCTCTCTCTCTCTCTCTCTCTGTGTGTGTGTGTGTATGTGTGTGTGTGTATGTGTGTGTGTTTGTAGAAATAAGCAAAACCTCCATCCCCAAATACCTAGTTTAGAAGACAAAAAAGAAAAGGATAAAAATGTCCCAGCTACTCATGCAAGTTTTTGTTGATCTGGGAATAGAGATGCTAACTCAGTATATCTTCATAGCTAAGCATGCCAGGAATCAGGGCATAGGCTGAAAAGTTCTTCAGTCACTGGCTTAGTACATTGGTTGCTGTTACTCACACACCATGCTTATCTCTGTTCTTCCTTTATCCCCTTGTCAGTGTTTTTCTACCTGGAGAGTTAATGTTCTTAACTCTCTTTAAAACAGGTGGTGCCACTCCTCTGTGAACGAAATCTGACACATCTCAGCTCTGCCCTACACCAGGTGCAGACCATCAAAGACATACACAGGAGCTTGCGCTTCCTCCTCTCCAAGTGGTTTCTGTAGCATCCGGTGTAATGGTTTTATATTTTTTTTCCTGTGGAAGTGCTCACATCCCCATTACAGTAGCTTTGGTCTGGTTTAGCAATCAAAACACGACGTCTGCCCTGTAGGTTTTGTGAGCCTTTTAAGAAAGCCACGGGAGTCATGCCTGATTGAGCTGTTCTTTCTTCTACCTAAAGAGGAACTGCCCCTCATGCATTCACCGAGCTGTGAGTGCTTAGATTTTGTGTTTTTCAATAGAGTTTCTAGAGCAGCAGAGAGAATTTTCTTCCACTGATTCCCCCCGGGGGGAGAAATCCAAAAAATAAAACACCCCTGAAACTAATCTCTTCTCTCTATGCTCTGGATAAAGACAGTTTTTACTAGGCAATATGTTTTAAAAAACACCAATTTGTCTCATTTGATCATCTTCACGAAGTACATAGTACATAGCATGCTTGCCAATAAGAGACAGTGCATCTAAGTAATCAGATGGGCAAATGCTTTCTTTATCTTTATTTAGTGCTTACCCACTCCTAATTTGATTTTGAATTTACCCTGCTCCAAGTTAGACTACATATGGCTCCCCCTGACGTTCCATCTTGTGTCTATGATAAAAATATGCTAATCTATGTGAAATATTTACTCTGATCTAACATACAAGACAGGTATCAGTTAATTGTGCACAAAGTTTATTCGTCCTCTCAGCACCTTTTCCCCAAAGGCTGGGATAATGAATGGGTAGAGCAGGGAGGGACATGGTTCCTTTCCCTCTGTTGCACACCTAACAATTGTTACTCCACACAGGTCAGGCCAAGGGAAGACCTGAGAAACAAGCCAGTGTTTTAGGCTGTGAATGCCATTGTAATTGTTTAGTACTTTCACTTTCAACTCCACCCATACTCACACACACTCACACACACACACACACACACACACACACACGCACCCTTTAACTCCAGCTCTGGTGTGGGGATGCTGGGAATACGGTCAGCAGCTTCTAACATCCCTTTTAAGCCCTTTAAAATATTCTTTTGTTTGTTTAATAAACCTACTGTCTTCTACAGACACCATAGATAACACAATTAAGGATAACAATACAAAAATTTCAGCAAAGTCTACTATTTGGTAGACATGGGTTAGAATAGCAGCACAACATTCTGCCAAGATGAACATCTTCATAGCATGCATGTTCTTGTAGGGGTCATAGTTCCTAAAGTCTACTCAGTCCCCGCAAACCAGTAGACCAACTATCTCTTTAATCTTCACATCACTGCAGTATTGGTCTCATTTTCCAGCTGACCGTTCCTAAAGGTATAAAAGTTTAAGAAGTAACCTACACAAAGTCACCCAAGCTGTAAATGGTAGGGCTGCCACTGAAGCCGGATAGCACTGTGGATACATAGGGTAGTTCACTATAATTACTACATCAGCTTATCTCCCTGGAGATGCAGGGTTATTAGTTTAACTGGTGACTAGAACTAGGTTTTTTTTTTTTTTCATCCATCAGCAATGTTGCTCAGATAACAGACTTTAACAGCAGCTTTCATCTTGGTTATTGATAGACATCTTCCACTGAGTGAGACATGTTCTGGGGACAGGCCTCCACATGACTATAATCATTTTATTGAACAATGTGGAACAAGGACAAGAACCAAGTCTTCGAAGTATTCTGCAAAGAATTCTAGCTAGTACTTTACATGGATTTTTACACATTTTATCCTTAATACAGCCAGCCACACCCTGATTAAAATCTCTGCTAATTCTCAAAGAAAACCATCCTCTATTTAGCTATGATTCCTTAAAGCCAAGCTACAAATGTTGAATACTAGTTTACATACTAGTTTCTGTGAGTGCCAGAAATGATTACTCATACCAGTTCACGAGAAAAGAAAAATTGAATGAGTCAGTCACATTATTGGGAAGGTCATCCACAAACCACACTAGCATCATGTAACGTCAAAGTAAATATACTAGCCATGTAAGTGAGGTAGCCTGTGAGAGCATTGAACATACGGATGATCCTGGCTCACAGGCTACAGGAATGTCAGTGACAGGAGAGGAAAGAGAACCCAGCTTGAATCCAAGCCCTGTTATTATAATAACAACTATAATCATAGTTGTTATTAGTTATGTGGAATACCGAGATAAGTTCAAGAAGCAAGAGAGAGAGCCACAAAAAGCCTCTTATTAATGGTTTAGGTGAATAAGACAGACAGATCAGCAGATGTTCACAGAGCTCCTTCTCATGAACCTGTTGGCCACATAAAAGCGGCATTTCCAAACTAGTCTCATTTCACATCTCTCTGTGAGGCTATAGGAAGAGAGAGGCTACTTGCTTAAATAACCCTGGAAAACACTTCAATTAATATTCTCTCCTGGAGATGTAATGACACACATCAGATGAAAAGTCTTCAAACCTGACATTCCTCTTTAATTTAGTACTCCCTGGAATCATTTAATCAAGACACTGAACTTACGTTACTGAACTACGCTTTTAAAACTGCTGATCTCTGTTAAGAACACTTCTTTTTGCAAAGAATCAGGGTTCGGTTCCCAGCACCTACATGGTGCCTCATAACCATCATTAAATCCAGTTCCAGATGATCTATCATCCTCTTTTGTCCCCTATGAGTACAAAGTATGCATACTTACATGCAGGTAAAACCCTCACATACTTAAAAATAGATAAACATTTGTGTTTGTTTCAGCTGCTATTCAGGAAGCTCTATAGTAATATCTCTTCTAAAAAAACCAATTCTAAATAATTATGGAACCCGATAGCCAACCAATGGTAGTTACAGAAGATTATTGAAGATTCTGCTTGCAGAAAAACTATTGAGGTTGTTTTATGGAGAGTAGTTAATAGAAAATTGTGTCTATCTATCTATCTATCTATCTATCTATCTATCTATCTATCTATCTATCTATCTATCTATTACCTTTCATCTATTTATCTACATACCTATCATCTAATTCTGTCTACCTATCTCTATTTCTATCTATCTATTTACATATCTATCTATCTATCTATCTATCTATCAGTCTATCATCCATCTATCTCTATTTTTAAGATATTGCTATGCAGGCTAAGCCGACCTCAAACTTGCCATCTGCCTGCCTCTTTTCTGCTTCCCAAGCGCAGGGTTAGCAAAGCATTGCCCACGATACCCTATGAGAAATGATCTTTCAAATGTTACCTATGTGCAGACAATTTAGAGAACTGTCCAATGTCCATAGTCTTCCAACTAGAAATTAAGTTCAGTCTTGCACATGGACCTGGATAGGTCAACCCAGTTCCCCATGGAAATGGAAACAGGTAGTCCCTAAAGATAAAATGAAGACTTTATATTCATTTCATATAATTTAAATAATAGCAACATTTTAAATAATAGTTTCCAAGTCTAAGCTACTTATATCCAAAAAGTAACTAAGATCATAATATTCTGTATCATAGAAATTTCAGTTTCAACTATTCTTAAGTGGGTAAAAACAATGCCATATCTCATTAAAATGGTGACAAGGGCATGAATATGGGAAGGGAGAGAGCTAACATAAAGTCCATTTGAGGGATAGTAAGGAAAGCAAATATAATAAAATTCCTAAAATACATACATATATAAAGGCAATCTAAATGAAATCATTAACTAATCGGGAGAGATGCAGAGCCTCCATTGGGCATCTCTTGTTACCAGATGAAGCTTCCCCTACAGGGAATGGCTACATCGAATTCAGTTGTTTGCCGAGGGGTCCAATGAAAACTCCCAGACAACCTAGAAGGCCCACAGAAAGGACAAAGAAAAAGGAAGTGTACTCTCTCTGTCTGTTTGCTTTTGATGGCAAGTCCATTTCTCCATTGGCATTAAAGCCCACTTCTTCGGGATTCTGGAATATACTGAAGATTAACTGAATCATCTAGTCTTATGGACAGAACAACTCCTAGATTCTTGGATCTTCCATTAGTAGATAGCCATTGTTGGACTATCTGGAATAGCTTATGTAAGCCACTATAATCAATCTTATCTCTATCTAGCTATATCTCCCTATACATACATACATATATATATATATATAGATAGATAGATAGATAGATAGATAGATAGATAGATATAGATATAAACATAGATATAGATATAGATATAGATATATAGATATAATTCTATTAGTTCTGTTTCTCTGGAGAATTCTTATTAATACAGGTTTTAATGTCATTCAGACCTGTTTATATAACAGAAGTATAAGGAAGGATATTTTAAGCATCTGGAATAGGCTTTCCAACTAACCAACAAACCACCTACAGTTACTGAAACCTCTCTAGTTACTGAAACCTCTCTTAGGAGGGAGTATTGAAATTAATCAAACTCTTTCAATGAACTCAGTCTTTGAGTGTTACCTGAAAGTGAATTATTCACTACATTAAGCTCAGAATGAGACTTTTAGTTATGTTGATTTCATAACTTAGGGTCCTTGTTTGGATTTAGTAGTAGTAGTCAAATGTTAAAATTTAGATAATTGTTGCCCTCTGTCTTAGGGTTTTACTGCTATGACCAGACACCATTGCTAAGGCAGCTCTTATAAGCACAACATTTAATTGGGCCTGGCTTACAGGTTCAGAGGTTCAGTCCATTATCATCATGGTGGGAACATGGCAGCATCCAGGAAGGCATGGTGCAGGCAGAACTGAGAGTTCTACATCTTCGTCTGAAGGCTGCTAGGAGAAGACTGGCCTCCAGGCACCTAGGACAAGGATATTAAATCCCATGCCCACATTGACACACCTACTCCAACAAGGCCACACCTCCTAATTGTGCCACTCCCTGGGCCCAGCATATGCACAGCCCAAGATTGCATCAAACTTTACATGTCTGTTGTAGACTAACTTTGCTCCTTGACAAAAATAACTTGTGTAATCTATAATATGATAGGACTGGAGAGTAAGTGGAACTTTTGAAGCTGATTCAGTCATGAAGCTAAAGAGCTTACGAATAAGCTTACTGTCTTCATAAAATAGAGCCCAGATCTCTGTGACGCTATTTCTGCCGTGTAAGGATAGGGCAAATGATGGAGAGGAGTCTTCTCACCAGATGTTAACCTTGTTGCCATAGTGACTTTAAACTTCCAGCTCCAGACTATGAGACATTTCTGTTGTTTACCCTACTCTCACGCCGATCTATGGTGACTTGTTAGAATACCCGCATCCCCAGTAATGGCACTTTTATCAACATGAGTTAAACCTCTCATGGACAACTGCGGCTCCTCTTAACCTTCTCCCATCCATTCCACCACCACCACTACCTCCACACCCTCACTGGTAGAAAGGAAAGGAAAGAGGGTATAGCCCAAACACCCGTAGAGTAGACTAAGAAGCCACCTATCACTTTAATCCATGGTCCTCAGATTAGAATTTAGTCAAGCAGCTACATCTACCTTTAAATATTCTGTAAAATGAGATCTTAATTCTGGCCCTTTGTGTTCTATGTTAGTACCTCAGCTTCCGTTACGAATAAGAGGTTCTCCTTGTGCAGCAACTAGTAGATTTAGTTTCATACTGAAGAGCTACAGGCTGATGATGAAAATCCATACCAAATATTTGAATTCAGATTTGGAGGAGTTAAGCTTGATATATATATATAATAGCAATACAAGTTTGATGCAGGAACATAAAGTTTGTTTCAAAACAAGACCATTCTTGCGAAGGATGGGGGAGAATGAAAACTCTACAGGATCTGGGGAATTATCTCATGATACATTTCAATGTTACAAATATCCATGGTATTAATAAGGGATATTAAATTGTAGATCGTATTTAGTCACAAAGGATGTACATTAATCTGAGCCCATTCAGATATATCCATCATTATCTATCTATAAATTTAAGAGAATCATCACTGAACATCTTGGTCACTCTTTTCCACTTGAAAATATACATGTGAGAAAAATCTGGATTAGAGAAATTCATTCTTAAATCTATGAAGATACAACATATCAAAAAGTTTCTATAGAGGGTTACTTGCACATCCATGATGCTTTATTCATAACCCTTAGAAAATAAAATTAACCTATATATCTGCTAGCTAATGAAAGAATAAGAAAAATATGGTACATATCCACAAGGAAATTTTATTTTGTGGTTAAAAGAAAATACATATGTCACATTTTCTCTATCATAGGTACTTCTTAGGTCAAGTCTTTTGGTTTGTGTATTTAATGTGAATTATACATGGAAGCTGTTGTGTCCATTTTCGAGCCCCAAAAGACCACCAAAAAGCAGATTCTGATGCAATCTCACTAGGTTCGTTTTATTCAAGCTCAAGCTTGATGCAGCAGGACAGAAAGGTGAAGCCCAGTTTCAAGCATTTGTAGAGGTGAGCAAAGAAGCCAGGCATTTCTAGCCTGGCCCACATCTGAGTGGGGTGGGGGCTACTATGGAACTTGGTTGCCCTTTAAGATAATTGGCTGGTGCTAGGAACCAAACCATAAACTCACCTTCTGCTTTCCTCTTGATTGGTGGTTGTTAGGAACTGAAGTATCAGGGGCAGGCTTGTTAGAGAGTAACCTGGAAACTAATGCTAGGTGCAGGCTTATTGAGGAGTAACCTGGAAACTGGTGCTAGACACAGGCTTGTTGGTTAACTCGAGTTCAGCCTTAGGTCAGGCTCTCTAAGATGGAGTCTGAACCCAAGGTCTCTGTGAACCTCTTGTCTCCCAGAGGCCACAAATGAGAAATGAGCCATTGGTGGTGGTGCATTAAGGCAGGGAGGAGAGTATAATATAGATGAAAATACAGAAGGGGGCACTGGGACAGATAAGGGGATATGTGAATGGGGAAAAGGCAGAAGGGAAGGCTGAAAAATGATGGATATGTAAAAATATCCATAGAGAACTTCCAACTTACAACCCAGAAATTAACAATTTAAGTGAATATGGAGGCAACTGGATAGAGGAGAGGAGAAGGTAAGATGTGGGCTACTTAAAACCAATATGAAAGAGCCATATGGAAACCATAATTTTGAAGGAAAGACAAATTTAAAACACAGTTTAAAATATATTTAAAAAAAAAGATTTTGAAGAGAGGTTCCTTTCATGGGTAGAATGCTATTTTTGGAAGACATGGTTTGTTGACTAAAAATCAGTGTCAAGTATGGACCACCAAGCTACAATTTATGGGTCAAGGATACCCCAGAGCTCACCAACACAATAGGAACTATTAGTGTCACTTTTAGTTAAACCTAATAACTGGATAGTAAGATTCTATTTTTGAAGACACCCATCACATCGGATGTAAGGTATGGTAGAAATCACTCTTGACTGATGGGAAAACTTCTGTTCTGGTGGAGTGGCTTTAAAAATGCCAGAAAGTGCTATTCAATTGGATGAGGGAGCTGGCTAGGCGTTGGATGGTCTTACAGAGTTCTGAGCCTTAGATCCTACAGTATTAACCTGTTAGGCAGGTTGTGCAGTCTGCTGCAATAGTGGCATGCCTGTTATATGAGTAATCAGCTGCTTTCTGACTGGGTTTGTGGCCTGCTCCATAGCTGGAAATTCCAGCTCTTTACTGGAAATCTCACAGGCTCATGGCTGGGGAGTCTTGCACCCTAGGACGGAACATGCTTTTACTACTATTACAATTTTTTCCAAATAGCGCTGTTGCCAAATCACCATCTAAATTTTATGCTTGCATTATTAGACTTGTACTGCTCTCAACCTTACTCAGAGATATTTCTTCTCAGTGGAAATGAGTCAGTGCAAAGACTCATAATTAGAGTTGGTGACTGTTGAATGCTTAACCTTAAACTGGACATCTATATCATCTTCCCTCAGGAAACACTGCAGAAAAGTAGAAAACAAAAACAAAAACAATGTAAGAGCTGGAGGACTGGGGCAGGGAGGGGCATGCTGTGACAATGCTGTCTTATGGATATGATATGAACATTTCATTCATGAATTTATAGCAGCTGTCGTTGCCTTCATAACCGTGTAAAATATCAAGGCTCTCAGAATTCCAGCAAGGGTTGGGGAGAATCTTATGTGGCCCTACTCCAACTGAGAAGATTTTGGTAGCTGATGACTGCCTGCGGTGTCAGTACCATTTTTCTTTAGTTGTGTGGTCAATGGTAGGTTTTTAGACTCCAGTGGATGGCCCTATATCCCTGGGTACTAATTGAACTCAGCAAATTATTAAGAACAGAGAACATTGGCAAGTTGAAGGGGTTAGGGATCATCTAAGGGGAATTAAGGGGGAATAATAATAATTTTGATTACTTTAACTAATAAACAGAAACATTGTGAATTTTCTCTTGGAGACTGGTAAGTGAACTGAATGAATCCTGTTTTAATATGGCTTACACTTACTGACACTAGCACTGACATTTTTAACGTTGTCATTTACTTCAGTGAATTTTTATCTTTCCAGATATTTTCCAAGGAATTCACTTTAATTGAGAAGAGAACTTCAAATATGTGTATTTCATTCCTTTTAATATGTTATAACTTTCAAATCCTTTTTCATATATAATTTTCATTTACTCTTGGGAACTAGTGCATGTTAATGTGGAGTTGAATGACTTACAGTCTTGGGACCTCAATGTGTCTTTTAATTTATTCTTGTTTGGTTAATGAAATCCAGAGGATTAAACATATTATTTTGTAGTTGAGAGCTTTTCTCGTACATTGGAGCTATGAAATTTCACTGAAATGTCCCTTTTCTAATAAGTTATTTAAAACCACAAGTACAATTTTCAAGGAATACAGGCTTTGAATTTGTGTGAAGTTTAGAAGCAACTAGCAATACTCCTTAATATAAAAAGGGGAAATATTTTTTTCTTTTCAATATATTATAACACCTGGTGAAAAATTATAAATGGAATTATGTGTTATGGGTCACCTAACATTTTAAACATTTTAGAAGAATGTCTCTCCTTCAAATGCAGACATTTTATTTTTGGATTTAGAGAACATCTATGCATGTATAGAGAAGAATCTATGCTAATAGTTTTGAAAATACTTTTGTGTCAGAAAAGTTCCTTGTTCAAATGAAATCTTCAGATAAAATGAAAGTGGAATCAACTAAATAATCTCTCACAAGTGGTGGGCTGTGCTCTCTCCCCTTCTTGCACTGTGAGTCAACCAGAGCACTAAGGTCTACCAGTTACAGATTGTGCTTCACATCGGCCCTATAACACAGCTCTCTGCAATAGAGTAAGACCTTCCATCAAGTGGTCTGCAAAGGAGAAATATGTTTCCTGTGTGCCCCAAAGATAATGGGAATTCAACAGAAAACCCATGTGCAAATTAGAGCAAATAAAACAGCCCAGGATGTAGAGCTGGTATCAAGAAAGATGCTTTTAAAGCAGAGGGAGATGAGCAATGAGACCCCTCTGGAGCAACTTTGATGTCTATCTGTCAGCAAGCTCTGACTTTACCTGCTTGGTCAGCACGAAGATGCCATAAGCATAGAAGCTCATGGATATTTTTTTAGGTATTGGCAGCCGAACAGAATTAAAACTCATCGTCAAAACGCTAAGACATATTTGTAGAGAAAAACGAGATGTGAAAAGGCATCTAAGACCCCGCTCATATGCTAGAAATCATAAAAGTCTGAGCATAAAAGACTGGGTGTACAGAGGAAAAGTCTTTATGTAAGAAATGGTGAAATAGGTATTACACGCCCCGAGAGAAAACTTAGTAAATCCAGACTGACTAAGAGCATAAGCAGTTATCCTCAGGACTGTGGGATGTGGCCCTGTTTAGAAGTAGTTCTTTGGGCTATTCCAATCTTCCTTGTCAGTATAACAGCAGTCCAGTCCAAAACATCAAATTAGAGTCATTAAGCAGCAGTCTAATCCAATCAGCAGATCCCAAACACAACCAGTAGCAGCAGCTCGATCCAGAAGAAACCGCGAGGCTCTGCCATATAGACAGGAGTCAACAGAAGTAGCAGGAAACAGCCAGAATATCTATCACAAGAAGTTCTTTGGTGTGTTTTTCTCAAAGAAGTCACAACAAGCAAAGACCAGTGAATACCAGCAACGCACAAGGTTTTGCAAGGCAAACTGATGCAAGAGCTTTATTCACTCTCTGCTGAGTTATACTTACACTCTTTCCAAGCATCGTGTGTCCTCTCATATGTCTGCCCCAGCAAAACATCCTCTCACAAGACAGCTTGCAGAAAAACATCACATAACAAAACTGAGTCTCCCAAGAAACCAGAAATGTCTACTTCAGCAAAAGGTAGTGTAGCATAATTGTAATTCTAGCATGTATAAAGGAGAGGCAGATAGAGCCGGAGTTCAAGGACAGGCTTAGCAAGACAGAGAGTTTGAAGTCACCCTGGGCTCCAGGAAACCTTATCTCTAAAACAAGACTAACTAAAATTAAAAATTAAAACAAGGCCAGCAACCAAGACTAGAAACAAGTGCTGTTAAAGGGGAAATTAATGACCATGTAACTAATTTAAAAATTCACTCAAACAACCAACAATGAATTGTTGATTTTAGACTTCATTCTTCACACAGATTTTAAATTACATTTTTTAAACGCAGTTTACACTTACAGTTCACACATCTTGTTCTCCCTCACAGATGTCTGTCTAGCTAGATTTCCATACTTAGGAGAGGAACATCCTTCTGTTTTGAGCCCACTCTTCTACACTTCCTCACTGTAATAAATCAGTAAATGTTCTCTGATTATTCTACCTCTATCCCTGTGCTAGTTGACTCTGTCTTCAATATGTCTCTATTAACAGCCCTTTGCATTGCTTTGAAATTCTTACCACCCATCCAACTGGGAATATAATTTAATGTTCAAATGCTTTTACTTTTTCTTTTCTTTTCTTTTTTTTTTTTAAGATTTATTTATTTATTATATGTAAGTACACTGTAGCTGTCTTCAGACACTCTAGAAGAGGGCATCAGATCTTGTTACGGATGGTTGTGAGCCACCATGTGGTTGCTGGGATTTGAACTCCAGATCTTCGGAAGAGCAGTCAGGTGCTCTTACCCACTGAGCCATCTCACCAGCCCCCAGATGCTTTCACTTAAATCAGTACAAGGACCATGAAGGAATCGTTATACATTTTCATATCTCTTTCATATCTATATTTGGTGATTTTGGTTTAAAATCCCCTTGCTTATTATATTAATATTTTTACATAAATATGTATAAGGTAAAATATATCAGAAAAATTAATATCTTCTGTATTTGCCTTAATAACCAAAACAAACAAACCGTTCCCCAGGGTTAAGTTCCATGTCTGAAAATGTTATTATCTCAATCCCAGTATTATCTTTTCCTTTATTTTGTATGATTTTGTTCTTTATCACAAATCAGGTCAATAATCAAATAGATTGTTACTTTAAGTACACTTAGTTTTTTTGGACTGTTTTGAAATGCAGGGTAATAGGTCATCTATAAACTTTTAAGTAAATCATTCATGTGCCTCATAACGATGTTCGTTCTGTAAAAAACACTATTATACATTGCTAAAAATTTTTGACTTAGAACTAACTCTTGAGTGAAGACTCTAGCTCATTGGTATAGCCCTTGCTAGCTGACACCTACAAGGGCTAGCATTCCATCCTCAGCACCATAAACAAATATCCAAATTAAAAAAACAACTCAAGGGAGTTGTAAATCAGTCAACAGTTTCAGTTTGACTGTATGAGTCTGCAACACAGATATTTTCTAAACAGTGAATATTCATCTGTTTGACTACAGCAGGCATGTGGCACTGGTTGGCTGTAGATCAGGTCTGTAATAAGTCCTCAGTGAGATAAGGCAGCTCATTCTCTCATCAGCATATTCATTTATAAAATAAGGGAGACCTAAAGGGTTATTTCTAGTTTTAGAACTATGTGATTCCTTCTAAATTTATGCTTTTTTTGATCTTGCCATTTAAACACCTAATTACAGCCAGAAAGGGCTATAAGAGATGGCCTTACCATGCGGGAGTTTCCAAAGTCCTGTGTATTTACAAAGACACTCTTGGGAAATAGACAGGACTGAAGCACTTCTTTCCAAAATAGATTAGCGTATCATTTCACACAATAAAGCTTTTGAGTTCTAAGAACCCAAAATTCAATTCAAGTAGCTGGAATTATAAAAATAAATTCTTAAGCAGTCAAAAGAGCTAATTCATTACATGAGAACATGACCAAAAATATCTACTATTTCTTAGTCATCACAAAAAATTTGTAACACTATTACTTGTTTAAAATCATACTTTTTGCTGTATTCTGTGGAAAACCCATATTAAACTTAATAACAATAGAAAACAGTCTTAGTAACTTTTAAATAATAGTTCCTGTAGATTAATTTATATTGTTTCCAGTATAATTGCTAGTGATTATTCTAACAGTCAAGATAAGCAAAACAACCACATGGGAAAGAATTCACTCACTCTTAACTTTGTTATGAAATAAGGGATTATCTTTAAACATGCCCCTACAGGTTAAGAACTATTCATTTGCCAGTAACACTAAAAGAACTCTAAAGTATATATACACAGGCAGCTTATCTAACATTTGAAATCTGTTTAAGTCAGTCTTACATTGTTAGCTAGCTAGCTCTTATAGCCTTGAAGGCTAAACTTAACAGAAACAGGATATATGATCCACACAATACAGTATGCATGAGGAATGGGGGTTTTAACCAGTGCCTTAATGACCAAGTAAGCCGCCAGGCAGTGGTGGCACAAGCCTTTAATCCCAGCACTTGGGAAGCAGAGGCAGGCAGACTTCTGATTTCGAGGCCAGCCTGGTCTACAGAGTGAGTTCCAGGACAGCAGGGCTACACAGAAAAACCCTGTTTTGAAAAACAAAACAACAACAACAACAACAAAAAATCAAGTAAGCCAAAGTAAACTAAAGACCAAGGCTTAGTAAAATGTGTTAAATGAAGAAAATTGCCTATATTTTTGCCCATTTAGAGTCAAAAATTATAGTTTCAGCACTCATCAAGGTGGAATGACTTCTCAGGATATGTGGAGTACTTGTGAGTATGTTATATAAATATAAACACATACTTAGATGAGCTAATTTTAATTCCTTTCCCTGGAGTATTGCACAGCTTTTCGATGTAGTTACTGACCTTTCATCTGAAACCTTATAGAGGGAATCCTCCACTTGTGGGAAATCCGTTCTGTCTAAACTTATGAAGTGCTATATGCTACACTGTATCTTGATGCTGAGTTTTTCCAAAGTATATAAAGGTCAAGATCTGTGAAGGAATTGATATTTCACCTTGTAGACAATTACAATTATTTACTGAAGGTTAATAAGTCACCCCAAATACTTTGAATTTGTCTCAAAAGGAAGGTAGGTTACCTGATAATACTAGTTTTTGCATAGCCCTCAATCATTGCAGAGTAAACATGTTAAGAAAAGTCACATTGGCACTTAACATTTGGGAGAAATAGAAAATCCAGTAGAATGTACAGTTGGAGAATGGTATGAGTGAGCCAAACCCTCTTGGTCTCAGTTACTCACTCAGGATGGAATTTTCTAGTTCCATCCATTTGCCTGTAAAATTCATGATGTCCTCATTTTTAATAGCTGGATGATATCCCATTGTGTGCACAAACCACATATTCTGTAACCATTCTTCTGTTGAGAAACATCTGGGTTGTTACCACCTTCTGGCTATTACAACTAAGGCTACTATAAACATAGTGAAGCATGTGTCCTTGTAGTATGGAGAAGCATTCTTGGGTATATGCCCAGGAGTGGTATAGCTGGGTCTTCAAGTGGAACTATTTCCAATTTTCTGAGGAACCGCTAGAATGTTTTCCAGTTCAATGTCCTTAGTCATCAGAGAAATGCTAATCAAAATGACCCTGAGATTCCACCTTACACAAATCAGTATGGCTAAGGTCAAAAACTCTAGCTACAACACATGCTGGTAAGAATGGAGAAAGAGGAACACTCCTCCGTTGCTGGTGGGATTGCTTCTCCTCTCTTTTCTTACTTTTTCATAACAGAGGAAATGGAATATCGCCATTCAAAAAAGAAATTAATCAGATGTTAATAGTGTGGGGGAAAAAAACTAGACTAGATGGGACACAGACAGCAAAGAAAGAGAGGCCCACTCACTGACAGGAGCAACTGAATACAGTAGCAGATGTTGAATATATAACCTGAGACATCCTCACCTGCAGCTTCAACATGAGGTGAAGTTACAAACGTAAGGAGAGAGAAGTGTAACCATGTATAATGCAACTGTGTAAGTGGGAGGAGCAGTCCTATAGGAAAACAGCCCCCAGGATTCAGACACCATGGTGAAAGAGCTATGTCCCTCCTCAGATGCTGGAGCTATGTTAAGCATATTCCATTTCCATGGAAACCATAGCTGTGTGAAAGCCACATTATGAACTTAAGACATTCAAGTTCTCCAAGTAATCTGCCAACTTGCTTTTTATGACAATATTTTTCCGCTTGATCTTGAGTCTCAGCTTGTTTGACATCATTCAGTTTGCTAGGGCTTATGGACATGAATTTGAACAAAATTTTAATCGTATTTTCTGTGACCTTCAACATGCCAGACGCCGACTCACAGACTTTATGAAGTTTAACATGAACAAAGGCCCAAGTGAGGATGCTTCAGTCCCACTTAGAAGAAGGAACAAAATAATCACGGGAGGCAGAAGGAGGAAGGGATCTGGGTGGGAGAGAAAAGAGGGAGGGCAAAAGAGGGGCAGGATCAGCTATGGGGAACAGACAGGAGAGAAACCCAGAGATCCAGGAGAATGAATGGAAATTTACAGCTGTGGGGGTGGAAGGGGGAGGGGGGACTCTTGAGAGTCCCAGAGACCTGGGATGTGAGAGGCTCCCAGGACACAATGGGGAATGACCTTAGCCAAAATGCCCAATAGAGACCATCTCCAGTAGATAGACAGGGCCACCAGTGGAGGGATGGTGCTACCCACCCATCTTCAGAATTGTTCCTGTCTAAAGGAAATGGGTGGATAAAAATGGAGCAGAAACTGAAGGAAAGGCCATCCAGTGATCAGCCTAATCTGGGATCCAGCCCATGGGATCCATCACATGGGCAGGCACCAAACCCTGGCACTATGTTGTGTTTACAGACAGGAGCCTAGCGTGGCTGTCCTGTGAGAGGCTCTACCAGCAGCTGACTGAGACAGATGCAGACACCTACAGCCAATGATTGGACTGAGCCCAGGGACCCCTATGAAATAGGGGAAGGACTGAAGGAGCTGAATAGGATGACAAACTCATAAGAAGAACAACAATATCAACTAACCAGGACCCCTGGGAGATCCCAGAGACTAAGCCACCAACAAAAGAGCATTCATGGGTTGGTCTGTGGCCCCCAGCACATATGTAGCAGAGGACTGCCTTATCTCACCTCAGAGGGAGAGGCTATGCCTAATCCTGTAGAGACTTGATGTTCCAGGAAAGGGGCATGCTGGAGAGGGGGTGAGGTAAAAGGGGTAAAGTGGAGGCAGGTGGGTGGGTGGGGAGTACTATCTCAGAGCCAAAAGAGAGGTCAGATGGGTTGAAGAAGTCTGGGAGGGGGGCCCGGGAAGGGGGACAACATTTGGAATGTAAAGAAATAAAAGGATATGTTTTAAAAAACAAAAACAAACAGTCAAAGAAACAAACAGAAAAGATTAATTTAAACAAATGCAATTTGTGTCACTCCAAACCTTAAGATCCACGGGGACAGGAACAAATTATTTTAATTCACCCTCAGAATCAGGAAAGTGCCTAGCAACCAATTAACCTTTAGTCTATAGTGACTGGAAGACAAATGTTCCACTTCAGGGGGCCTGTTCTCAGTAACTGTGCAGGTGTACGGGGGCAGTGTCCTTAGTCTTTGCCAACAGAAATTTGGTGCTAAACACCTGCTTTCTCTGTAGCGGATGACTCTCAGTCTTCTCCTCTTGCTGTTTGTGACCTTAGTGGCTCTCATGTGATACCTGATTAGAGTTGTTCTCAAATGAATTATAATCACAGTCACGTGCCCAGATCTCACAGCTAAAGTACAGGCTGGTTCTCACCATTATCACAACCACGAAGCTACCGTGGAAGGAGACTGAAGGCACACACTGCTACATGGAAATCCTTGGCCCGATTCTGTGTTGTTCCTTTGTATACCATACAAAAGGGCATTGACATAGCTGATGGATTAAGTAATAACACTAGGTATCTATCTTTGAGGTCATGGGAGCGTACCCTGTCTCTTTGGACAGAGATAAAGATTGCAACTCCCATTTAAAAAATCCTCCATGGTAGTCCTCTTTGTGAATAACTCTCCCATGGGCCATTGATCCTCAGAAATACCTGTGAGTTATTGTTGTGTATGTGCTTTATATTTCAGTCATTTTTCCATGGCATGTATTTTTGTGTTCTACTCTCTTGGTCCCTAAGAATGTTGAAGTGGCTTTCCAACTTCAACATTTAGAAGCTATGTAAGTGAAAATAAGTGAAGTGCTAGAGATCTATAGATTATCTGAGAATCCACTTTCCTCCTCTCTTATAAATCTCAATTTTATTAATGAAAATGTTGTGGATACAATGTTGTGGATACATTAAATGCATCTTTTAAAATTTTATAGTGCTTTTCAACTCATTGGTTAGTAATCATTAATTCTTTAGAAACACTTCTTTGGACAATCTTAAACTGTATCATACAAATTCAGAAGGTGAACTCAATTTTTTGTCCTTTTATTGGATTTGTTTTTATTTGCACTTGAAATGTTATGCCCTTTCCAGGTCTCCCCTCTGGAATCCCCCCTATTCTATCCCCTCTCCCATGCCTCTATGAGGGTGCTCCCTCACCCATCCACCCACTCCCACCTCCCTGTCCTGGCATTCCTCTACACTGGGGCATCGAGCCTTCACAGGACAAAGGGCCACTCCTCCAACTGATGTCCAACAAGGCCATCCTCTGCCACATATGTGGCCAGAGCCATGGGTCCCACCATGTGTACTATTTGATTGGTGGTCCAGTCCCTGGGAGCTCTTGGGGTCTGGCCTGTTGACACTGTTGCTCCCCCCATGGGACTGCAAATCCCTCAGCTCCTTCCAACTCCAGTCCCTTCTCCAACTCCTCCATCAGGGACCCTGTGCTCAGTCCAATGGCTGGCTGCAAGAATCTCCCTCTGTATGGCAACCCCATCCCTCACTTGATGTCCTGTCTTCCTGCTGGAGGTGAACTCTAAAAGTTCTGGAGGTGAACTCTAAAAATTCCCTCTCCCTACTGTTAGGCATTTCATCAAAGGTCCCTCCCTATGAGTCCTGGGAGTCTCTCACCTCCCAGGTCTCTGGTGCATTCTGGAGGGTTCCCCCAACCTCTTATTTCCTGAGGTCTGTTTCCATTCTTTCTGCTGGCCCTCAGGGCTTCAGTCCTTTTCCCTCACCCAATACCAGATCAGGTTACCCTCTACCCCCCACTGCCCCCACACCCCTTCCACCTTCCCTCCCAAGTCCCTCTCTTCCCACTTGTGATTGCTACCTCATTCATTCAGAATGTTTGTTTGGAATATAGCTACACCATGTTTCATGTGTTATATTCTGTCCTCAGATTAAAATGTTATATAAATAGTTAAAAAAAAAAAAAGAATCTCCCTCTGTATTTGTCAGGCTCTGGCAGAGCACTTCCTGGCATGCACAATAGCATCCAGACTTGGTGATTGTATGATTGTATATGGGATGGATCCCCAGGTGGGGCAGTCTCTGGATGGCCTTTCCTTCAATCTCTATCTACTCCACATTTTGTCTCCATATTTTCTCCTGTGAGCATTTTGTTCCCCCTTCTAAGAATCACAGAAGAATCCACAATTTGGTCTTCCTTCTTCTTGAGCTTCATATGGTCTGTAAATTGTATCTTGGGTATTCTGAACTTTTGGGATAATATCCACTTATCAGTGAGTACATACCATGTGTATTCTTTTGTGACTGGGTTACCTCACTCAGGATGATATTTACAAGTTCCACCCATTTGCCTGTGAATTTCATGAAGTTTTTATTTTTAATAGCTATGTAGTATTCCATTGTGTAAGTATAGCACATTTTCTTTATCTATTCCTCAGGTGAGGGAATTTTTAATTTAATCAGCCTGGTGATTTTTCAGAAAATTGGACATAGTACTACCTAAGGACCCAGCTATACCATTCCCAGGCATATACCCAGAAGATGCTCCAACATGTAATAAGGACACATGCTCCACTATGTTCATAGCAGACATATTTATAATAGCCAGAAGCTTGAAACAACCCAGATGAACTCAAATTTTATTTTAATAGTATACAAAGGAGAAAGTTTTTCCATAGGTGAACATAACATTTCTCCTGAGCATTAAAAAATAGTTTTAATACTGAATGGTTGTACACACACATGCTCACTCTTTCTCAGTCTCCATCTCTCTCTCTCTCTCTTTCACACACACACACACACACACACACACACACACACACACACACACAAACACGCGTGCGTGCACACATACACACATACATGAGCACAATGTGCATGTACATTTACAGCCATTCATGCTCACATGCACACACATATGTATGTATGTATGTATGAGTATCGTAGTACCATCAGTCCACCATAGGACAAAAACTTAAGCACTTGAGGAATTAAGTCCTTTAAGTCTTCAGTCTAATGCTCTCCTAACTGAGCTATTTTGGCTTCTTTAAGTCTTAACAAGGTCACTTCTTATACACAGGCACCAACTCGTGTACTGCTTTGTAGAACTGAAAGACTATTATTGAAATGTAATTACATCACTGATCCACAAACACCTCCTTAATTGTCAAGGGTTGGTTTTAGATGTTAGAAGAATAAAAAGCAGCTGAAGATGAGAAATCGGACTATAGGATGCAAATGAATTTCAATATTCTCACCCAAATTTGTATTCAACATCACACAATATTCTCACAACACAGCTCTTTAAATTCATGATTCATCTGAGGGTTTTAAAAACTAAACTATTGTCATTTAAATATGACAGTATAAAAATAAATGAAAAGTTTTCCATGGGAAGTGCAGACCTAATTTGAAGGCCTCAATTTCAAATGAGTCTCTTTGATCTTTTGAAGATAGCAGCCAGGAATTAAAAATGACCCCCACCTTATGTGGTTAGATAATACTACAGAGAGTATTTCAATCCGCAACTTCTGCTCCTATCTACTGACTAGACCTACTTAAATCGACTAACCTCTTTAATGAGTTCCAAAAATAAATACACATTATAGAGAAAAACTAAAGCACACCCATTATTTACAGAGAAATGACACAGAGAGAGCACTTCTTCAGTCTGTGACCCCCCAAAAAACCAAACAAACAAACAAAAAAAAACCATATCAGATTTAATTCAATGTGGGAATCTGGGATTACAGTGGGGCTGTTATTTGGGTCTATGGTTCAATGGAAACATATCATTAAAATCACAGGATTGCCTGTGTCCGAAGAGACATTCCTTTCAGAAAAAGGAATGAAGAGTTAAAAAAGGAAATTATTTAAATTAAATTCCTTGGAATTTTATAGCTGATTCTGAAATACAAAATGGATGGGTCAGTAAATATGTTATTTCTGAAAGTGTCCAAAAATAACATGAAAGAAAAGTGTCTCGTGAAACCACATCACTGTGCAGACCTAACACACGGGGTGACAGGTATCTGAGCAGGCACAATATAGAAGCCTCAGGTAATGCCATCGAGGATTCATTCTTTAACAATTCAAATAATGCCCCGGAGGAATCTTGGACCTGACAAGATTCTAGCACAAACGGATTTATGTAGGTGATTTTGGCTGGCAATGCTAGCCAGTGAGGGAAGAAACAACACGGAAAGTGTGTTGAAATGGAAGAGTGAGGCAGAAACAGAGCCAGAAAGGGCACACCAGTGATAAGATCCTGTAAGAAAACTCTTGCCTGAGGTCAACATGGCTCCTCTTCCCACACACGTTGTTCCTCATTGAGATCCTCAAAGTAGTCCTGAACATAAAAATGAGAACACAAAATAAAGAGAACAAAGGTAAAAGGAGAGACATAGAAGCGAAGACTGACAGCATACTCCTTTCTGACTTTACATCTGGCCAATACCTAGGAATAGATTTCATGAGATAATAGTTGACCAAATATGTCAAGTTACCACCAGTTTATGAAGGGATAAATTGCAGCTCTGCAGAGGCTAAGATTTCCCACCATCAGTGAACTTTATTTCTGAGAGAAAGGGGAACCGAAGTCCATACATCACAAATTCTGGACATGACAAATATTATGGGGTGTAGAGGTGATCTAAATTAGTTCAACTGGAGCTGAATAAGTTCAAATATGTCTGACAGGAATGATATTGGATATCCCATTTCCTCTTTATTACCGTAGGACAAATGCTCATGATTGTGACTATATTTGATGCTGTCAACTAGTTTGTTGCAAAGGTATGGTTTTTGCTGTGTGGAGCAATTTTACCTTTTTATTTTGCAGAGTAAGGAGTCAGATTTCTGACTCCAGCTCAGCCTTCAAGGGAGGAGTCTTTGTGTATGGCTGGGACTAAGGTCTCTAGGCTATGTCAGGGAGCAGGTAGAAGAGAGCTCTTGCTGATATCTTAGAACAAGTGGCATATGCTCAATTTAAAACATATGAACCACTTTCTTCTTCTCTTTTGTAGAAAACATCTTTTTCTTCACCCATGTTTGTCTTTCTTATTTTCTGGATCTGTCACTCCAACCCATAATCACATGGCCTGACAAGCGTCAATCCACAGGGAAGGCCTAGCCTGCATTCTATACACTGAGACAGCAATGCCTATTGTGCCATTGCCTGGGCACACCCTCTTGTGAAAATCTGTTTCAGAAAACTTGGGCAGACAGGAAAGCTGACTAGAGTTTTAGTTCACATGAAAGTTATTTCACTGGTTTCATGTGATAGGCCCATGAGTATAGAAAGAGTCAGAACCTTTACAAGCACAATGATTCATCAGAGAAGTGTTGCAAAGTTGCAAGTCTGAAGCACTGGCATTCACTCTGGAGGCTGTTAATGGTACTTGTAAAGGAGATTTTCGGAACAAATCACTGAACGCATAATTGCTTGTCAAGTCAGGGATAGCTCCTGACATGTTGAATAGAATACCACTTGCTTCTTGTGATTGTGGAACTTGCCCAAGGACAATGATATTTCAACACTAAACATCTATATGTAAGAAACCATTTCAGAATCACTCACAGGTCTAGTTGAATGGTAAACATTCATGCATTTGCTTAATTGAGTGGTAAAAATTCAAGAATTAGCTCATATACAGAGGAATAAAAACATCTGTAGTGACACGTCTCCTATGATTTTTCCAAATCTGGAGACTTGGTTATATCTGTACTTAGCAGTACAAAATGGCAAAAATGAAAGATGCTTGAAAACTATCATTAAACTGCTCCATTACCATTTCTTTTCACATGCACACTTAGAAAAATGAAATTTCTGCTGCTTTAATTAGTGTTAAAAATTATTACTAAACCGCTACCTTAGAATATAATTTTAGGAATTGTTTAAGAAGATTCTGACATTTATTAAATAATTCAAAATATTTGATAATATAATATTAAAAGGGATTTTTATCTTTCATTTTTAAGAAAGATAAAATGTATGATAATATTTTAAGAGTATGTGGGTTGTTTATGATGTTTTATCTTAGTCTGAATCACTAAACAAATTGTTAACTTTGGCTGCATCTGGAACTCTGTTTAGATTAAGTACTTGAAACCAAGCCACATCTGGTTGAAGATAGCTTCACCTCTGAAAGTATTGCCCAGCCAATTTAACTGGTGTAGTTTTCAGCTCACTGTTGAGCATTTGACACTAAATTCTAAGCTATTTCAACTGATAAAGTTTTCTTTATAAAGTTAAAAGAGTTGACATTAACTCTTTTGACATAATTCCATAGATACAATATATTGCATCAACTTTAATATCATTACCAAGGAATCTGTTGGGATTATAACACTTGAAGTGAGCTCTTCTACAATATGTGCATATACCTTATGCCAAGTGTTTCAAAATACCCATGGTGTTTTGAAAGAGTCATAAAATATAATAATTCTAAAGAAAAGCAATAGGTCACTCAACCTTGTTCTCCTTCCACGCCAAATTTCCAAACATTATTCAATGTCCTCTTGCCAAAGACTTCCATGAACACCTAAAATTGATCAAATGGGACTAATTGGTTCTATGTTTCAGTGATAGAGAACTTGTTATGGAGAACAATGAGTTTATGTGATGAACTTCTTTGTGCTTTGGGTAATTTGGGGAATGTGTCCTACTCTGGATTGGATGCTATATAAAATGGGGGATAATCCTGTTTTTTATTGGATGAGTCAATATCTCAAAACATTTTTGGGGAGGTGCTAAGAATGTAACCCAAGGCCTTGGGCAAGTTAGATAAGTTCTGATAAATGCTCTACCATGGAACTACATTCCCAGCCTTCGCCTAATCTCTGTAGGGAGGGCAGCCTATAATGAAGTTGAAGATCTGATGGCTCATAAGCATCTGGCACAGTTCCTCAGAGAAGGGCATACGTGCTACTTCAGGGTTTAGACAATGATCACATCTTACCTATGTTTATATGGTGATCTTCTCTTTTTACGATACAGCATTGAGGTTCTATAAAAATTGTTATTTTTCAACATGCCCACACATACTTTCAGCTGAGATGGCCAGAGCAGTTACTACTAGCAAACAATAAGGCAATATTAAAGCAGTTTCAAGAAAGCAGGAATTGTTTTTCTCCTTTTGACCTTCTTTCTAGAGTCAATCACAGTGAAGAGTCCTTTTAAAAAGGATGTTTATGTGTGGTGAATATGTATTAGCATGGGAAGAGCAAAAGTATCTGTGTGTGTGTGTGTGTGTGTGTGTGTGTGTGTGTATGCGAGTTCGCATGTATGTGTATCTACAGAGACCCAAGAATAACTCCAGGATTGCTCTCTACCTTTCATTGAGGCAGGTCCTCTCAGTTAATCCCAGGGCTCAATGACTCAGGCAGTTTGATTATTTCCCTTGCTCTGGAGCACTCTTATCTTCTTTCCAAATTCTGAATTCACCGGCTTGCTAACACACTCGTCTAGCATTTGTGTCCTTTCTGGGGGACCTAGCTCTGGTTCTGATGCTTCTATGGTAATCACTTTGCTGAGTCAGTTTCCCATTTAAGAATCTCTGCAAGTTCTTAAATAATCATGTTTGTGTTTTTACAAATTTAGTTCTAAGGTAAATAGCATTTTCTTAGAGTAATAAATGCGATTTTTTCTCACAGATACTTCCCTGTATATATTCATCACATACACACTTCTTGGACCTATAACAGACTTACATATTTATTTAAAACAATGATAGATGGTTTTATTATTTGGGATCTGTAATTTTAGTCACAGTAGACCTACACAGTAGACTATATGTGTATAACCCCTCAAAAGTTAATCTTACCCTATCATCATCATTGTTTTATACTATATGTGAGGTTACCAATACGTTCAGGAAGAAATGTTTATATTTATTCTGTTTTCTCTTTCTAGAATTTATATTAATAGCACTAGTTCACTAAATTTTTATTTTTTCTTACTTCCTTTTGTTCCACTCCCAACATCCAACCCAACATTCAATCTCTCCTTTTTTTTCCTTTGATTTTTTTTTAACTGTGTCCTCCTGCTTATATACCAGTTTGACATTTTTCTGTTAATGTATTTTAGTTTCTGAGATCCATATCAATAAGAAAAATTCTTATTTTTGTAAAGAAAATATTTTTTTTTCTGGCTTGATGGTAGGTGTACTTTTTCTTATTTCATCCTAGAATCTGAGAATTTGAAGTGCCTATGTTTGGTATTTTCTTCTCTTCTCTGTTCAGCTGATTTATTTGAGGATTTTTGTTGTTGTTGTTGTTGTTGTTTTTGTTGTTCCTAGCTTTACACTGGAGGGTTTTATAGATGCCTGATTTCATTGACTATTTCCCCATATTTACAAGTGAGATATTAGAAGCACCGTTTGCAAGCTTGACACTCATATGTAGGGTTATTGACTATGAGACTTGTTGGTGATTGGACAACCCTGTGCTGTCTGAGCAGTTCTGAGGGACTGAGAGTTTGGGAGGGGCATCAAATGATTCACTCCCAGTTATTGTTTATCTCTCAGGGCGCACTGCTGCCATAGTGAGCACTCTCAATTCTGTCAAGTAAATTATAAGCACCCAGAAAGAGGAGATTCTCCTTATTTAAAACTTCTTTAGATGCCTGTTCATTTTGTATTGAAAGACAGGATGGGTGGGGCAGTTGGAGGAGGCAGAGGAGGGGAAACCATATTCAGAGTACACTGTATGAAAGAAATCTACTTCA
This sequence comes from Mus pahari, assembly GCF_900095145.1. Taxonomy (NCBI): domain Eukaryota; kingdom Metazoa; phylum Chordata; class Mammalia; order Rodentia; family Muridae; genus Mus; species Mus pahari. The sequence goes on from NC_034602.1 coordinate 53,940,554, forward strand.
ATGTAAAAGAAAACACCCTGAGGTTTTCACTTCGCTCTGGTTGGCACGGAAGCTCCCTCTCGGTTGCTGCTGAAGCAAGACCATCAGTCTTTCTACTGATATTCCTTTATGAAAAGAATCTCAAGCTTTGGTAGGTAGAGAAAAGGCAGTGAACTGACTATCGAAAACAGATAGTGGGGGCTTAGAAATCTATCAGCTTCCAAACCAGTCACAGCAGTAATTAGCTCCTGTCTGAGGCTCATGCTCATGTTCAGGAATATTGGACCTCTCTAATTGCTTGGATTTTTGTAAGCATCTCTGCTGAACGCCAGCCCATGTTTCACCATTTATGTTCTTGAGATTTAATTCTCTTCTATTGTCACAACAGTTGCTACATTCAACCTTTTTGAACTTAGTTGATTTCATTCTTTTATCATGATTCATTCTATTGTTCTGGTGAAATTTCTATATTATTTTTTTCCTTTCTTGGAGACTTTAGCAAGAAGCAGAAGTAAACACAAGAAAAGAGGGCATTAGACAAACTTTGCTTTAAAGCCAGAAGTGTTGGCCTTGGATTTCACTATTTGAAATATTTACTTACCTTACTTATTTATTTTAGCATGCACAATAATGGGATTCATCATGGCCTCTTCATATTTTCAAATGCATATATCATTACAGTTGCTTCTCATTCAAGCCCCTTCTCCACTACCCTCCCTCAGGTCTCGTTCTCCTCTACCATATGATCATTTGAAACATTTTCAAACCAATAAGCATATTGACAATATTTACATTTAAATTATTTTAGGGTTCTTGTACTGACCTCAGAACTGTGTATTGCTAGCCATCAGAACTTCTATAAAATGAGGATACCAAAATATTAAACAATTTTATTGTTCTCATCCCTTGATTTGGATAAACAATTCATCCAGGTATTTTAGATTTATTTATTTATTTACTTATTTATAGAGTATATCTGTAACTATCCTAGATTTATTTATTTATTTATTTATAGAGTATATTAATAACTATCCTACTCCCTTCTTTTTATAGCTGATTTTAGACTTTCAAGGAATTTTATCTTTTTTAATCATATAGTATTTTATATTATTTTTATTTTATATATTATATATATGTATATTTATATGAAAAGTATGTGTTTATTTGTCTCATGTTATTGAAGTACAAGATGCTTGGTAGGAAAGGAGAAGTCTTATTGAGCAGCAGCACTGATGGCTCTAAACCAGTGTGAAAACCACCCTGATGAACTTGTGCAGTTGATTTATTTGGGTGTCTCTACAGCAAACGTCAGTTTTTCCTGTGGTCAATGACATCAATTAATTGAAAACAAAGTGCCTGTTTTAATAAGTGTATAAAGTGTGGTTTGTGGTAGATCTTATTTTGCAAACATTATGTATTCTTCATAATCTACAGAGAGAGCAAGTTTACACTTGAAATGAGCAAGCGGTACTGGAACCAAAAAGGAAGTTTCAGGTGTTCCTTATACTTATGCTGTCACAGAGGGATATATACATATACATATATATATATATGTATATATATATATATATACATATATATATAACTAAAATAAATGGAAAATTACTATATATATATATATATATATATATATATGCATACATGGATTTAGTTATTTTCCATTTAGTATCATTTTATTCAGCTTTAAAATAGGCACCGTATGAGTTCTTTTACACTGTCTAGAAATTAATATTATACTGCTAGAAATTAATTTACCACCTATTTACAGAAAATGTTCAAACATTTTGCAATATTCTTCTGACCTGTCTGCTACATTTCTTGTATAGGAATTTTATTCCCCCAACACGGCTGCTCTGTGAACTAACTGGCTGGAATGGCTCACCTTTAATCCTTCTGGCTGGAATACAGACACACCCTTAGCACACACCTTTCTTCCCAAACAATATAGGTAAGATTAGTTTGTAGAAAGAAGCAGACATGTTTGAAAGTGATAGTTAATTGAGGGGCATACAAAGTAATGAATCAGAGACAGATTTGACAGAATGAGTCAGAGATAGAATATACCCTACTCCCTGGACAACAGACATGCAGGAGAGGCTACTTACAAGAGCAGTGCACCCAGAAAAGAATTGTGTGCTAATGCTTGTCAGATCGGTGGCAGTACTTAACCCTGAGGATGTAAGAGATGTGACTGGCTTTTAGAGTGAGCATTTCAGTGGNTAGCTGTCAGCTTTTGGGGTCTGGGCAGTTAACAAAGACCAGCGTGGTCCTAGTTAATGGGAGAACACTCCCAAAACTTGGAGGAAGAACTGCTATCTGAAGCTATCAGAAATACCTATGTCAGTATAGAAGGGGGCCTTGGTAAAGGATGGTGTTCTTCCTTATCATGATGAATAAGGGGGAGAGGTTTGGGTCCTCAGACTGAGAGCTTATACTCAGTTGGAGCCCAAGAAGAGCTAGACTGACCCTCTGTACTTAGGGTTCTGTTTGGTCTTAACACTATGGGCTTTGTTTGCTCTGCTGCTTTGCCACTGCTATTGTCTGCTCATTGTCTTGCCTGTTGCTCATTATAGCCCCTGTCCTTCATGTCTCTGGCCATGTAGACTCTCAGGCATCCTGTCCATTTTTAACCTATGTTCTGCCAGTATGACTGCGCAGCTCAGTCATATTGAACAGAGAAGGTGGGGATGCTGTTGATGGGCTGTTAACTCGGAAAGGATGTGGCTTCAGTGCTCTCAGGAACCCTGAGGCTTCAAAATTTTGCCTGCCTTGAGAGAAAAACAAACAGGTCATTTCTCTCTCCTTTATGGTACTTCTCAGAACAAGAGAAACTGAGTTAGGGCTTGAGCCAGCAACCCAGTGTTTTTGTCTAGCCTGGTTCTGAAAGTTGAGAAGGTGAAGTTTGACTGAAATAGCTCCTCAAGTTGGGCTTCAGTTTATTTTTACCAGTGGGTATTCTGGGCATTTTAAGAGAACAGAATGGTAGCATAATTTAACCCTGCACTGAGCAGGAACATTGAAGAGTTGGGTGGTCGCACTGGTGTGAGCTGAAGATGGATACTGGGAAAGGCTCCAGCCATTGGGGTAGAGATAACCAGATTGATCCAACTGGCCATGGGAGCTTAGGCCATAGTCTTGGAAGTGAGCAGGACAAAGGCCATGTTTTAGAGATGTGATAACTTCCTAGGACTAAGTTTACTAAACTACACGGAAGCTACTATACTTTCTAGATCAGAAAAATTGTACACTACAGTTGAAGAGCTGAATTCTACTATGGATGGATGTTGTGAGCCCTTGCTTGGAAGCCTGCACTGTCTAACTTCCCCAGGGTAGGAAAAGTCTCCCACATTATGCAATAATAAAATTAGCATCTGGGTCTTTGCAACTGTCAGTTGTTTTTTCAACTCTAGGAAGCATCTTTGGACCTAAGTCTGGTCTGGGCCTAGGATGACATTGGCCCTTGATGCTAGAGTTGGCTGCATTCTCTCCTTACCTGCAGACTATGCACACTTCCTGGAGCAGAGGGAGTGGTGGTGTGGCTTGCCCCGCTGAGTCTTCTCAGCAGGAATAATAGTAATAAATGCGCTTTTCACACTAAAGGCTTCTTTGTTCTCCTGTTAAGCNTAGATCTTTCCCTAGTAGATTGCAAACTCAACAGTCTGTGTGATCCCAAAGCTATTCCACTGTAAATGCCTGGCAGTAAAAATGGCCCCAGACTGGGTTCCTGCCTGCAGTGTGTGTGGCGGTAGCCCATGTGCCTTTATCTAACGTTAGATTTGCAGGCATTTTGTCTGTCTTTATTTTAGGGGGTCTTAGGAACTTCAGAGAGAGAACTGATAAAAGTGGTTTTATACCCACCCACCCCCAGCCCTGCCAAGGACTTTGCTTGTACTTGTAAATGGTGAGGGTTGGTGAGATGCTGGTATTGCTGAAGGCAGGGTGGACCCCTCACTTGCTTTCTACTGCATTTGTTCAATTGGATTGGTGAAGAGACTGACTGTACTCACCGCTAATTTGAAGTGTTAAAATAAGGCTGTACTCTACACACTTCCTAGTCATGCAGGATCCTTGTAGCCAAAACAGTATATGTTTCAGCTGCAGAGCAGACTGCTCTCATCTTGCATAGTACCTTATGGGAGGGAAGATAAATGTATAGGTAATGGGGTGGAGGAAGGATAGGAATTTTGTCATCCAGATGGCTTTAGGGTCCTAAGGTGTAGAGAATGGCACTGGGGAGGTCTGGATGGATCTGGCTTAAGTAGGAGTTCCCTGTAGATAAATTACTGGTCTCCCAAACACTATCCCCTGTATGTAATGGCTGAATTGATATGCAATCAACTGCATTGTATCTAAAGCCTTAGAACTAGTCAGGTGCTCCTCCCACCCAATGCCATTTCTTACCCTCTAATCCTACCTGATCTTTAACAAAGCATTAATAATTCTAAGGATTATCTCTATTTTGTTGTGATTTTTTGTAACTGTTTTAAATAAATCAATTCGTACTATATATTTGTACTTTTGTGAGATCCTTTGTGCTGTTTTATCATTTTAAGTCTCTGTACTTGGCTACACAGATTGTAATTTTATTGTTAATGCTCTCTTCTTATGGTTACCTGCATTTAACTTGTGGACTATGTAAATACAATATATATCAATATCTATCTATCTATCTATCTATCTATCTATCTATCTATCTATCTATCTATCTATCTAAACTACTAGCTTTTCAAAAAATTTAAAAAAAAGAAAAGAAAAAACAAGAGCAGTGCAAAAAGAGAGAAAAAAATACAGTTGAAAGGCAGTTTTACTAGGACAGTCTTACAGAGTCAGGTTGGAGAGAGAAGAATCTAGACACATGTGATGACAGAAGAGGCCAGAGAATATGAAGGAGCCAGAACATTAGAACAAATTACCCGAGTTAGTTTGAGGCCAAGCAGAGCAATTTTGTGAGAAGCCAAGAGAAACTGGATTAAATCAGTCAGCTTGGAGAGGAGTGTGATCCGGAAGAGCTGAGTTGAACCAGTCAGAGATCAGAAAGAGCTAAAACGGGTGCATTTTTTTCAGCAGTAAGCCTCTGAGAGGACAATTACATGTGTAGAATAAATGTTGCATTTACAATTTCTAACAGAGTCTCAATGAATGCCTGTGCTAACTTGAAAGCTACAAATCCCAAGTTTATCAAGTTCTATCCCACCAAACCAAAAGTCTTAATACATTTCTTAATTTTTAAATTTCTTTAAATACATTGACCAACTAGGCAGTGGCCTAAGTGATATGGTTTAGTTATTGTCATCAGTGGTACTTTTATCAGTGGTCAACAAATAAATGGATATGTATCTAATGCTTGTAACTTCCTTCAGTCTGTCTGACAGTTTAGTAAGTTCTATGTATGTTACTTCCAAATTCAATCTGCTTTCAAGACACTCACTTTTGTTGTTTGCTCTGTCATGGCTTTAATGTAGACCCTCAAACATTTTAACATGTAAATGTCTGACCTTAATGCCATATGCAACATGGAGCACAGATTTGATGGTATTTGTCACTTGGTTTCAAATATATGACATTTCCCTTCTACCCACAAAGCCAAATTCTGACTCCTCTAGTCTCGTCACAAATACTGGAGGCAACTCTTTCCATTACTCTTGACACACACATTGAGCCTTTCCCTAAGCCATAATTTGCTACTGTCATCCATGCCACTGTGCATTTGCTCATACCCAGACCCTCAATCATACAGTTTCTAATGGAAAGTGGTCCTTCCTTGTATTCTATATCTTGCCCATCCTTAGGTTCCAAATTTGAATATCATCCACAGTTTCATGCTTTCGTTCTAGCTCTCAACTGTCTAAGCTCTACTGTAATCATTTAGTCATGTATCTGCCTGAAAGATCTGACATCAGGGCTCACAGTACATGTTAGATGAAGATTTTCAGAATCATTCTTGAACAAAAGTCATTTGTATATGATTTGGGAACACACACACACACACACACACACACACACACGCACACACACACACATTATTCAGGACTAAGCCAAAAGAAAATGAATAGAGTAAGTTGCAATTAGGATGTCTTACAAACTGAAAAGAATGTGAAATTTTATGTAATATTTTATAAGATATAGATTACAATTTCAAGAGTTCAATGGAAAACAGAATTTTGAATTTTTTTAAATTACAATACAATTAAATTATTTTGCCCTCACTTTTCTTCAACCCTTCCCCCTGCCATGTGTTACCTTGCTCGCTCCCAAATTCCCCAATTATTGTTGTCATTCATGAGTCTATAAATACAACTTGCTAAGTCCATTTAGTGTTGCGTATATATATTCAGTGTTGACCATTTGCCTTTGGATAGCCAGTTCGTGGTGGTGGTGGGCGCGGTGTCATCCTTCAGAGGGAGAGCAAGAGTTTCTCTTTCTCTCAGCAGTTATTAGTTACCGGAGGAAAGGGAGCTATATGCTGGAGCCCTCAGCTCTCCTTTACTTTTTTTCCTTGTCCTTTGAAGTCCATGAACCAGGGCAGTTTGGGCAGGCTACAGATTTGCTCTTTCATTTTTCTTTCTTTATTTCCTGGAATTGTTTCCCCCAATGGCTTACATATCTTGGGTGAAGCCCCAAGAACCATCATGCTCAAGATGAAGTAATGCTGACTGTGGGAGGAAAGTATGCTAGCCCGCCTCTGGAAAGATTTTATTTACATCCAAGTGCTCTAGGGAGCTGAGTTCCTTCTCCCTTTGCTGTGTGCTCTCTCTTCTTAGAAAAGGTGGAGTTTGAGGAGAGGAAACAGGCTATTCTGCAGTGCACCTCAGGCCCCCACTGCGTCAAGCTCTGTTTAGTGCCCATGGTGTCAGCAACACAGGGAGAACATGCTGCATCTGAATTTTAATTATAACGGCAGTAAATACTCCTTGTGAGCCCAGAAGAAGCCACTCTTCAGGTTTGCTCTCTTTTTGTAGAGAGCCCCGTGACAAAATTAGAGAGGAATTATCAAAGAGCATAGCTGAGGCCAAGTTCCTATCGCAATCTCAATGTACACTTACATACAAGAAAGTAGTAATTATAAAAATAATGCTATTAGGCTATGTTCCAGCAGGGGGATTTTCCCCTCTTTTAACACTTGCTCTGGTTGGTTGTGACTGAGTTTCACTCTCCATCTCTGACTGGTCTTGTTCTTGAAGCAATCACCCTGCTTCTAACTCCCAAATTTTGCGTGACATAGGCATAAGCAACAATTCCTCTGGACCTCTTTCTTTTTTTTTTTTTTTTTTCTTATAAGGGACAACATTTAATTGGGGTGGCTTACAGATTCAGAGGTTCAGTCCATTATCACCAAGGGGAAGTCAGAAAGCATGTAGGCAGGCATGATGCAGGAAGAACTGAGTGTTCTACATCTTCATCTAAATGTGCCTAGTGGAAGACAGACTTCCAGGCAGCTAGGGTAAGGGTCCTAAGCTCATGCCCACAGTGATACTCCTACTCCAACACCTACAAATAGTGCCATTCCCTGGTCCAAGCATACTCAAACCATGACATTCTACACCCTGGCCCCCATAGGCTTGTTTAAACACATGAGCCTATGGAGGCCTCTGGACCTCTTTCAACTCTTTATTTTATCTTTAAATCTTTACTCTTTATTTTACTTGTATATAAGGTAAAATAAGACACCCTATGTAGCAATATCCAGTTCCAACAAATTCTAATTTTATAGCTAATCTTATTTATTTAAATCTTATTTCTGTACCCCCAGATTATTTTTAAACAAACTGTACTTTTTTATTAATAATCTGTAAAGATGTACATAGGAATTGAATTGGCAGTATTCTAATAAAAGAAAAATAGTTTATTTTCATTAATGAAGTTCATCTTCTACTTGAGAGCTATATTTTGTTACTTCAAAATTTAAAGGGAATGTGGAATTTTCATAGCATATTGAATTTTTAAAGATTACAAGAACATATGATTATGCAAGCTAACACTGTCCTTGTAATTAATCTCTTCTGTACACAGTAGCACCTAGAGTTCAGGAACGCCTCTCTTCTGGTCACCTAGTAACTTTTCACTCGTTAACAACAAGTGGAATAAACTCTTAGGTTACAAGAGAATGCTTGGCTAGCTGACTTGGATCATACTAAAGACTTTAGAAGAACTAACCATTGCAAAATTTAGGTCTTGGTGACAGGGGAGAAATACATTTTTTTTTTTTTTTTTTTTTTGAGCTTAGAAATGGAGACAGAAGACATGGGGTCAGGTAAATTAGGACAAATATTGAGGCAGATTTGGAGACAAAACCAAATGTTAAGGAAGGCACTCCTAGGTGATGATCTCTGTGAGGGAGCTGGTGGAGCCACTTGGACAGCCACAGTGATCTTCTTGGGTCAAAGACTCAATGAAGCTCTTTATCAACTTTTGGAACACACTGCAGGGTCCCTTCGGTCTACCTGCCAACAGCTGTATATACTGCTTGACAAGGATAATCAATGTATCTGGAGACAAGGCAAGTAGTCTCTTTTGTTTGCTTGGGCTTACGTTTTGTTTTAAAATGCTCATTTTGGCAGCATATAAGAGGAACTGTGTATAGAATACAGGGAATGTAGAATCTCTGTTTACAAAAAGCTAACATTATTACAGCGAAAGTAAGGGAAGACAATATTCCACAGGATTTAGAGGTTCCTCCTACTGGTGCACAGATGAATGCTTTTAGGCTTCTTAAGTAGCTGGGATCACATTTTAAAGAAGGGAATTTAGAGCTCCACTAGGAAATAAGTCCTATATAAACTAATACCTAAACAATGAATCAGAGCCAAGCAACAGGAAATTCAGGTGCTCAAAAAGACTGAAGCCTTCAAGGTAGGAAAGTACAAGACTAATTAAAGCACAGCAAGCAGTTTTTCTGTATTGGAATAGCATGTTCTAACTCTAGAGTCATTTGAGCCTGGTCCTATTAATTACAAAAACACTGGAAAGACGGGATGAGCTAGGAAGAAACTGGATCCCTAACATACTGAAGGCACAATGTAAATTCTTGGAATATGACCAGATGGAAGTGTGTAAAATGTACAAGTATTGAGAATGCAATATCTACAGAATATGGTCATAGTAGCAATGCTTTCAGAATCTAGGTGGCATCATGAAATCCAGCTCCCAGACGTACAGTGTCAAGGGGAGTGTACAGGTCTATCAGTCAGGAATCCAGAGTAGACAGCACAAAGGAGTTAACAATCTGTGAATGTCAGAGAAATGTGTCCCAAAGCTGAGTGATCCCAGAATTATCAGCAGGAGCTCAGGACCGGTTAGTCTAAGCAAGGGATTGAAAACAGTCTTAGACAACAAGCCAAGGCAAGTACTCAGCTACCAGAAAGGACCAGTTCAAAATAAACTTGGGATCTCAGACAAAAGACAGATAATAATTTGAAGTACAGTGCAAAGGCAAGCCCAGACTAGTGAGATGATCTGGTGACACTGAGATGTGTGGGTTCTGGATACAGATTCCTATTCAGAGCTGAGAGTATAGAAAGGTTCAGCCTGGAAGAAGCCTGAGAAGATAGATGCACAGATGGGAGCTTGGGATGAAATGAGGATGGAGTGAGAAATAGGTTGACTCAGATATTGATGATGTTTGTAGCCTTAGAGTAGAGAAGCTTGTCTTTGTTTGTCATTGATTGACCATTTCAGGATCTAGTCAGAATGATATGGCTGAAATCACTCTTTAAGAGACAAATTTGGCAAATTTTAATGATCACATTCTCAGCATGGGGAGGATCAAATCTCCCACCAAAATTCAGTAAATGTGTCATAAATAAAACAGTTGTAGTTGTTCTGATATTTGCCTGTCCAGGGGTGTTCAGGTAATCTTATATCTGATTTTTTAAATGGGTAATTGATACAGTATAGTATCACCCAAGACAAAGGAAAAACTCTCAAATATAGCAAATGGTTGAGGACTTGTTAACTCCATTCTTATTTGGAAGATGGTATCATCACATTTATCAAGAAAGTTTAAAGCATGCTCATGCACAAAAGGCATCAGTTTCACTTCTTGGCTACTATGTAAAAAGTAGAGTTTTATTTCATCTTAGTTAAGTAAGTGTTAAAGAGGGGCAAATTGTGCAGCCTTTGACTTCATCTACATAGAAGCATAATCTGACTTAGTTTTTATTTCTTTGTGTGTATATATGTGCAGAAATTATCGCTTTCATAGACTGCCTCATGAAAATGAATGAACATTTGGGGAATACTGCTATGCTTCTAAGGAAAGAAGAAAAGGAAATGTGTAATTTATGCAGCACGCATGAGGATCGTACTCCACAGCAGACAATATCAGCCATTCAGGATACCAAAGCAACAGACATTGCTCCAAGAAGGGAACTAAATGTCATGGAAACAGCTACTGTTGCTTCTACAAATGCAGGGGAGAGCCATTCCACCAACCAGGTCCAGTTAACAGAAAATAAAACACAGATAAATTCTGATTTAGGGAGAAAAGAAAACAATGGCCCATTGAGTGGAAATGTAATAGGGCAAGAAGAGTCACAGAGCACAGTGTTCCCAGATAATGCAGAAAATGAAGATGAAAAACAAATAGAACACATGACTGCTGAGAACATAAATGGTAACAAGAAAGATATTCATGATGCAATCCAGACAACAGCAAGGGAAATTCAAGAGACCTCAGAAAGCCAAAGAGAAAAGATTACCACATCCCCAACAGCATGGGATGTCTCCAGTAAGGACGTGAATAATCTTTACAATGAGTCAGAGAGTCTAAAACAAAAGAGTAACATAATGGAAAAGGAGTAAGTACAGGGGCCGTGAGAGGTGCTTATATATGCCTACTTATCCTGCATTTTCTGTAGCCGCTAAATGTCTTAATCCTGTTCTTATGATAAACCACCATCAACTGGTTTGTTTTGAATGAAAGAATTGATTTCTCACAGTTCTGGAGGCAGAGACAAACAAGGCACAGGAGAGTCAGTGACTACTGAATGCTTAGTGATACATAGATGGCATCCCCTTTCCTGCATTCTCAAAGGGTATAAGGGTCAAACCAGCTTCAAAGTAGCTGTAAAGCAGTGATTCAGGATAAAATGTCCCCAACAGAAATGCTTGTGGTTGCTACTGCAAAGGTTATTCTGTTCTTCATAGTTTTAGGAAACATGGATAGTAAGTAGTGCTTTAAAGGAAAAACAATTAGATATGAAAGTATTTACAAAACTTGTTCAGAACATAAACACTTATATATAATAAAATTAAATTTTTGATGAAAAGTAATTTTAGAATTTTAAAAAATTAAGAAATTGCTAACCAGATTATATAAATAATAAATATGTATTAATAAATATTACATATATATAAAGATAATTTTCATCAATCTTTAAATTTTGTCTTCAGAACTACAGGACACATATGGGTAGGCTTTTTAGGGTTTTTAAAGATAAATGTGCTTGTTCACACCTATTTAACTCATAAAATTGTCAGGGTTTTTTTGTTTTGTTTTTGTTTGTTTTTGTTTATTTGTGTTTTTCAGATTCTCTAAAATGCCATGAAATAAAAATAGGGAGAAACACTGATATATTATATGAGCTATATTCCCTCTACAAGGTAGCAATAATTCCTGATTTGTCTAGCTTGGTATAATCAAACCATATTTCTCCAGATAAATGCAACATTTTCTTTAGCAATGTGATACAGTAGGAAAATATTTGGGGAACAGGACAAAATTCATTTTTATTTGCTGTCTTATTATTAACTAATTTATTGACAGTGGGCAGCATGCTTCATGCTTTCTTTCTGCTTTCTCTTTTATTTGTGTGTTTGTTTGGGTATCAGTTATTCTTATTCTAGTCTTACTCTTATTTTTACTCTTATTCTTTTATTCTTATTCTCTCACTTATTCTTTGAAGTATTTGGTGGCAAATGAGACAGTAACTGAAAGTCCTGGTGTTGGGCTTTCTGCGAGCGATGACACACAGCTAACTGATAGGGACTTTAACTCTCCTGCCTCTCCTCACTGCTGTTCTTCACCTGTATCCATCTCTGCCTAGCAGGTTGATGCTCTACTGGGGAGGCACACAATGCAGTTCCTGGGAAAACATCAACAAGTGTTTGTTTTTTTACCAAGTACTTTTGCAAGTACTTTTACTTACATTGATCATGGGACTTCATAAAAATGAAAAAGAAAAGTGTTATACCCACAGCAAAGAGAACTTAATGTATTCTGTAGAAGAATCTTTCAATGCTTCCAAGACCTCTACGGTTTGAAAGAATTACTGCTCCTGACAAACAACTTCTCAAGTAGCCAAGATGTGGCTTTCTATTTCATTTGAGAAAAACATTGACACTTCCTATCTTCCCATTCAGAAATGACTCAGACCACCAACTAGTGAGTCATTTCTGCACCACTCCCTCTAACACCTCCTCTAGGTGTTCCCCGGTTAGCGACTTCCTCTTTGTGGCATTGAACCAGTTGTGCTTGGCTTGCATATTTACAAAGATGACTTTCCATTGCAGTCCCCCAGGCTATACAGCCATCAAACCACACAAAAGTATATGTAATAAACAAAACCTGACTTAGAAATAGTTGTGGATCCTCAATCTTAATTTTCCAAAAGGCTCATCCTTTGGGGTTGCTGTACTAATATGTACACAAAGGGGTTAAAAACTAAATTAGTGTGCTCTACTTAACAATAAGACAAGTCACATTTAATTCGTACTGTGGAGAGCAGATCTCTTTACAAATCTCCTGTCTACTTTATTTGTCATTTGGGAACCACACCTTGTAGTAGTGGGTACATTGAAATGTTTTCCAGGAAACAGAAGAGAGCATTCCTGAAGTTATTTGAATGTAGTTCACTGAATCACTTGTTCAATAATTTTATCCTTTTTCTGAAAAAACATTATCTCTATGAACAAAAAGTTAAACAGGTCAGACTATTGAAGAATTTTTTAAGTTCAGAGTTGTATACATAAACAAATGACCTTTATGAGTTAAACATTTTACTACATTTCTTTATGAAATTATAATTAAAACTTTTTCAACAATAAATGAAAAAGTGCTAGAAGTTTATTAACATATGCAAAAATAGTGCTATGTTACACATAGATTACCATTATTGATCATCAACATTGCCTTTGTTAAAATTCTCTGTTGTGAAATGAATAGCATCTAAGGGGAATTCCAAGTTATTGGTTTTAACATAGGCATCAAATCATTATTGAACATAGAGTTGATTTGGGTCTGTTACTATTAGAGAGGCTTAACTATTTTATCTCATTTGAACTTCCCACGATCATAGATTAAATATCAATTTCAAGTAATAATAGATGGAGTGAACATTATTTAGAGAAGATTTGAGAAAGGTACGACAATATTTGAGAACTTTTGCTTCCACACTAAAGGTGTATGAAGTCAACTACTAGTTCTAAAATTGAACATCTATGATTATCTATAAACATCTTTGTAGCAAGGTAAAATCTTAGACTCAATTTCCCATCTGTAAAATAGTAAAGACAGCAGTACTTGACACAAAAGCTATTAAAATTCAGCAAAACTATATAGCCTAAAACCTGGCCCACAGGAAGCATTAGACTATTAACTAGTCCGAGGGGTTATGATACTTATTTATAAACAGACAGACAGACAGATAGGAAATGCCTGGTTTCACATTTGAATTCAAATTTATAAGGCTCTAAAAATCTTTGCAAAGGTTGTGTTGAAGAGAAATAAAATATTTAAAATAAGAATTTCAGATGATGGTCTCAGGATTAGAAATAATCTATTCCTATTTAATAGGATTAATGTGCACACACACACACACACGCACACACCCTTCAATAAACATCACGACTTGATCTAGTGTACAATTTCTGTACCTCATAGTCATCACTTCCCCTTGAGGGAATAGGCATCATACAGATCCCTGGCAGGTAGGCAGACAGGCAGGCAAATAAGAGGCTTTAGGTAGATTAATGTACTTCATACATAAACATTTAAGACAAGCAACTTCCTCATTCTTCTTCCTCTCCAAGTCAAGGGCATGGTGACCTTTTTCTCTCTAGAAGGAAGTGTTCAGAATTTTCAAGTTTTACAAGACAGGTGGAAGGTGTAAATTGAGCTCCTATGAAAGGGATGAATTTGCTTTTCTTCTTTGTAGGAGAACTCAGTGTCCTGCAATAACCCAAACTAGACATTTCTGAGGGAGAAAAGGAATCCTCTCTACCCCTAACTATATAAAGAGTATGATTACCATCTACTTTTTTTTTTTTTTTTTTTGTTTTTTTGGGACAGGGTTTCTCTGTGTAGCCCGGGCTGTCCTGGAACTCACTCTGTATACCAGGCTGGCCTCAAACTCAGAAATTCACCTGCCTCTGCCAAGATGCTATCTCTTCATTCTCTCCCTCTATCTCTTTCCACCCTCTATCTTTTTGGGGAGAGGAGCACATACATGTGTGATTTTGCTTTCAAGAAAGATTAGTTGAGCCTTTCTTTCCCCCGATTTTTCATTTTTAAATCGTCACACACACAAAAAAAATCCATTCTGGTTATCCTAAAGGACCTACCTCACCATTAAACACATCACTCTTCTCACAGTTAAACTATTTAGTTGATTAAAAAACATGATTAATCTCTGAATTTTATTATAGGTTGAATAAAAGTAAGGAATAAATTAATCACTTTGATAATGAAGTTAGTCAACAACAATTATAGCTCATGTACTTAGCTAACATAATTAAGACAGTATAGATAACCTCTCTAAAATGTGAAGGCATAGTTGTTTATAATTATGGTAGAGTTGAACATTTAACTCAAAGCTTTCCTGTGACGAAGATATAATTTTCACTTATAACACAGGAAACTGTGGCATATAGAATTTGAGCATCTTTTTGATTACAGAGTTAATTCATGGGAGAAGTAAAGTTCATATCAAAGCAATGTCCATCACACTTTGTGTCCTTCTGGGTTTGGCTATACAGTACATGCATACAATAGTTGGAAAATGAGGTTGAGGCTCCCCCCCGCTTTTTTTTTTCTGTAGGTATCTTGCTGTCCTGAGTGATGGAACTGACCCTCAAGTCTCTTGTTACATTACAGCACCATTGCACATCTTACAGTGGTTTGACTGCCAGATAACTAATGACATGAGCTCCTTTATAGTGAGTGATAATGAAGAGTTGGTCAGCAATGTCATCACTGTTGAATGCTCAGATAAGGACAAGAAAATTCCATTCCCAATATGCATTACAATTCCATTCAAGGCACGCTACAAGGGAAATTACAGAGACATCATGGTGAAAATGTCTGACACAAATTTTCAGTCAAGTTACCTTATCCCAAATTTACTGGAAAGAATGAGAGGACATTTTAAGGTTAGTAAAGCCTGGGCTATAACTGTATATGATGTTTGTCTTTTCTTATAATTTAGAATTTGGTATTGTAGTGTAATAATAATTGTTCTGCTGTATAAGTGTGGACACATTTGTGTTAGCAATTTTTTGTGGGATAATGTATAAACCTTGAAAACTGCATTTTTGCATGCTTTGATAAATTTCTCAATTGAATTTAGTCTAAATATTATAACTTCACCTTGTACCTAAATATTATTACCTATACTGAATTATGTTAGCTAAATGCTTTAGCTATAATTTTATGATTTGTTAAAAAATACCATCTATAAAGTTCAAACAGTAGAAATTATCTGCCAAACTTATTATTAAGAAACTTGGGCCTGGGACTCAGCAAATGTTACTTTTTTTTGACTGAAAAAAAAAAAAAAAAACAACCAACATAATAGCTAAATTAACCTCATGGTATAGAATAACTTCATAATAACATGTCTACTATGTCAGACTGTGGCACACACTGAAGCATTAGAATCTTCAGATGCTATAGTTTTAGTTTTTATTGTTCATAGGGTGGGAGAATTTATACAAATTAAAAACAATTTGCATTCATATTATTTGATAAAATTATGAATTAAATCTAGTCTAAGCATTGTTATCTATACATTAGTTAGGTTAGCTAAGTTCATAAGCTATAATTGTTTTGACTAACTTTATTATCAAAGTGATTGATTTATTCATCACTTTTAGTCAGCATAAAATAAAATACAGTAATTAATCGTATTTTTCTTTTTAAAAATAAGTAGGCTAAACAGTTTGCTTAACTTTGTGGAAAGTGGTGCCTTTATGGAGAGGTCCTTTAGGATTGTGAGAATAGATTCCTTTTCCGGGTGACTTAAATATAGAAAGTCGGGAAAAGGAAAGTTTTGGCTAATCTTTATTGAAAACAAAAGCACACATGCATGAGCTTGTGCATGTGCCTCTCATCTCAGAGAGAGAGGGACAGGGGAAGGAGAGGGAGAGAACAAAAGGACAGAATCTCTCAGTGTAGAGTGTAATCAGGATTGCACATTTGGTAGTGAGGCGGTGAGCAGTACAGAAAAATCTCTGGTTCCCATATCTGTATATAGTGTGAAATTAGGTGAATCAAAGCACCCCTTTGTGATTCAAAATGTTGATTTAAAAATAATATAATAATGTCTGCCTAATAAGATCACAAAGATTAAGTAAACAGATCATTTAAGAAGATGGGGGGGGAAGCTTTTATATAAGCAAGTTGTTGATAAGTTCTCACTATTTGAAACAGATTTTATTGTAATTATATTAAGGGTTTCTATGTCACAAGATCAAATGTTCCTGAGACAGAATCTAGAATTATAAAATTTAGTATTGTAGAGTTGATGAGGACTCAAGTTAAGGGTTTTCTGTAGGTTACTTCACTTATTTCTAGCCAATTAAAATGTTTATCTTTTTACATGCAAATATTGCTTACTTGATGAGGACACAGAAGATTTCAGGTTGAAAATTTTGTTTTGTTTTGTTTTGTTTTGTTTTTTTGATAACACACTCTGTCCCTTTGGTTAGGTTACAAATCAAACTGAGGTTAAATAGTGGAACAATAAAGCTAAGTCTGTTCTTATGACCCTTATTCATTAATACGTGTTAGGTTTAGAATAGTTCCTATGAATACGAATGTCTGATGGGCACTGCTCTAGAGTAGGCTCCTTAATCTTGGCAAGTCTGGTAGTCCTTTATAACAAGTGCTTTAGAAACTGCTCACAGTACAAGTGCCTTTCCCAGATGAGCTTGAAAACAATTAGTTGAGACACAAATAAAATTAAGAGGACCATTGTCTATTAAAAAAAAAAAAACTGTACTTTTCTTTACATCGTAGGCTAACGATAGTTATCACTGGTTTTTTAGCTCAAGAACATTTGAGTTCTGGGTACCTTCCAACGTTTTATGTGGGTTCTATGACATTTAAACATTCTAGTTCTCAAAAGCCTTTTTATTTTCCCCCCAGTATCTGCCAAGTGTGGTCTCAGTGCCCAGCAACCACCACTTGTTCCCAGGAGACCTTTTCTTCTCACTACTTTCCCTCTGGCCACTGAAGAAGGATGACTGTGCTCAGAATTTTCCCAATTGTGATATTGTGAAATGTTTCCCTTAGTCAGCGTTCAAATGATAGATTATTTTCCATTGTGAATAGCCCTGGGATGTTTGTGTGTGCATGTGCTGCACTCATGCTGGGTGCAGTCTAGCTGGCATTTGGGGAAGCAAGAATGGAACACATTGCTTCTTAGACTGCCTCTTTGTTGAAAGTGTTGGTGATTATACACTTGGATCATCTTGCTTTCATTTTTGGACTCAGTTCCATTTTGCAAGATTAAAAATTGGAATATGTGGCTGAATATATGATTATTTATTTGAACATAAATAGATAAGGAAGAAACAGTGTTTTAATTTGCAGTTTTCTGTTTCCACTGCAAAAAAATGAAATAGACAATAATTTTTATTATGGCATCTGAAGATGTGATTTGTTAGAAAGAAGAATTTTTCTGACAGTACATATGTACAATGTTGGAGCAAAATGTCCAACTAGTAAAATTCCATTCTTTTGAATTCTGTAAAATAGCACAGAAACTTCTAGATAAGATCAATATATAAAATTCATTCTAGCCAAAAAAAAAAAAAAAAAAGAAAAGAAAATTCTACCCAAAGATGGCTAGGAGTACAGCCAGAAGCAATTAAAATTGTGAAGATAGTATAACTATTTATCATACATGTGTGATGATTTAACTTAAGTTACACCATAAATTTACTTCTCATTTCTTTGTTGGGAATTCCCAGCTTGAGAAACTCTTAATTATCAACTTATCCTTTGTTTCAACAAAGAGCCACCTATGCTCCTTGGATGTGATCTCTCCACACCATAGTTGATTATGGATAATAGGTTAGGTACTTTTTGTTGTTGTTTTGTTTTTGTTTGTTTTTTGACAACCCACAGAGTATGCATGTCATACGTACTTCTCCAAAACAATGCTATTACTTGCTTCAGCAAAGTGTCTTTTACTCCATGCAGGGGACTTGTGCTTCAGTCAATGTTTACAAGTTGGGAATGTTTTCTGTAGTGTCATGTTTAAAAAAACAGTCTTTCACAGTGACAAAGAAGGGGCTCACTTTGAAGTCCAGCATGGATGCCCGGATATCTTTCAGTTATCCTGCAGGAGTTTTCAGCTCGCCAGTGCTTGTACAATTAAAGGTAAATATTCAAAAGGGAAATTGACTTGACCTTGTGATTCAGAGGCTGCAAGCCTTCCATATAGCCGTAATGCTAGTCTTCTCTTGGACTTGGAATACCCTACTGGGAGTTGAGTGATGCAGCAAGCATTTTGTGCACATTCTGAAATATATTATCTGCTTTTTATTTATAAGACTTTCCTAAATAGTTGTTTGCATTACTTGTTTATTTTATTGGAAAAAATTGCTGATATCTAGAAGACAATGGGTGACAAATTTGGAGTCATTTATATAAATCCAGATTTCCATACAAATTGTTAGAAAGATAAGAAGCTACTGGTCCATTCAATTATTGATTGGCATGACATTTGGATTCTATTTGCTAAAGAAAATTAGCCTTCATGTAATAGATATTTAGTGTATAAAAACACTATTTTCATAATGTACATCTCAGAAGATTTATTTTCTCCAATAATATTCTTGTCATCCCAGCCTTGTCTTTTCCATTTTCTCTTTTCTATTTCTTTTTTTCATTAAATACATTTTTATTCACTTTACAACCCAATATTTGCCCTTCTTATTCTCCCAGTACCATCTCATACAATTTTCCCCCCATTCCACCTTCTCCTTCTCTTTTGAGAAAGGAAACCTCTTCTAGGTGTCAAACAACCCCCACACTCCATCCCACCCCATCACCACCACCTGACCCCACCCCATCCCACCATACCTCACCTGACCCCACCTTCACACATCAAGTTGTTGCAGAACTAGGCATATCCTTTCCCACTGAATTCAGACAAGGCTGTCCATTTAGAGTAGAGGGATCCACGGGCAGGGAACAGGCTCAAGAACCTGGAACCGCGGTTCCAGTTGTCGGGGAATCTGCATGAAGTCAAAGCTGTTCATCTGCTACATATTTGTAGAGGGGCCTAGGTCCAGCCTGAGCTTTCTCTTTGGGTGGTGATTCAATCTCTGGGAGCCCTCAAGGATCCAGGTTATCTGACTCTATTGGTTTTCCTGTGATGCCCCTGTACTCTTCAGGTTCCTCAATCTTTCTTCTCTTAACTCTGCCTTAAAACTCCCAGAGTTCCATCTAATGTTTGGTTGTGAGTCTCTGCATCTGTTTCCATTGACTTCTTGGTGGAGCCTCTCAAAGGAGAGTCATGGTAGGTTCCTGTCTGCAAGCATAACAGAGTATCATTAATAGTGTCACAGATTGGTTCTTGCCCATGGGAAGAGTCTTAATTTGAGGCAGTCATTGGTTGGCCATGACCCCAGTCCCTCCTCTATCTTTGTACCTGCACATCTTGTAGGCAGGATACATTTTGGGTCAAAGTTTTGTGGGTAGGTTGCTGTCCTTATATTTTCACTGCGTGTCCTGCTTTTTTAAATGAAGTGGCCACTTAGGATCCATATCCCACACTACTATGAATCTCAGCTAGAGTTGCTCCCAGAGGCCCTCTGTTTCCTCTCTCCATCCTAGGTTTCTGGCATATCCTAAAGATTTCTCTCCCCCAAGCTGATCTCCCTTTTCTCTCCCCTACTAGCCTTACACATGATCTCCTCCACCCTGCTCCCCACCCAATCCTCAATCCCACCCAGTTCCTTCTTTCCATCGACCTCAGATAGATGTTTATTTTGCTTCCCTTTCTGAGAAAGATTCAAACATCCTCCCTTGGGCCCTTTTTGATATTTGGCTTCTCTGGGTATATTGATGATAGCATTGATATCCTGTATGTTGTGACTAATATCCACTTATAAGTGAGTATATTCCACGCATGTCCTTTTGGGTCTGCGTTATCTCACTCAGGCACTTCTTTAAAGGTGATCATCAGCTGTAGGAGTTCTCTGCTGTAACTTTTAGGGTCACTTATGTATGCTATCGTATCATCTGTGAATAGAGATACTTGACTTCTTTTCCGATCATATTCCTTCACGTTTTTGGTTGTCTGACTCTTCCAGCTAGAACTTCTAGTACTATATTGAAGAGATATGGGGAGTGTGGACAGCTTGTCTTGTCCATGCTTTTAGTGGAAATGCTTTACATTTCTCTTCATTTAATTTGGTGTTGGCTATTGGTTTGCTGTATATTGCCTTTATTGTGTTTAGGTATGCATCTTGTATCCTTGATCTCTCCAAGACTTTAATCTGTTGGGATGTTGGAATTTATCAAATGCTTCTTTGACATCAAGTGAAATGGTTATGTGTTTTTTTTTCCTTTCAGTTTGTTTATGTTGACAGATTTTCATATACTGAACCACCCCTGCTTCCCTGTGATGAAGCTTACTTGATCATGGTGGATGATGTCTTTGATTTGGGTTTGTGAGAATTTTATTGAGTGTTTTTGCATCAATCTTCAAGAGGGAAATTGGTCTGAAATTGGATTTAAGATCTTCTTGTGCTTCAGTTTCATTAAAATATCCAGGGTTTGTTGTAGCAGGATAGCTGGGCTCTGGTGATACCATATTGCCTTGGATCTTGTTATTCTAATGTTGCTGGTTGGTGTTGTGTATATGCCTGTGTGAGTATATGTGTGATTTTCTTCTACTTGTTTTATTTATTTATTTATTTATTGTTTTGTCTTAAGTATAGTTAACCTCATTTGTTTGGAGTTTTCTTTCTAGTATCCCATCTAGTGCTAGGTTGGTGGAAAGGTACTGTTTGAATTTGGTTTTATCATGGACTATCTTGGTTTCGCCATCTATGCTGATTGAATGTTTTGCTTACTATAGTAGTTTGGGCTGACTTTTATGATATTTTAGAATCTGAAAGACCTCTGCCCAGGCCCTTCTAGCTTTTAGAGTCCCAAATGAGAAACCAAGTATAATTCTGATAGGTAAACTTTATATGTTACTTGAACTTTTTCCCTTGCTCCTTTTAAAATTCTTTCTCTGTTATGCATATTTAGTGTTTTCATTATTATATCACAGAATGATTCTCTTTTCTGGTCTAATCTTTTTAATGTTCTGTATACATCTTGCATGTTTATAGACACCTATTTTTTCTTTTTTTAGGTTAGGGAAATTTTCTTCTATGTTTTTGCTAAAAAATTTTTTCTTGGCCTTTGAGCTGGGACTCTTCCTCCTCCTACCTGCCCCCTCCCCCTTCTCTCCCCCCCCTTTCTTCAACTATTCCTATTCTTAGGCATGGTCTTTTCATAGTGTTCCAAATTTTCTGGATGTTTTTGTCATGCACTTTTTAGATTTTACATCTTATTTGACTGATATATTGATTTTTGCTCTTATATCTTTTACACCTGAGATTCTCTCTTCTATCTCCTGTATTGTGTTGATGGTATTTAGGTCTGTAGTTTTTTTTTTTCCTAGTTTTTCCTTCTCCACAATTGCTTAAATTTGTGTTTTCTTTATTGATTATATTTCTCTTTTCATGTCTTGAGCAGTTTTATTCATATCCTACATCTGTTTGATTGCATTTTCCTGTATTTCTTTGTATTTATTTCCTTCCTCTTTTAATGCCTCTACCTGTTTGAATGTATTTTGCTGTATTTTCTTAAGGGATTTATTTGTGTCCTACTTAAAGGCCTTTGTCATCTTTATAAGAGTGGATTTAAAATCTTTTTCTTGTGCTTCAGTCTCACTAAGATACCCAGGGTTTGTTGTAGCAGGATAGCTGGGCTCTGGTGATGCCATATTGCCCTGGATCTTGTTGATTGTGTTAATATGCTGTCCTTTAGGCATCTTGACTTCCCTGGTGTTGGCTGGATGATTCTGATAGCAGTAGGACCTCTCAGGAAGTGTGTGTGTGTGTGTGTGTTGGGGGCACTGTGAGCCAGACCATGGAAGCAAGAGTGCCTTACTATCTTGGCTGTGCCTCAAGCAGACCCCACTCTGAAGTCTGTGTCACAGACGAACCTTACTCTGCAGGGTGTGTCTTGGTCCTACCCAGTTGTGGTGTCATGCAGGTGATCGATATAGTGTGCTATTCAGGCAGGGTTCCATGCTGCTTAGTTTTGGGGCCCCTGAAGCTTTCCATGGGTAGACAAGGCACGGTTGGTATCTCACAAGGCTCCTCTGGACCAAGGAGCCAGGCCAGAGTTAGACAATTTTTCCCTGTTTTATGTCAAGAGAGAACAGGAAAGAGGCATAATTGTAATATTTCACTCACAAACATTTTATATAAACTTTGAATTATGTTAGCTTTTTTATTATTTGCCATTGTTATGTGAGAGGAACTTAAGTAAATATAATATTGTTTTTGACCTTAGTGCTTATCATATAATCTAAGAATAATTATAGCTAGCAAATACATGAAAATTCACTTTTTTTTACTATTTTGTTGTTTATACTTTAGATTATTTCTAAAATAAACACACCCACCCACACAGATGTATATTTTAAAAGATTTTGTTCAGTTATGTGCTTTTACATAAACTATTTTCTTTCCAGTCAAGAATATACAGAGAAACATAAAGATATGTTCCCTAAAATTATTTTAAGGGCATATCTATACTTGCAACTTCTGACTGTATTGTGCATATGTGTGTTTGAGTGTCTATAGATGGGCATGGAGATATTTTTCTTTCTTCTCTGTTTAGATCCAGCCAGTTGACCCTTCTCTAGTGTCATATATAAAAGCACACCAAGATCCTTCCTATTCAGTAGTGTCCACCAGCCCACTTATCTGCATCCAGCATCCATCAACTCATCCCTTTCAGAAGCCAGTCACTGTACTCCTCCCTTGCTCTCCTCTCCCTGAAATAAAGAACCTTGAGTCTGAAAAAGATCACAGGAGACCAGAGAGTGCAACAGTGCACAGGAGCCTGCCAACACCCTCCTACTTCAACAGGTGAGTTAGAGACATTACTATTGCTAACTGACTTGGTGAGAGAAAAGGAACCTTCTATGATTAGCCACAATCAGGTGGTTTGTATTTAAACATCACTAATAAAATAACATGAAGTATGTTTGCATTGTTGACCCACAATAGGAAAGAGTTTTGGTTCTAAGGGACCCAAAAATGTGCCATGTGAAAAATGGTGATTTCTAGTAATATAGATGTAAGAGTAATGCTTTCCAGAAGCCATATGATATGGTTAATTATGAGGATGCAACATAGTACTTACAATTTCTTCACTTAATGTAAAAAAAGGATTAATTTGATTTTTAAAAATAAATAAAATCTCATCTACATTTCCCTATATGTGGATCCCTTCTCTTTGTTTTGAGAAATAAGGCTTGAGACCTACATACTGTTAGCTGAGAAGTCATTCTGCAGCTGGTTTATTTTGTATGTATTTGCCTGGTCTGTCATTTTATCCATGTGAAGACTTGAGCACAGTGGCATTAAGAACCTCCATATGTCAGCTAGCCTGGGAATGATGCAGTACTGACCTGAGCTCAGACATTTCCTCTCCACTGAGTAGCTAACATTTGTCTGGGTAAAGGGTGAAATCCTCTTTCCTAACATGCTTACGATGTAAGAAACTTGGAGCAATACTATGCTGATTTGTGGCTAGGGAAAGAAATCAACATTCTTTACTATAAAATTAGTGATAGAGACTATGGACATAGACATGATCTGGGTGTGTACAACTTTGCGACTTGATGTCACCATCTTAGCCAGTTTCTAACCCATTTTCACACTTCTTTACATATTTCCATCATCATATGTCTATTGCAATATGCCATATAATTTCTTCACATTCCAGTTCAAAACAACTCAAATGATAAAAAATACTCTGACCTCTAAAATTGTACTTTAAGACAATAATTGAATCATTGTTTTCAATATTTTCTCCTCAATGTTCAAGTTTGCATTTGTCACTTATTAAAAGTTCCTAGATTCCTGAGTCTCTTGCTGCCTATTAATTTTTGTATCGCTGTCTTTGCTTTTTAAAATTTTTACACATATTTATTTCCATTTTTTTGTTTACTAATTCTAATATTCTTAATCTTGAGAGTTCCTGCGTGTAGCTATTGCTTATGATAGCTATCATTCATGGCTCTGTTTCTGTATTTGGGAACTTTAAATGCCTGCATGTGTACTGTATGATTTCTGGTGGCATAAAATGGAGCTGATTTCCTCAGATGGTGTTTAGTTCTGTCTCTGTTGAGATCCAGCTGCTGCCTCCAAGGGACTACTTTCAACGGTCTCAGTACGCTAAGCCTTCATTATCACTTTTCCGGTATGACTGTGATTTTAAGGATGGTCAGCTTCATAGACTGCTTACTTGATTATGACTTACTTTTGCTAGCTCCTGTTTCTTGGTTATTGAACAGGCTTATTTACCCACATGGACACTCCATTCTGATTGTTCTTTCTGCTGTAACTCTGACCTTACACTTTTGTTTTTTTCTGAAAGCTTGGAAAATTCTTTTCAGATTTCCATGCTTTATGCAAGCCAAAATATTATATAAAATCATATTTATTATCATCTAACTGTTTTACTTTGTGGAGTAAACGCCCTCATGTTATTCATTTCCAACTTATTTACCATTCTGTGTTTTATATATTAAATACATACTGTTGTTAGAGAATCAACTGAAGAAAGAAATTTGAAAGTTATAGATGGTTACATCACACATGGTGTATTGTTTCTAGATGCTAGTACTCTCTGGTCCATACAGGAAAGACCAGTATATATCTATATCAGAATAATAACAGTTTCAATAAAACACAGATTCAGAGAACTATGGAACAAATAAAATGTTTCCCATTTTTAAAACTTGACACTTTCGCTTTGTGAAGTCTTAAAATGTATTATATACTTCTGTATTCAAGAGTGTTAAGTTGCTGACATGTTATAAATCCTGTTTTGGAAAAGCAAGAGGAAGCCCCACTTGAATATTCCACAGTAGTATATCTTTCTACTCATGGAAAAAAGTATTTAAGTGCCAAAAGCAAAATTTTCCTTCCCTTCCTTCCTTCCTTCCTTCCTTCCTTCCTTCCTTCCTTCCTTCCTTCCTTCCTTCCTCCCTCCCCCCTCTCCCTTTCTCCCTCCCTCCCTCCTTCCCCTCTCTTCCCCTCCTCTCCTACTTCTCCTCTCTTGCCCTTATTTTCTTTTTGGAAATGGAAGGTGCTGCTTAAGGCAGCATCTCACACAGG